>NC_139231.1:58147187-58487336 GCF_977018435.1 Lepisma saccharinum
CTCCATTTGTCGATCGCACCTGCCATATTTCTGTCCATCTAGAGCAACTATCAATGAATAGCAAAAATTTCCTTCCTCCGTATTCAAAAAAATCAACATGTATTCTTTCAAAAGGAATATCTGTTTGTTTCCATCCGACATATTTGTTTTTGGATGTACTTCTTTGAAAACTATTGCATTCTACACATTGATTTCCCAACCTTTCAAGATCCTCGTCTATTAAAGGCCACCAGTAGAATTCTCTAGCCATCATCTTCATTTTAGGTGTACCTACATGTTCTGCATGTAACAGCTTCAACACTGTTTCCCTGCATTCTTTAGGAATTATTATACGTCTTCCCCACATAAGGCATACTTTATTAATTTTTATTACATTCTTCCTTCTGTAAGAATGTAAGACAACAGTATTTTGAAACTGTTTTGGAAGTGAATTAGGCCACCCAACATCAACCCATTGTACAACTTTTTGTAAAATGTCATCTTCTTTCGTCTTCTTTACTATGTTATCTAACAATAGAAGTTCAATTTCAAAGGTGTCAATATAATTTAAAGATTCCTCAGCATCCCCTGTGTCTTCCTCTATTGGCAATCTAGGTAAAAAATCTGCTACATCTACACGTTTTGTGTAAACAATTGTGTATGAGTATTGTGATAATAACAAGGCCCATCTCTGTAAACGTGAACATGCTAACGATGGAATTGCTGCTGCCTCGCCAAAAATATATTTTACAGGTAAAGAATCACTATAGACTATGAAATGCTTTCCATAAAGATATTTATGAAATTTCTTAATGGCCGTCACTAAAGCTAACGCTTCCCTTTCAAATTGGCTGTAATTTCTCTCTGAAGGCGCTAGTGTCGCCGAAGTGCAGGCAATTGTTTTCAATTCACCCTCAATCTTATTACACAACTGAGCCCCAACTCCTACACCACTTCCATCTACAATCAATACAATATCTTGATCTGGATTGTATGGGGTCAATATCTCAGCTTTTCGCAATGCTTCTTTGGATTCAAGAAATTCCGCTTTATGTCGATCTGTCCACGACCACACTGCTCCTTTCTTTAGCAATTCATAAAGATGTGTTATCTTCATAGCGAACTTTGGCATGCTCCTATGATAAAATTAAATCATTCCTAAATATGACTTCAATTCTTTAACGTTTGTTGGCTCTGGACAATTCAATATTGCTGTCTTATTCTTGATTAAAGGTTGAAAAACATTACTAGATATCCTGTAACCTAAATAGTCTACCTCTTTTTTGAAGAACTGACATTTATCGAGATTAACTTTTATATTGTAATATGTCAATCTAACCAAAACTATTTGTGTGTTATTCAAACATTCTTCTTCTCCACGGCCTGTTATAATTAAATCATCCAGGTAGCATTTGGCAAATGTATAATCTAACAGTACTTGATCCATTGTTCTTTGGAAAAATCTGTGCACTGCAGCTTAAACCCATTGGTAACCTATTATACGTGAACAATCCCCATTTAGTATTGAGAACCAATAACTTTTTAGCACTCTCATCGAGTAATAGTTGAAGATATGCTTTGGTCAGGTCCAACACTACATATGTGTCTGCATTCACTAAAGAATTAAGTAAATCATCCACTCGTGGCAAAGGATAAGTTACTTTTTCTACCACTTTATTGACAGTTACCTTAAAATCAGAACACAGCCGTAGATCACCATTATTTTTCTTTACTACCACTAAAGGTGTACCCCAATCAGAATATTGAATAGGTGACAAAACTCCCAATTGAACTAAATTATCCAATTCAGCCTTTACTTTCGGTTGTAAACTGTATGGAACTTCGTATGCTTTCTTGAATATTGGAACTGCTCCCTCCTTGATTGGTATTGTAGCTTTAAATTGCTTAATAGGCTCACAAATATTACCAGAAAAAACTTCTTTGTACTTATTTATTAAGTATTCAACTTTCTGATTAGTCAAACTTGGTTGCTTAGATACTGTTAGCAAACAACTGTCCCTAGAAATCGTTAACTGAAACGAAGATTTCCATTCTGGCCATAATTTATCCAACCAGGTCCTTCCTAAAAACATTGCTATTTATATTCTTACAGCACTGCTGAAAATGACCTTTTAATCCACATTTAAAACAATGTACATTCCAAGCCGGACATTTGTACTTTTCTTGTACATTATTACACCTGGAACATTTAAAAGCACCTTTGTTACTTGGCTGACTAACTGTTCTATCTTTTTGTATATGATGTACATTACTGAATACAGTCTTATCTTTTTGATAAAACAACCTCACATCTTGCTCTACCATTTCCATGGTTGATGATAAAGATACAGCTTTTACAAAATCAAGCTCTGCTTCAGCTAATAATTTCTTTCTTGTTACTTCACTACGTATGCCAAAAACTAATTGGTCTCTCATCATTTCATTAAGAAACGTACCAAATGAACAATTAGCTGCTTGATGCTTCAAACATATTACAAATTCAGATAACGTTTGCCCTTCCTCTTGTCTCAACAAATGAAACTTATACCTTTCAGCTATGACATTTCTTTTAGGCTTAAAATGAGTTAGTAACAAAGTACATAATTCTTCATATGTCTTGTGTGGAACTTTTGCTGGTGCTACTAAATCACTTAGTATATCGTACACTCTTCCGCCAGCTACCAAAATTAATGTACAAACTCTTTTATCTGCTGCAATATTATTTGCCAAACAGAATTGGTCAAATCTTTCAATGTATGTTTGAATATTGCCACGTTCCACATCGAACTGTTCAAAAAACTGTACATGATTACTAACCTCCATTATTCATAGCTTCTTATTCATAATAAGACTAATCTTCTTATACACATTATTCTTGGTATCTTCGTTCCATCTTTATCCTCGTCGCCAATTGTAATGATCTTCAATTAGGCAAAACGTTAACGAACAAAACAACATTTATTTTAAATTATAACTTCATGTTATATAAACTACATGAAAGACTGAAAGACATTCAACAAAGACAAAAGACAATCTCTCCCCAACTCGAGTTGTTCACAGTATCTCTTCTACAATCTTTTATCTTTTTCTTAACTTCTATCAGGTGCAAAATCCAAATGAAGATGTCCACATTTCAAATTACTCAAATGTCCATTTTGAATGTAATGACTAGTCTGAATTTTCCAGATTTACAAGAAATCCATCATCCAAGAGGTCCATGCTTCAGTAATTCCAAAAATTGTGTGCAAATGAAACGTAATATAACAAGTGTCAAGGAAATTATGTACAGGCATTAAAATAAATATAATATTCTGGACAGAAATAGCCATGTAGTCCTTTCAGTGCATTCCCAGAGGTTTGTGTGTACCACCTACTTGATAATTACTGACCTACATGTTACAGGTGATATTTGCTTGGATTTCAAGTTTTCCTACATCAGGTTTTACAACAATGGATAATATGGATTATCTGGATAACCTGAATATGTAGATTTGGTCATCCCTAGTTTCTAATATTATTAATATGCTAATGGAACTTGTTTATGAAATTACAAGTTGTTGTTCTTTTATGAACTCTGTAAAGTGATTTAATAAATTAACATTCCACAAAATGTGCTGAAATAGTGATGTATAATGCAGTAACATGTAAATTTGGGGTTCCATTGTAATTTTTGCAATCACATAACGTAACATATACTTTAGATATCCAGAATTTGAAGGACACACACACACACATTTTCTATTTTTATTTCTGTTATTTTACGTCACTTTCTGCATCTTAGATTATTGCAATCATGGCATCAAGGTGGAATGATGAACTGATGAAATATATAATGAGACCGTATTGTCTTATGTTGATCATTCCATCATAAGTGCTGGCTCACATATGTATCATATATAATTTTATTGGGTACATTGAGTTGTTCACCTCAGTATTATCTTAATGCTTACTTCCCTGACAGAGTGGTGAGCACATCATGCTACAATGTCAGGAGTTCCACAAAATGTGCTGAAATAGTGATGTATAATGCAGTAACATGTAAATTTGGGGTTCCATTGTAATTTTTGCAATCACATAACGTAACATATACTTTAGATATCCAGAATTTGAAGGACACACACACACACATTTTCTATTTTTATTTCTGTTATTTTACGTCACTTTCTGCATCTTAGATTATTGCAATCATGGCATCAAGGTGGAATGATGAACTGATGAAATATATAATGAGACCGTATTGTCTTATGTTGATCATTCCATCATAAGTGCTGGCTCACATATGTATCATATATAATTTTATTGGGTACATTGAGTTGTTCACCTCAGTATTATCTTAATGCTTACTTCCCTGACAGAGTGGTGAGCACATCATGCTACAATGTCAGGAGTTCCACAAAATGTGCTGAAATAGTGATGTATAATGCAGTAACATGTAAATTTGGGGTTCCATTGTAATTTTTGCAATCACATAACGTAACATATACTTTAGATATCCAGAATTTGAAGGACACACACACACACATTTTCTATTTTTATTTCTGTTATTTTACGTCACTTTCTGCATCTTAGATTATTGCAATCATGGCATCAAGGTGGAATGATGAACTGATGAAATATATAATGAGACCGTATTGTCTTATGTTGATCATTCCATCATAAGTGCTGGCTCACATATGTATCATATATAATTTTATTGGGTACATTGAGTTGTTCACCTCAGTATTATCTTAATGCTTACTTCCCTGACAGAGTGGTGAGCACATCATGCTACAATGTCAGGAGTTCCGGGTTTCAATTCTGGCCTGGGCATGGAAGTTCTTTCTGAGTGTCCCTTCATCAATTTCATTGTACATCACTCATCCTCATCATCGCTATTAGGCAAAAGTGGCAGAAAAGCAATGTAAATGTAAATAACAATAATTGAAATTAAAAATCAAGCATCATCTTATGTCACATGCTATATAGAACATGTTCGTACCTGCCAGGGTAAATGCGTAGGATTATATAAACAGCACACACTCTAAAATGTTTTTTGGGTTTCTCAGTTTCTCATCTATATTGTCAAAGGTTGAGAAGTGGATGCTCTAAAACTGCTATGAAGATTGGATAATGTGAATATGGTTGTATTGTGTGCTGTATTTTTTTATTCTGCTCACTCAATCCTTCAAGCTTTTAAAGCCGTGCTTGAAGGGGAATGCAGGGGGTTGCTGTGCCCCAGCTAAGAAAATGTTTATCGAGCATCCCTGCCAGCTAGGATAATTTCCATATACATCTCTCAGTATACAAATTTACACTTTGAGCACTGTTTTAATGAGTAAAATACCTTGTAGGAGATTTCAAGTCTTCTTGCAGATGCATGCTCATTATTTCACATCTTAGTACTTCTCGTTGTCGATAGGTTACTACTATACCGAATTTCATAATTATTGTAGCCTGATTGTGCTTCTACTAAAATTTCTGAAAACCTACAAATCTTCCTTGGTGCCTCCCTGATGATGTAGTGCTAGTGTACCAGGTTCAATATCTTGTGAAGGACATTGCACAATGGTTAGGATCCCACTTTAAACTGTAGGTCCAGTCCCGATTAGACTATAAAGTGGACTTAAAACAACATTTTTTTTTCACTTCTCATCATTTCCTGTTCACTGTATATGGTTGACCAACCTGTGTGTGTGAGTCTTGGCACTTGCCAGCAGAAAATCTGTGTACTAGCACTGCCGAGTTCCCCTGTGCACAGATTGATTTTTGCACCAGTGCTTTTTGTTGACTGATTACCATCGTGAACATGGTGGTGGTTACCAACAACTGAACATGGTGGTAACATATACCCTGTCCCAACTATCTCTGGAGCAAGGGTGCACATAGCATTAGAGAATGGTGGACAACCAATTGGGCAAATCAAAGCAGTACACCTACTGGGAAGACTGCTAACTGCAGTCAATCCCCCCTCCATGCAATCCTGTTCCTCTCATGTGGTTATTGATTGAGCAGTCTCATGTTACTACTTGCAAAGAGACTTATTTTCATTCGCCTGCTCCAGAGATGCTTGGACAGAGTATAATTTATTTTCAACTCGACATGTTTTGCCCAATGATGTAATGTCATTATATGAATTTTATATGAATATTATCGAGGGGTCCCGGGTTCAATACCTGGTGGAGGCAATTACTGGTTCGGATCCCACTTTAAACTGTAGGTTCAGTTCCGATTTACCATTCTGTGCATAAAGTGGACTTAAAACCAAAGTCAATCAATTAACTTTATGGTAATCATCAACAGACTACTCAACATATTGTTACACCAATGCCAAAACCATGAAAGTGCTAAATCTTACTTTTGAAATAGTCATTTAATATTCAAGGTCTCAGAAAAAATAGGTTTTACCTGTGGATAAGTTGCTATCTGTAAAATATGTGCCTACTTATGGCTGTTTATTAGGTTATATAAGTAAGTTAGCATAGGAATCTATCAACAAAAAGTAATCCGAAACTGTACTAGGTGAAAAAGTTAACATTTGCACATTTGTGGTTTTAGCGTTGGTGCAATGATATTTGTACTTCCTCCTCACATCATGTTAGTGAACATCAACCAGAGTGTATAGAAGAGGAAAGTGTGCGCACTTGACGTAGTTCCGCCTCGAGGTGGCTCTGGTGTTGAACTCTGCTGGCCCGCTCGATGTAACCAACTAACACTTGTTGTAAATTATGACAAAACTCCACACAATTTTAATTCAAAACACTCTTAACATTTAAAATACATATTAAATACTTTCTGAAGTGAAATTAAAGGATTTATTTATTAAAATGAATAATGATATGTAGGTACTCACCAAAGCTAGTTGTTCGACACCTTGGAAAGTTTCCGGGATGATTTTGCCGACTTGGATGACTGTAGCTCCTTACGAATTTATTTTGCCCGGAAGAAAAATCTGCATTTTATATAATTTAGCACTACTTTGGGAATAATGTCTCTGGAGTGTTCATCACAGCAACCTATTTCTGAAGATGGAACAGGGATATTTTCTATGGCATTGAGACAGTTAAAAAATAAGTCGCTCCACATTGAATTTGCCAAACACTGTTTACTTTTGATTGCCCTTTGAACATGCAGGAGGATGTTGTGAATGCTGTTTGACGGATGAGTGAGAAACGACATGTTCTTTGATCCATACTCTCGTATTTCCGTGAAGGCCGCATCTCCTGATGTTTGTATGTTATGACTGCGAAGAGAACTGATGTATTGTTAGCACAAAATAAATTTATGCGAGTATTTTATTATGTAACCTGCCAAATAGTATACTAAGGATCTTTCCGTTGCAACATAATAAATCGAGGCTTCATCTGCAATGTGTACGTCACTTTCCCAACATTGATAGGAGTATTCAGCAGGAGTTACCATTTTATCTTTAATGCAATTTTCAATTCAAGATTTCAGTTCCTTATTGATTTTATCGTGTCTTTTTGCTAATAGGCGCATCTGATTGACGAACGAAATGAGTGGCACATCACTTCTGACATCACAGTTTGCAGAAGAAGATAGTGCCTGTTTAACTGGGACATAAATACATTGCAACAAATGCAAATGTAAGAAGTCTATGGAGGGATGGAACGTAAAATCCCAAAATGTCGCTCAAGGGAATATTGACTTAATTTCCCCATTAACACACATCTGCCTTTGTCCTACAGCCATTCACTCAGTTACAAGGTACTCTGCAAAGAAATTATTAGCGATTCAACGGTCCTGTCGGATGCAAAGGTATTATCAGTTTTTTTTAATATGATTAGAAAATTGCACAAACGTATGTAAGACCTGGAACCATTGTATAAGGTGTTGGAAGGAATTCGAGAATTCAAAGCGTCACTAACGTCGTTTAAATTTCTTGTAATTTTTTCAATGTGCTCAAATCAGCCTAAACATTGGTCTGTCAAAAACATCCAATTCCATCCGCTATGCTTCTGCTGAAAAGCTCAAATGCCAATCTGGCATTTGTCCTCTGGAACGGCGACGGTTCTAAATGTGTGGATGTTATTTTAGGACATACTCTAAGGGTAAAAACACGGTGAGGCACAGGGACCCTTGCTCATTACACGGAGTCCGGTCAAGTCATAAAAATGTCAGGATATAATGAATGAACCGGCTATCGGACAGGCACCTTGAACACCATCGAAAAAGCTTGCAAACAACAACTCTGTCAAAAAAAAAAAAAAGTGGGGAAAAAGGAGGGTGTCTTCCAAAAAAGGAAGAAGTGACCGACCTTGAGTGGACCAATCACTGAGCCTTCCACTTGAAACAAGGGACCCAAGATCAAACCGTGTTTGTTCTTGGGAACCTCTCGCGATAAGCGGGGCTCCACTATGTTTTCCCTCGTTTAACTCCATGGTTTTGAATTACTGGAAACTTGTCCCTGCGAGTTTCTGGCGACGTGCGATGAGCGATGTGCTTCAATGTGTTTTTACCCTAAGACCGGTGGACTGGTCTGTGTCTGCATCATAAACTTTCCGATAACAGTCAAAATTGATGGGACTTCCTTCATAAAGCAATTGAATTTTGTCGTGAAAGTGACTCCTTATGCATTTCAGTATGTGAACGAAATCTGAAAAAGCCCATATTTTCCTGTTGTCATCGGCAGGATTTAAGATAAATGGTTGTTTCTTGTTTATTCCTAATGATTTCCAATCCTTTTTATTTGTTGAGTTGTCGTCACACGTAAAGCAGACATATTATCACCTGCTTTTTCCAATTGAAGAACTACTTGGATAAATATTTTAACACTGCAGGGGTGGAATTTCAACTTCCATAAATAGCAACAGGCTGTACCCATTCATATATAAAAGGTATAAACATAAAAACCAGGGCGTGATTTGCTAAAACATTTTGTTACAACTGCTGGCAGCAAGCTACAGCAGAGTGCGATACCAGCGCCATTAGTTCATTGGTCTGCCACCCGCAATGGGAAAGTTGTAGAGTGCACACACTTCCCTCTTCTATATGCTCTGCCTCAACCATAGATGAAAATATCATTAGCTTTGTATTTGCTTGTGTTGCAGTTGGTGAAAGAGTGGAGGTAGCTCTTGAACTGAAATTGACTAGAATATCCCCGAATTTGTGGTTGGTTGAACGCAAAATGTTCCAATATTTTTCACTGAAATTATATAATTGTTCCAAATATGCACTTACTTAGTATTTTCACATATAAAATATTTCTGAATTTAAAATGTGTTTATTTTTTAACTTAAGGCAAGCAACCTAACCACACTAACTGAGCATTGCAAGTGTTATATAGGCTATATTCTGATTGGGGCACCACAAAAAAATCTTGAAACACTTAGGGTGCTGTGAAACGAATAAGTTTGGGAACCCCTGGATTAGTATATGGGCCAATCCATGAGTTCCGGGTGTGACAATCACATGCTTCAAATCTAAATATTTTGTGAACAAAGACATTGAGCTCATCCATATCATCATTGTAGTTTCAGAATGATGACATTGTTACTGTCCTGAAGAGTGAGCTCTGTGAACGTTTTTTTTTTTTTTTTTTTTTTTTTTTTGTCAATTCAAGAATAACAAGAGTTCCCGGTGTGACTCACAGGGTGGTAAAAGCTTCACCTATCACCACACATCTTGAAAAAACTGTGAATTTTTACAACTTTTTTATCCATCATATATTTTGGGGGGGAAATGTAGATTGTAACCTTTCATCGAATGTATTTTATTGCAGCGAAAACATTTTTATTTTTACTGTTATTATTTTTTAGACAACCTTCATCACATTTTCCACTTATTTTTGTTAATCTGTATTCTTAAAGCCATTCAAAGACATGTAAATATCAAATTAGTAACTATTTAGTGTCCCGCACTAAGCTAAAGCTAAAGCTTAATGCTGAACATAGTACATGACTGTTTTTCACAGTAATTTTACAAAATCCCACCTTAGCATATACAGTTTTTAGGAACATCCTGAAAATAAGCTGAAATTCCTGCAACTCACATGCTACCGTGAAATACAACCTTTCATTATTTATTGGCTCTTGATTTTTTACCATTACCTGACTTGTTTGTCAGAAAGGAACGTAAATTATAGGCATATTAGGGTGTGTTTTAGTGATTCCATAACAACTGCAATTTTCTCCATACTGTACTGATACCTTTTCTTCTTTACAGGAGTGAAGATTCCGAGGCAGAAGTTCCCTCCAAAGGAAGTGAAGAAGCTCTTTCTCTTGCTCACATTACAATGGAAGTACCTACTGACCTACAATGCATGTGCCCAATCTGCAGCAGAGTTTCAAGGAGTGAAGAAACCTTCAAGAGACACTTGCTGCTCAAACATACTAAGAGTCTCTTGCAGTGTAAGAAATGCTCCACATTTCTTCTTGCTTCCGAAGAAAGCCTAACCATACATCGTTTTTCATGTCCAAGGAAACACTTGATAGAAATCAGTGAAACTGGGAAAATCACAAAATCACCTTCAAGTGGAAATATTGAATCGCAATCAGGAGTTCTGTCTCCTGAGCAATCGAAACATCATGATTCCAAAAATATGCCCAAAGTTGACTCAGATGCAGACGACATAAGTGATTCAGAGACAGCAGTTTTTTCCGAAGAAAGTGAAAAAGCCCTTTCTCTCCCACATGTGAAAATTGAAGTTGCTGGTGACTCACAATACACATGTCCAATCTGCAGTGAAGTTTCAGAGAGTGGAAAAAACTTTAAGAGACACTTATTGCTCGAGCATAGTGGGAGTCTGCTGCAATGTAAAGAATGCTCCACAATTCTCCCTGCCTCAGAAGAAAGCCTAACTGAGCTCTGTTTTTTGTGTAAAATAAGGGCCATGTCAGAAGACAGTGAAATCACAAAATACCATTTGAGTGTAAGTAAAGAAACTGATACAGAACCTCCAACTTCAGAGCAATCTAAAGAAGAAGATTCAAAGAATGTGTCTAAAGTTTATTCAAATGTAACAGATGTAAATGACTTGTTGTCAAAATTCCCCAATTTTGCAGTCGTTAAAATCAGGCGTGCATCAAAAGGGATTGAAATATTACGAGCGATTGAAATTAATGTTGCATTCTCATGCAAACAGTGCAATGAAAACTTTCCATCGCGAAAGGAATTGCGTAAACATAAATCAAAAGTTCATCCTGTGTCTCAAATTTGCCAATTTTGTGGAAAATACTTGCACGATGCAACTACTTTAAAAAGGCATGAAGAGACTCACAAGCACACCCATTTTTGTGAGAAGTGCAATGAAACAATTGTTGGAGAAGCTGAAGTGAGAAGACACATTCGGTGTCATGTGGAGAAAAAATACAAGTGTTTGAAGTGCGGAAAGCAGTTTAGAACTTGGAATTGCTTGCTTCAACATAACCAAATCCATAACGATTCAAATCCACATCTTTGTGAAATTTGTGGTAAATCTTTTAAACGTATACAATCTTTGTATGAACATGGATATATTCACAAAAAGAAGTTCCCATGTTCATATTGTGATAAATATTTAACAACAGAAAGCAAAAGGCAACGCCACCAACGTTCACATACAGGAGAAAGGCCATTTGAATGTAGCATATGTAATAAAGCCTTTACTTCAAAAAGTTGTCTTAAGCAGCATGAAGCAATTCATGCAGAAGAGCGTCCATATGAGTGTGACATATGTGGCAAGAAGTGGAAAAGACTTCATAATATGATTTATCATAAGAAAAAACACTTTGATCAGCCAAAGGAGAAGCGGGTTATTTGCAAGATATGTAAGGATGCCTTCCCTGATTTGAAGACATTATATAGTCATAGAAATTCCCACACAACAGAGGATATAGACCAATATAAAAGACTGAAAAAGAATAGAAAGGAATGCAGCATCTGTCATGAGTTCCCTCGAAATAAGGCAGAATATGAAGAGCACATGCTATCTCACGCAGAACTAAACTAACAGTTTCTGTGAGATTTGTAATGGATCCTAGGAGTCCTAGAAAATTGCACCAAAATGATATGTCCTCTGTGACATTTCACTTTTAAACCGAATTTTAGGAAATAAATGCAGTATTTTGTATCAGATTTCATTTGAGTTTTAAATCCATTTTATGGACAGAAAGGCTAATTGGAAAGGGGCCTACATTTTGAAAAGGAATCCGAACCACTACCAGGGACCCCTTGATTACAAGGCAATGACGTTACTACTATGCCATTGGAGAGGCCTGTATTAGATTAGAATAATGCAATGTGTGTGCCTTTGCATCTCCCTTCACAAAGCCCAATGGATATACTGTTGTTTTGCTTACTAGCCATTTGTAAATTGTAGGCATTGCTTGTAACTTCATTATTTACTGATCTGTAATACAAAAATAATTTAAATGTTAACAACAGTAACTTGAATGTGTGGAGGAAAACCATGTTACATTTGTAACAACCTTACTTGTTCAAAAGAGTTAAAGTCACGATTCATCAGAAGCCACACACAAGATATAAATATTTTTGCATGGAAAGGAGGCTTTGGCCTTTCCCAGAAAGTGAAAGTTAACCTAAAATTTATTTTACACATTTAATTTAATTTCTGTCACAGTAATTTATGTTAGTTACAAAAGGATGTTGCAGGAACATGATAACTTCAAATTGAAGGAGTGTTTTTTAAGAGGAAAATGCTATTATGGGAAAAATCCAGTGGACATCCATGAGTTTTTGTGGAAAAAGTTTCATGACAAAAACTGATGTAAGCATGTATGAACCAATCTGCAAGCTTGATGCAGAGGGGTTTCCCATGCTACTGAGCATTCGATCCTAATTCACTGGCTTAGATTCTTCTTCAACCTGGGGTCTTCGGACTGTACACTGCCATGAGACGTTCATCATGGAACATGTTTGGATTGCAAGCCTTACAGCTCCCTAAGCATGGAAGATTACTCCACATGCATGCCTACACTCGGACAGTTACTAACTGAAACTGGTAGATACATTACATGCCACCCTGTATATTCATGAACAAAAAAAAATGTTATGTTTACATTTCAAAGTTACATATTAATCACTAGAGACCGGATGTTAGGCAAAATGCCTATTCTTTCCTGTTAGAGATATGATGAAAACGAATGTTCCGAAGGCCAGAGGGGAGGGATTAGCTTCATTTAAAGGCAATTTAATTTTGCCTATTTTGCCTATTTCATACGATATTGCCTATATTATTTCATAAATGCCAGATATTGCCTATTTTAGGCATGGGACATGACAACTCTGTGCATACAATTTCCTGTTCCCAGCATTAGTTTCCGATCTTTCCAAGAAGTTTAAAACTAACAGTTAGCGAGTTATTGCAGCTAATAAGGACTTGGACAAATTAAGGGCAATTCAACAATTTCTGAAAGGTGAAAATATAAAACTGAGTTAGATCCACATGTTCTCGCGTGCTTTAAGTATGCTCCAGTAACATCTGTGGAGATTGAAAGATCTTTTTCAATTCTAAAAAATGTGTTGTCCGATCGCAGACATAACTTGTCGGTTGATCACCTGAAGAAATACCTTGCTGTGATGTGCAACCACAATTAGTGCTTCTTATTCAGAGACTGCCGAACCGTACAGTACAAACTTGAAATGCATTTAAACAGTTTCTTAGTTCGAACTGCTGTGTGGAATATATAGTGTAAATTTTTTAATTGAAATAACCCTGTGTGCAGTGATAAAGTGTATATTTAAATAATTTGCGTACTGGTTGGAAGTAGCCAACAATTTCTTTTGTCAGACTATTGTGTGTAGCCATTATACAATGGAAATTTTTTGCCTGACGTGACTCCTGTTTGCAGTGATTTATTAAGTACAATATTGGACTGCTGTCTCTAATGATGAGCTCCTGGTTTATTTTAAGCAACTATATATAATGTACAGGTATGTTTCTATATTTTTTAAACACCTATTTATTTTTGTATGTCTAACTTCATAATTTTGAGTTAAATTTAATTGCCTTTTATTGCCTATTTGTATTTTAATGCCTATTTTGAAAATTATAAGTGCTTATTTGCCTGCCTATTTTAGATGTTTTAGTGCCTAAACATCCGGTCTCTATTAATCACAATTTGCAGAAATGTATTTTTTAAGTATACCATGCTTTATTATTATTTTGCTTTAATATGTAATTCTGAATTATCCAGTTATTTATTTGTTCTCCACCATCTTAACAGATGTATATATTGTTCATTTGTAAGTGACTGGACTAATAAAATACAATTTCCTTTTCTTTTTAAAAGTAACGAATTATTGATAGTGAAATAACAAATGAACACTTCATAAAATGTGCTGAATTGTTGATATTTATTACTAAATAGGTGATATCATACATATGTCGAGGGTGAAAAAAAAGACTGCTTGTTTATGCTTTTTCAGGTGCACATGCCCATGTACAGTCACCGGCAATAAACATGGGACACCTAAATCCAGAAATACTCGCTTCTCTGCAAGGCATTGTCTGTGTTGCATAAATCTATGGCAGTGCTAGCAGATGCCATTGAAAATTTGCTATTAAAATCCACTTATCGCCATAGAGTTAGACAACACACAACGCCTTGCAGGTAAGCCAAAATTTCAGGATTTAGGTGTCCCATTTTTATTGCCGGTGACTATACATGCACACAAACGCACAAACGAAAGTCCATGAATTTCGTCCTAAACTTCGAAGAGTTGTTCATGTGATTCAAAATTAATGTATTTGTTTTTCTGTTGACAGCCATTTGGAAACACATACCATACTTCACTGCAAAATTGTCACACCCCGTTTTTTCAGTCCAAAAATTGGTTTATAACCTTTCATCGTGTGATTGTCACATCAGCACTTGAGATAATGAAACCAATGATGGCTGCGCAGATCTTTGGACACAGAATATTAAATTTTGTATTTCACACTCAACATAAAATGTTCTTCAAGGTTTCAAATTTTCGAAACTAGGCTTTCCAATCAGATATTCAAATCTCCACTCCAGTTTCTATCTGATTCTCCCATTATATTCTCTTCGCTTTCTGTTTCCCTCACACCTGGAAGTTGCTGCAAGAGCTCTACATGTTTAACGCCACAACACTGTAGTAAATTTTCTCAAGTGAAATATTTTGACTAAATGCACAAATTAATAACAACTAATGTATTAACTCCTTTTTCAGACTGGAAAAATGTTCGCTAAACTGTCATGAAGATCATGTCCATTGATTTGGACTATATTAAGTTTTAACATAGTATGTATATTCACGAGTATTCAGTGCATCCTAATCAAATACAATTATTTTTAGTTGTTTTTATTTTTCCCGTGACGTTTCATCCTGGTTTCCCAGAACGTTTTGAAGCTTCACCAAGATAAACACACACACAACCTCACATGGCTAGTTGTGCTAAAGTAACTGTATTACTATATTATTTTGCATCTACAGGGTGAGTCAAAAGTCCCTGACCACCCCTTATAAAATGAAAGGGAGTGTAGATTGCAGCAAATGGTCATGGTAGTAATATGTTAGGCCTAGGGGGAAATTGTTTGGTGCATGTCATAACAACGTCCGCCATCTTGCATCCAACTTTATTTCTTTAAATGGTAAGGGGGGGGGCATGAGGAGTATAGTTTTGAGCTAGAATTTCACCAGGAATTCAATGGTGAAGTCAGATTTATGAAAACTTTAATGATAAGGAAGTTATGGGCATATGAAAGTGATAATTACAGATTATTTGCAAGTGCTGAACCATGCCATTGACCAAGGTCGAACGAATCCAGCTTATCAAGCTGTGGGGAGCAGAAGTGCCCGTGCTGTAGCTCATGATTTCAACGAATGGAACCCAGTGTCACACGTTACAGTGTTTCAATTGCATGCCACAATATGGTAGGCCTAGAACTGCTGACGAAGGAACAGCTATGGCAGTGCTAGCATCATTTGTCAAGTCTCCGCAGCGCAGCACACGTCAAATGTCTGTGCAATGTGGTGTCAGCCAGAGTTCCATTTGCAAGATGTTAAAGATGGTTAAGTGACACCCGTACAAGCTGCAGCTGCAGCACCATCTCTCTGAGGACGACCTAGATAGGAAAATGCAGTTTTGTGAATGGGCTGTGGGGCAAATTCGCCAGGACCCACACTTTTCACTGCTCATTCTGATGAAGCAAATTTTTATGTCAATGGGGAAGTGAATAAACAGAACATGTGGTATTGGTCCTCCGAAAACCCATTGTGGAGAGATCCAAGCAATATGGTTGGTGCTGGGAAGTTTATGGTGTGTGTCGGGATCTGCGGGACATGTATCATTGGCCCATTCTTCATTCATGACAATTTAAATGCAGAGGGCTACTTGCAGTTGTTACAAGAACACATTTTTCCGTTAGTTTTGGAGAGAGGATGGCAGCTTCCCCATATATTTTCAGCAGGATGGGGCACCACCTCATTATGGGCGACAGGTTCGTCACTATCTGGACCTCCAGTTCCCTGTCGATGTGGGGCAGTGGAATGGCCTCCCTGATCACCAGATTTGAACTCCACTCAATTTTTACCTGTGGGGTCATTTGAAGTCAATCGTGTATGCCAAAAAGATTCGGGATGTGGGTCACTTAGAGCAACGGATACTTGATGCCTATACACAAATCACACCTGAGATATTACTCCGTGTCCACATAGCATGGGCGAACTGTCTCGACATGTGCATAGCACAAGGAGGATAGCATATTGAACACATTGTGTAACTTTCATATGCCCATAACTTCCTTATCATTAAAGTTTTCATAAATCTGACTTCACCATTGAATTCCTGGTGAAATTCTAGCCCAAAGCCATACCCCACATGCCCCCCTTCCCATTTAAAGAAATGAACTTGGATCCAAAAAGGCAGTCACCAAGATGGCGGACGTTGTCATGACATGCACCAAAAAGTTTCCCCCTAGGCCTAACATATTACTACCATGACCAATTGCTGCAATCTACACTCCCTTTCATTTTATAAGGGGTGGTCAGGGACCTTTGACTCACCCTGTACAAAAAGTGGTTATGTGAACATAGGCATCCTAATGTTGCACCAAAGACAGTTCAGTGATATTTTTTTTTAATTGCCAGTTATACCATTACCTTCTCCATCTGAAAGCCTAATGGCTTGCTCCAGTCTTGTGACTATGCGTCATCAACTGGAGGCGAGTTAGCAGCTATGTTTGATTTGCTTCTTCGGAATCAATGTTGGACCTTTTTAGTGAATATAGAATTGTAATGCAAATTTATGAACTTTAATCGAGTTTACATGACGTGTAAATATGCTTAAATGTACAAGATGTCTGGTGTATCAGTGTTGTGTGCACAATTGTAGATAATTATGATGAGAAAGGTAAGAGTAACGTTCACATATCTTCAAGATGTTGCTGAAAATGATAAATGTTTAGGGCAATTCCATGTGATTCAGTCCCTATGAAAATATACAAGTTAAGTAACAAAGGTTTTTACTCATAAATAAATAAGAGTAATAGTTCATGATGTAAACATTTCATGTGTCCGGAATAGGCATCTAATAGCTATACTCTTAAATGTAGTCATGTTTTATCTCGTCAACAATTTTTTTTTACAAATATCAAATAATTTACCCTGAATTACAAATGTTGGTTAACGTTAAGATGCGTTGTTACTTATGATTGCAAATTAATTTGTTTCAAGATTTAGTCAACGTTCAAAATATTACGTTCGTGTCTACCAGCAGTTTGTTAGTGTAAATTTTATGCAAGCATTCGATAATATATTCATAATATTTAAACAAATTTTCAGTTTCAAAATACGCTGAATTAAAGAAAGCTATACAACTGGGCAAAGTTGATATATGTGTACATTTACATTCTTATTTTACCCCGCTTCATGCTTTCTTAGGTTAATCGGAAGCTAATGGAAGATATGTTGTGCATTCAAACACAAGGGTACGATGTGTAACAAGAACTTCGCTGAAATAATCATGTGTAAAATTATCCAAGAATATATTTATTATGTTTCAAACACAAATGTTTTCACACAGAAAGCATTTTGTTACCTAGCTATGCTAATATGCACTACAAATGTATTAATTTTTATAAAAATGTTTCATATGAACTGCTTTTTATTTTATGTCTTTGTGAAGCTTCGATGTTCGTAACTTTATTATATCAGTGATAATGTTTATTGTTTCATTATTTATTAACATTCTTCACGATTTTATTAACATTGTGTAAAAACAGTGTAAGGAAATATTCCGAATGTTTACTTCCCAAGTGAATGATAAGATCGAAATATTAATGAAAATGTTGAAACTCTAAACTTATTGTCACAGATCTTACTAACGATAATGAAAAGATTCAATTTGTTTATTACCTTTCATTCAATAAAGTCAATAGGGTCGAAATTACAATGTGGCAAATTATTTAGGTTTAGTCTTTATTCACAGAAATCTAACATTGCCCTTGTACAAATTTCTTTCGCTTTTGCTGAAAGGATATAGAAATTAAGTTCTTGTATTGAGATTGTATAGCTACACAGAATATCTGCATTATGTGGATTAATTTCGGGTAAAGTTAAAGAAAATTTAATTGATTAGGTAACTTGGCAAGTTTACGGTCAACTTAACATGGGGGATTTTGATTTAATCCATTGATTTTTACATACTACAAAAGTTCATACAAAAGCTGTAACGAGATTTACTGTAGCTGACAAATATTCCGGATAATATTTTTCAAAGAAATACAATGTTTAAATTTTTCCGCCAGGAAGTTTCTAACGGTTTTCAACTCTTTCTTTGTGCTATGGCAGGAATTTTTGTGGTGGCCATAGTGACTTCCTGAATGAAAATTTTGGTGTAAATATTCAATATTCTACTTCTTCTTCTAATTATATTCGTCAGGAGGGTAAATGTCAAAATGTAACTTCATAAAAGAAAGAAATATACCTCAATTTTCTATGATAAAAATACGACAAGGGGTTTACAGCGTTAAGATGGTTGCCTACAGATGATGACGTCTTGACTGAGTGCTGTGGCTGAACCTCAAGATGGTCTTGGTTTTACCGGACAATTTTTTTTTTCTTATCTTTAAAGTTTCACATAATGGTATATTTTACCAAAAAAATGGCAGAAAATCTGAGATGATTATGTGGTGAAATATGGTACATATTTTCCCAAGAGAAGAACAAATGTTAATTCCTCACTCATATTGCTACAAAGTGGTTCTCTTATGCCAAGAAATCCTTTGGCATGGTTGGTTGGCCTCTTCGCATGTAAAGAAACGTATATGAGGTCACTAAACATGGGGATTAGGAGGATCGAGGATGAGTAAAATTCTATCTTCAATAATATATTCATAACTTGTTATAACTAATAAAAATAAAACAATTATAATAGTTATTACTTTATAACAATAATTATCGTTTTATTGCATCTAGCATTCAAGTATAACAAAAGCCTGACTCCCCCACCCTACAAAATTTCTGGTGATGCCCAATTCTACAATCAATGTAGAATTAGTGGAATGAGTTCAAAGACCATTTTGCAAATTTTTATTGTATGATTCTAGACTATTCACAAAGTTTTATTAGTACACTCCTGTTCAGATAAAGTGGCACATGTTTAAATTATCTAATCTTATAAAATGAGACACCATATGTGAACAGGAGTGTAGAAGAACTCTTGCTATCGCTTTATAATTTTGATTCAAGAAGTCATGTTAACATTTTAAACAACCATTATACTAATGGGAACATTCTCATGAAATATTCTTTGAGATCAGCATCAACTTACCTCAATTAATACAATATGGAATAAAAAAATCAATAATTGGGAAGTTAGTGAAAAATTAGGCCATAAGCAAATCTTGATATAGTACAGGGTGTCCCACGAACGGCGCAACTGGGAATTAAGAGTGGCGTTACTTTGTAACCAAAACCTGTACATACATAAGTCATACACCAAATGTTAGCCCTGTCCAAGTAGATATTTTTAAACATAGAAACAACAAACGGGGTGCAGTGTTGCCAAATGTAAGTGAAAGTGTAAATTTATTTTTCCACAAAGCATGGAAAATTGCATGTCAAACATTCGTACGGAAATTTGGACGTCAATTTCCACCTTGGGTAGGTGGACTATTTCGCCATCTATAGTTCAGAGAAGAAAACCGATCGTTTTCGCATATAGCCAATCCTGAAATGCCTCGTAAAGGCGTACCAGTCCAAATGGGTGTTTTAAAAAAAATATGAGGTACAGTGGCAACACTGTTGATGTTTGAAGGCAACAAAAGGTGTGTTTAGTGATGGTCTATGACATGGAAATACTGGAAAAAGGAAAAAAAGAAAATGAAAATTATGGTGAAAAAAGTGTTACTTACCTACTCCTGGCAACCATGCAATGCACGTAACAGGCAGTGTAGCTTTACAAAAGATGTTGAAAATGACAACCACTTTCCCTGAGGCATTCATCAACACGTTTTATCATGTTGGAAGCAACTTTATGCAAAGTTGATTGGTTTATATTGTTAATGGCTGTGCAAATGTTTATTTTTAGATCATCAAGTGTTCTTGGGTTATTAATGTAAACTGTTTGTTTCAAATAACCCCACAGAAAAAAATCTGGAGACGTCAGATCCGGGGAGCGACTGGGCCATAAGTTTTGCTTATAATGTGATCGCCAAAAAACTCTGCCAACATGTCTAAAGTTTCGTTAGACGTGTGACATGTTGCGGAGTCTTGTTGTAACCAACAATCACGTTCATCACGTTCCAACAGAGAAATAAACTGTGTGATAAGGTCACGATAAACTATTCCGTCAACTGTTGTGTTGAAAAAGAATGGACCGATTATTTTTCTCCGCGAAATCGCGCACCACACACCGATCTTTTGTGGATGAAGTGATTGTTCATGTAACAAATGGGGATTGTTACTTGACCAGTGTCGAGAATTTTGACTGTTGACATATCCATTTAAGTGGAACCATGCTTCATCCGTGAAAAAAACCTTATCCAAAATATTCACACCATTGTCTCTAATAAAATTTCTAAACCACTGACAGTATCTTACACATGCACCTTCGTCTGCTTCCTTCAGTTCTTGCACAGCCTGTACCTTATATGCACGTAGGTGCAATTGTTTTAACGCTCGGTGAGTTGTTGTTTTTGATACACCTGACTGTGCAGCAAGTTTACAAACAGATTTCCTGGGAGATTGTGATATTCTCTGCTCCACATCCTGCAGCACACCTTGTGTCAAAACTGGTGGTTGTCTGTGGTAGGGTTTGTCATTAACTGATCCTGTTTCATGAAATCTGGAAACAAGTCGATATATCGTCGAATTTTCTGGAACACTGTTATTCGGATATTTCTCGCGAAACACAGTTTTTACACTAGCGTACGATTTTGAACAAAAATAATGTTCCACAATGAACACCCTCTCTTCCAAAGAGTACTTCATTTCACAGAACAATTCTAATCTTCCCCTACGAACAATGCGAAATGCACGGCTCAAACAGTTCTGAGTACACAACTAACTGATTATTTTGTTCTCGTTCGGTGGGCGCACTTATCGCATTGCATGGTTGCCAGGAGTAGGTATGTAACACTTTTTTCACCATAATTTTCATTTTCTTTTTTTCCTGTTTCCAGTATTTCCATGTCATAGACCATCACTAAACACACCTTTTGTTGCCTTCAAACATCAACAGTGTTGCCACTGTACCTCATATTTTTTTTAAAACACCCATTTGGACCAGTACGCCTTTACGAGGCATTTCAGGATTGGCTATACGCGAAAACGATCGGTTTTCTTCTCTGAACTATAGATGGCGAAATAGTCCACCTACCCAAGGTGGAAATTGACGTCCAAATTTCCGTACGAATGTTTGACATGCAATTTTCCATGCTTTGTGGAAAAATAAATTTACACTTTCACTTACATTTGGCAACACTGCACCCCGTTTGTTGTTTCTATGTTTAAAAATATCTACTTGGACAGGGCTAACATTTGGTGTATGACTTATGTATGTACAGGTTTTGGTTACAAAGTAACGCCACTCTTAATTCCCAGTTGCGCCATTCGTGGGACACCCTGTAGATTTACATGTACAGTATTGATGTTTTTTACTCAAATAATATTGTAAAATTATGTCCTAGTACTTGTTTATGGAATGTAACTGGAAATATTCTAGTGAGAAACTAGGTATTGTATTCAAGTTCACTAAGTCTCTCTACTTTGGTTATTTTATGTCATTTTTGTACCTCTGTGGTTAATCATGATGATGATGATGAACTGATGAAATGGGTGGTGGAACAAACACAATGCCACATCCATGCTATTAGTCAGGGTTTGAAACTAGTACTGTGGCTGCATAGCATGTTACATTGACCACTCCACCATGGATGCTGGTTTCACTTCAATCATATACTAATAGAATTAAATTATTCTTGTACAGATATTTGCACATTTCATGATGTTAAAATGGATTTTGATATTTTATTGTTGAATATTTACAAAACTACTGTTCTCAGGATAGGATGATTTTGCATAGATTGTGATTTATGATTATAATGTAACTTACTGTCTTTGCAACAGGCCCACACCCAAGGTATTATATGCCATACATATAATATACTGAATAACTGTACAAAATTTAAAAATAGAATGCCAATGGGATCCGGAGTTATGTTTGGTTAAGTTTAGGTTATGGTAGGGTAGGTAATGCATGATAACATACAGGTAATGGACAAAATAATATGAACATCTTGGTTTGCAAAGGTTTATATACGCCGTCGTGGAAAAGGAACAACACTCATCAGAGATTTCAACCATCTAGTGGCGATAAAAGCAAACATATCAGTCTATCAGAAGCTGGTGTGAGAGTTGCATGCGAGCAGTCAGCTATCCGTCAAATGCAGGTATGTCCGACCTTTCAGACTTCAAAATAGGCATGATCATAGGAGCTGGAGCATCTGTGACAAAAACAGCTACACTTGTTGGTGTAGCACGGAGCACAGTGTCAACTGTTCTGACAGCCTACAGACAACATCTGCAAAGGAGAATAATGGGTGAAAAACAAAGTTATCCAACAGGGATCGACGTGTGTTGAAGCGAATAGTGACTCGAAAGCACAAGACAACACTGTCCCAGATAACCGCAGACATGAACAATCACCTCCAGGACCCTGTATCAACGAAAACCATTCAAAGGGAGCTGCATTCTGTGAACATTCATGGCAGAGTTGCCATTCCCAAATTCCCAAACCGTTGGTGACTCCACGTAATGCAGGGACACGAAGAAGGTGGTGCCAAGAGCACAAGAATTGGACACAGCAGCAATGGGAACATGTGATATGGTCAGACGAATCGTCTGACCATATCTGTATTTCAGACCACAGGACGTGTTTATGTGTGGAGAACTCCTGCTGAAGCATTTGATATTGACTGCTTAGTGCCTACCGTGAAACATGGTGGGGGGTCTGTGATGGTTTGGGGGGCTATATCTTGGAATGGTGTTGGCCCACTTGTCGTCCTGCGTGGGAGAATCAACGCAGAGAAGTACTGCACCATCCTGGGTGACCACCTCCATCCCATGGTTCAGACTTTGTTTCCCAATGCATGCCCCATCTTCCAAGATGATAACGCCCTATTCACACTGCTAGGTGCGTTGATGCATGGTTTGATGAGCACAGTGATGAGGTAGAACATCTCATCTGGTGTCCACAGTCCCCCGATCTTAACATCATTGAGCCTTTGTGGGGTATTTTGGAGCCCAAAGTGCGTAATCGGTTTCCACCTCCAATGACACTTTCGGAACTTGAGACTGTTTTGTGTGAGGAGTGGCTACGTATTCCAGTTCACACTGTACAGGACCTTTATTTGTCTATCCCACGTAGGATACAAGCTGTCATTCAGGCAAGGGGGGGGGGGGCAACCCCCTACTAATACAAGTTTTCTGCAATTGCATTGGTGTTCATATAATTTTGTCCATTACCTGTATTTTGATACACAAATATCTATATCAAATGAAATACAATATTTTTTGAATTAACATACATGAAGCTGATGTGTACTCCCAATAAACAAGTAAAACATGCGAATGTGTGACATATGCAGTGGCACAGTGGGAAGCATGTATTTTTTAACCTTTTCTAGTCTGGAGAAAGGAGGACTGTGTTCACAGTATTTACTTATATATTTGCCTGTAATTATAATCATCAATTCTTAATTTGCCTGGTACTTTATGGTATTGGCATACAATATTCTAAGCCAAGCATGTGACATTTTCGGCTACCATTGAGGCTCATACCAGTCTACAGCCTGAACAATGCACGCTACGTTGAAAATTCAAGCACTTTAGATTAAAACTCTCCTATTTCCAACAACTTTCCATTTTACGCTATATGCACTAATAATGGAATTACCAGTGGGACTGGACTTTTGAATCACCCTGTATTTCTAATAACTGAGAATTAAACATCAGCTTCATGTACATTAATTCAAACGATATTGTATTTAATTTCTGTTAGACTTTTACTTTTCAATTATAGGAATTTGTCTATCAAAACATGTTATCATGAATTACCTAACCTACCATAAACTAACCTTAATCTAATACAACTCCCGATCAGAATGGCATCCAATTTTAAATTTTGTATAGTTATTAAGTAATAGTGTATGTATGACATAATTTTTGGAAATAAATTAAAATACCTGTTTTTGAGAAAATAGCTACCAAAACTTTCTTTACACCACTTTTTTTTTTCCTTGCCCTAACTGGTATGTAATATCTCATGCGAAAGAGCCCTTCAAGGCCTTTCCAATGCCATCTGAATCACTTCTGTAGGTACCCTGATTGCCGAAGTATTGGAATTAAAGTTAAGAGGATGTTAAAAAATGGTCAAAGTCAAACATTTTGCACCCCTGTAATTTCGGGAATACAAAACATATGGATCTGCAAGTTTGCATGTTTTCCTACTTCAGGTGGCCCTTTCAGTATGCCAAATTTCAAATGAATCAAATTATGAGAGGTTGAAAAGTACCTCTTCATTGGTTGATTTCAAATGGAGTGTTCCCATAGTGTAAATAGGAGACTCCACTTACAGCAGAACTGTAGCTAGATTTTTTGGTCAAAAATTTGCCTTGAGTACTTTCAACAGATACTGTTATTTTTCAAGAACACTCAAGAAATCAAGTAAAATATTATTTCCAAGAATCGGTCAATCTGAATTTATTTTACTGCAACTTTTCTTCTTTTTTACTTGTAAATTCTCGTGAACATAAATGCACAGTGTATAAGCATACATCACCAACAACTTTCAGTGTAGAGGACATCAAGGCAAAAAAAATTGATACTAGTAGTCATGGAAAATGGCATGCAACTCCATTTAATAGCTTGTTGGTTACCACTACTGGCATTTACTTTTACTGTTGAATAAGATTCTAAAAGTGAAAATATGCTATGAAAATAATATTATGCCAGCAGAGACTTCCAGGGTGAAGTCACTGATCTAAAATACCTGGAGAACTGAGGAAAACGAAGTTAGGAGTGAGAAGGTCATTGAAAACACAGAGAAATATTTAAAAGTGTTAAAAACCTGGAAAGGTCTGGGAAATTATTTTTGCTTGCCAGGACTGGTAATCAAAAATACATTTAGGTTTCCCAACACTCTTCCTTTGGAGATAATATTATTTATTTTTTCAACAATGTTGAATAAACTTGATTCATCTGATTAACTTACAAAGTTGAAATAGTATAACACTTATTTATTAGCATGATAAATCATTATACGAGGCATATTTTTTAAGTAAGATCTTTTTGTCCTAACTTGTTATATCCTGTGCAGAAATAGTATTGTGCATGCACATGGAGTCCTAGCATTCCTTGCACAGAAGCAAGACACCATTAGGAGCCATGTTGTCATCATGCGTGCTTCATACTGTGTGGTTGCAATTGTAACGTTTGTCCCTTGCGTGTTTACAATCCTTACATAGTTAAAATTGCAAGTTCAATTTTTCGCCATCGAGGGCGTTTCGCCTCACGATCGCTCTCTGCTGCTGCCCCTCGCGGCATATTTTTGCGGCTTACGCCCGCTTGTAAATTCTGCTGCTCCAGGCAGTTCAGTTCGTCCTCCGTTCTCAATCTCGCACGATCGCTTCGAACGGCACGCACCAGCCCGGTGCTCGTCATCTAGTCCCAACCGGCAAGAGAGTACCCGAACCACGACCTGCTGAACCACGTCTGCTACACCGACCGCTAAATGGGAAGAAGGCAAATGGAGTGATTACATGGACTCTTGTGAAAGGAAGGCATTGCAGTTCTATGTGACGTCAATATTCGTGGGGAGGTATGTACAAACAATCTCTAGACCGTGAAAGTGGGAATAAGGTTATTTCCTTACCGTTCGCTGCGAAAAGTTTTGGCTACTACGTTCTTTTGACATAACCTTTTTGAAATAAGATAAATTGAGAGAAAACCAATATATATACATTTTTGCTTCCACGTATTGGGCCCGTGACTTGCTCTCTCTCACTCACTTTCGTAGCACGGTGAACATTTTTGTAGCGTCGCAAATCGGCGTACGTTTCGTGCTAGTGTGGACTTAGTATCACGAACCAGTCTTTTCGGTTGAATTTGGCGTTTGTGAAAAATTACAAGAAGAGTGCGGGGCAATTGTTTATAAATTCTTTTGTAAAGTGCAATTGGGCAAAAACGGAAATTTGAACCTTTACGGAGGAACCTGTGGTTCTAAGAAGGATTACCCTTATTCAAGCGACGGCAAATGTGTGCGTATTTGCACCTGAATTAAATAAAACAAAAAGGACTTGCACAAATCGCGATCCCCCCCCCCTTTTTATCCTAATAGCAATCCTGTATAAGTAGAGGAAGCACTAGATGATGCATTAAGAAAAGGGAACAAGCAATAGTATAAAAATATAGAGAGTAAGTTAAAGATTGAGGCCGTTTTGGTCTTTTGTTTGATTGGGTAAAGGAAGAACTGGACGTTCTTATTTTGGATATGCAACGTACACTATTTTAGAGAGATGAATTCTCCTGCAAGTAAATTTATTACGTAGGATCAATTGGTAAAGAGACAAGATTGTTAAGCGGAAGCTTTTGATTTAAAATTTCGCTTGTTGTTAAATTTGAATTAGATAATTGAATAAGATTAGAGTTTGTACTTCAAACGGATGCTTCAAGTCTAGCACTAGGCGCTACCTTAAACCAACGTGAACTGGATGGCTCATTGCGTCCTATTGCGTTTGCATCGAGGAAGTGTACAACCTTGGAACGTAAGCAATTTATATATGAAGCGGAGTGTTGCGTGGTGGTGTTTGGATTCAAGAAATTTGAAACATATTTAACTTCTAAACATTTTGTTCTTCAAACAGATAATCAGGCATTGTCTTGGCTTTTAAAACACCCTGAACAATTTGGTAAGTTTGGTCGATGGCTTTTGTATTTGTCTCGTTTCTCTTACCATGTGGAACACATTTCTTCCGCTAAAAATCCTGTGGCCGACTGTCTTTCCCGCATGCATTCTTCAGATGATTTTGCGGTAACGTCTCCGCCTTGTACCAGTTTGGCTTGTGCGGCTCCAAAATTCAATATCATTCCTTTCAATAAATCAGATATTGCGGTTCTTCAGGTTCAGGATTCAGAGTTGTCACCTATTATTACGCATTTGAAGAATAACCAACAGGTTAAACATTATCATTTACATCAGGATCTGTTGATTTGGCAGCCACCTCGTTCCACTTCTTCTTTAGCTGTTGTTCCTCAAGTGCTTAGACATTTAATATGTCGTTATTATCACGACACCCCTGTCGGTGGTGCGCATTTAGATGTCAATAAAACCATCAAGAAAATAGCGACGCTTTTCTGGTGGCCTACTTATCTCTCAGATATCCGCCATTATGTCCGTTCTTGTGACATTTGTCAGAGGGCCAAACTTGCTATCCGTAAGCCTCCTGGCTTGTCTTCTGAGGTTATACGACACCCTTGGCGACGTTTATATATCGATTTGGTTGGTCCTCTTGTTCGTTCCACTAAGGGTAATGTGTATATTTTGGTGGTGGTGGATGCCTTTTCCAAGTGGGTATCCTTGTTTCCGCTTCGGTCGGCGACGTCCCATCATATTATTGACAAACTACGCACCTTGTTTTTATTGTTTGGTGCTCCATGTGAGTTGGTTTCGGACAATGCCTCTTATTTTCGTTCTAACCTCTTTAATAATTTTCTATTTGAGTCAAATATTCGCCATATTTACACTAGTGCCTATTATCCCAATCCTTCCTTAGCGGAGAGATTCATACGGAACCTTAAGGCTTCGTTAATTTGTTACCATTCTAAGGATAACTCCAAATGGGACACTCATCTGGAAAGCATAGCTTTTGCCTTCAATACCGCCCATCATGATAGCACTCATACATCTTCATCTAAAATTATTTTTGGTCGAGATATAGACGGCCCGATGAATTTTTTTTGGGAGTTACAAACCGACTCTGAATTGGCTGCTCCTCCTTTGCCGGAGCGGGCACATCGCTGGGGTGAGGCTTATCAACATCTATTAAAGTCTTGGCGCTCTCGCCAACTTAAATACGACCCCTCCAGATCCCAGATTTCTCTGAAACCAGGAGATATGGTACTTTACCGTACTTTTCCCCATAGCAATGCCTTGCTTCATATATCTTCTAAACTTCAGGAGCGTTGGTCGGGTCCGGCCCAGGTGTTTAAAATGCTGAGTCCGGTTACCGTCATGTTGGTTGACCCAGATACCCAGCAAATGGTCCAAAAGGTCCATGTCTCTCATGTCAAACCGTACATCATTCGAGATATGGAAGTTGATTCCCAACCGGTTGATTTATCGGATTCTGAGATTGCAGTTACGCTTCAGTCTTCCCCTGAAAATCATTCATGATTTTTTTTTGATATTGTTATGAGTAAGGTCTTTCTTCCAACGTAATTCCTGGCTCATCTCCTTACTTGTCATTGTATATACATATTATGTACCTTTTGAAAGTGTATTATTTGTATTTATGTATCAATTTTCAAATTTTAAAATTCAGCTTTTTCTAGTTATGGGTAGTTTTGTTCATATCCTTGTCTAGTTATTTGATAATATTGCTTATTATGCTTTATTGAGAATTGACGTTGTTTATGTCATGCATCCTAATGTTATCCCTGATTTGGCATCTTTTGTAATAGTGCTACCTTCCTTTTCCTTTCCGTAGTAATTTTCCTCCTCTCCTTTCATATATTTTTTTTATTTCTTCCTTCCCACATTTCTCGTTTTTTCATTCTTGTTTTTTTTTTCTTTTTTTCTATGTTTTACTTCTGCGAGGATGGATGTGCTACGAGTGCGTTTTCCGAAAAGTCAATGGTTTACATCTTCCATTATACTCAGCGTAGCCATAAGATTCAAGTCTATTGCAAAGACCACATGGGTGACATAATTCAGTGGTGTGATCGTTTTCTACAAGCAGTGCCGACATTTATCAGGAGTCCAGGTGTATCGACCGGGAGGCGTACACGATGTCCTGTGATCTACGTGCTCAACGACAACAGCTTTGGTTTTTTATAAAGACTTAATGTGCTTTTCGAAATTTAAGTAGACTCAATCTCTGATCTGTGGTTTGGATACGTGTATGTCTTTCAGGTGTATTGATGATTTTTGTGGGTTGTACCAATAGTTTAATGTGTTATGGTAATATTATGTGGTTGATAAGAATGGGCTTATGTTGGTGCCCTTATTTTCTCGGTATCAGTGTTTTGCCTTATTTTGGTTAAAGGGGGGTTTTGATTTTCGCTTGTCGGGGGAATTTGTAACGTTTGTCCCTTGCGTGTTTACAATCCTTACATAGTAAAAAATTGCAAGTTCAATTTTTCGCGATCGAGGGCGTTTCGCCTCACGATTGCTCTCTGCTGCTGCCCCTCGCGGCATATTTTTGCGGCTTACGCCCGCTTGTAAATTCTGCTGCTCCAGGCAGTTCAGTTCGTCCTCCGTTCTCAATCTCGCACGATCGCTTCGAACGGCACGCACCAGCCCGGTGCTCGTCATCTAGTCCCAACCGGCAAGAGAGTACCCGAACCACGACCTGCTGAACCACGTCTGCTACGCCGACCGCTAAATGGGAAGAAGGCAAATGGAGTGATTACATGGACTCTTGTGAAAGGAAGGCATTGCAGTTCTATGTGACGTCAATATTCGTGGGGAGGTATGTACAAACAATCTCTAGACCGTGAAAGTGGGAATAAGGTTATTTCCTTACCGTTCGCTGCGAAAAGTTTTGGCTACTACGTTCTTTTGACATAACCTTTTTGAAATAAGTGAAATTGAGAGAAAACCAATATATATACATTTTTGCTTCCACGTATTGGGCCCGTGACTTGCTCTCTCTCACTCCCTTTCGTAGCACGGTGAACATTTTTGTAGCGTCGCAAATCGGCGTACGTTTCGTGCTAGTGTGGACTTAGTATCACGAACCAGTCTTTTCGGTTGAATTTGGCGTTTGTGAAAAATTACAAGAAGAGTGCGGGGCAATTGTTTATAAATTCTTTTGTAAAGTGCAATTGGGCAAAAACGGAAATTTGAACCTTTACGGAGGAACCTGTGGTTCTAAGAAGGATTACCCTTATTCAAGCGACGGCAAATGTGTGCGTATTCGCACCTGAATTAAATAAAACAAAAAGGACTTGCACAAATCGCGATCCCCCCCCCTTTTTATCCTAATAGCAATCCTGTATAAGTAGAGGAAGCACTAGATGATGCATTAAGAAAAGGGAACAAGCAATAGTATAAAAATATAGAGAGTAAGTTAAAGATTGAGGCCGTTTTGGTCTTTTGTTTGATTGGGTAAAGGAAGAACTGGACGTTCTTATTTTGGATATGCAACGTACACTATTTTAGAGAGATGAATTCTCCTGCAAGTAAATTTATTACGTAGGATCAATTGGTAAAGAGACAAGATTGTTAAGCGGAAGCTTTTGATTTAAAATTTCGCTTGTTGTTAAAATTGAATGGGGAGTTTATGTAATGTAGTAGAATAGAGTGCCGGTCGCTCGAACTGTTAATCAATTGATGTGTTATTGAAATCACTCCCAATATAAATACATGGGGTTTGTTGTGGTGTTCAAATAATGTATTTGGTAACAATCTTGAATACAATTATATTTATTAATTGAATTGTTTAGTATCTTAATTACTGGTGAAACTTTTGAACAGTAAGAGTTGCCCGATAAGAAATGTTACGAAACAATCCTAAATTTAATATAACAAAAAAAAAAAGGGGACGTGTGTACACGTGTTCATTCTTTGGTATAGCTTACAGTAGCTGGAGAAGCGAGAAAGATGGTTACGTTGGAGGAATATTATTTTTGATTTTGATTACAGTGAAGAAGGTTAATGTTGCTATTCGCTGTTGGACCCTTTTGAAACTTTGAAGTACGTCACGTGCTATACGTGAGTTTCTTTGTTTTTCAGGTCATCTTGCTTCCTTTTTTTGTCTCGTGCTTCCTGTACTTGTCGCCCGTAAACTCCTGCGTCGCTGTGCGGGAAGTACGACACAGGAAGAGGAGGAATTATATATTTTGTACGTGAACAGCGGGTCTCGAACTTTCCTTTTTTTTGAAGGTGAGTTGCCGCGTGCGCTTCCAGATAATTATCGCGTGCAATCTCACTTAGCCCCTCTCCCACACTACACAATTAATGAGAGGATCGATCGATTGATTGATTGATTTAGTTTATTTTACTTCGCGTTTTGTGCCTCTTGGCTAATTTGCGAAGATGGGGATGAGTGATGAAATTCATGAATGGACATTCAGAAACAACCAAGCCCGAGCGGGATTCGTACCTGGGACCTTTAGCATCGCAGAGCGATGTGCTAACCACTCGGCCACAGGGTCCGGCATGATGATGATGAGGGTGCAAGGAAATTGTGCTCTCGGTGGGTTCCGAGGAACACAAAAAGAGCAGATTGACCTGATTAACATTTTTGACCTGATATCAGGAGTAAGGTGATGGATTCTTGGACCATCATCAAGAGGAATGAGACATGGGTGTCACACTTGACTCCTGAATCCAAGCAGCAGTCGAGTGGTGACACATATCATCTCCAACTAAAGTGAAATTCAAACAGACAATCTCAACATGCAAGACTATGGAAACAGTGTTTTGCTAGTGGACTTCTTCCAGCATCTAATGAAGTTCCTTAGCAGCGATGATGAAGTGAAAATGAAAATTGGGGAATGACTTACCTTGCGAGTGGCTGACTTCTATAAGGAGGGACTACAAAAGCTCATCATAGGTAGGAGACGGATTTGTAGTTTCATAACGATTTTGTTTTTCAATGTCCTACATGTATGCTATTTAGATATCTTTGCACCCCTTTACTGAAATTCTATAGGAACTAAAATGCCTAAATAAACTATGAATTCCTATAATTGCCTAAAAGTCCTATGTGTACCTGAAAAATGCCTTTTAAACCTTTTGCGCAAGTTTAAAAATAACTTTATTAACAAGGACCCTAATTTCCACCAAAGGTTTGAGACCGTTGAACCAATTCGAGCAGCAAAAGAAGCAATGCAACAGCAAGGGGTGTCAGCGTCTGTGCAAATTTTTGCCATTTTGCAGCCTGCATCATGAAATTGAAAAAAATGTGGAGTGAACTGACTTGATACTTCTTGGGGGAAAAAATAACACTGTAAAGAGTGGCAGTGTTGCCAGCTTACAGAAAGAAATCCTGAATTTATTCTAGGGTCAGCCTAATTGATGCTGGATAAACCAAATTTGAAGGGGAGCATAACAAAAGACCACTCTTTGGGGATATATAATGTATGTCCCAAATTTGAATAAAAAAATAATTAAATTACACAATATTTTTGAAAGTCTTCATTTAGGGGAAATTTTGAAAATTGCTCATTACACTCTGTTACACATTCTTAGTGTTCTTTTGTTCTCAGTATTACATGTAAAAGTTAGGGACGTGACGAAGCTGAAAATTTACCGATGCCGATGTACTCACCGATACACTTTGGAACTGATACCGATGCCAATATTTAATTGATTCCGATACATAAGATTATTCAACAGAAATGGAATGTTATTTTCAGCATGACAAAAATAAATTTGCTCTGTACATTTCTATTGCATATCATATGTATACAGGGTCCGTTCTGAAAATATCCGAACTGTCCGCAGCGCGGCGCGAGAATCGGTCGAGGGTTCGGGTAAGCTGCACCAGGTGGCAGTGGGGACCTTAACCTTCAAAACAAGGCCTCGCTCAGTTGCCTGCGAGCAGTGGTTGAGGTGCAATCGCTCGTGTTGTGTACACGGAAAAAACGTCGCGTCGAGAATTTGCTGTTGGTGGATTTGGTGAAAATGGAGCGCACTTTGGAACAGCGCTACGCTGTGAAATTTTGTGTTAAATTGAAAAAAAAAAACTTTACGGAGACTTTAACCATGCTACAAGAGGTTTACGACCCCGAGAGCAAGAGACAAAGTTCAGAATGGCACACCCCTGCGTCCCCTCGTCAAAAGAAGGCTCAGATGTCAAAATCAAAGGTGAAAACAATGCTCCTTGTCTTTTTTGACGCGAAGGGGGTCCTGCACAAAGAGTTTGGTTTGTACCTGCTGGGACCACCGTGAATGCAGATTACTACAAAACAGTGCTTCAGCATCTCCGACAGAGGGTCAAGCGCGTCCGGTCTGATATCGCCGACAGGCAGCATTAACCTTTTGCCGCCCAAGGCCTTTTTCACATGTAAGCCTCTCTTTACCAAGCCGATTTTGAGCAAAATGCAGAGTTTCAATTAAATGAGTGTAGATCGGAGGCTAATTGCCCTAGAGAAATGAGTGATATACTGTTGTACGCGGAATGAACCAGAGATTCTGAGTACATGAATTTTTTGTAAATTCGGCGTATATGTGGCTGGGGGGAGGGGGCTAACTCTCAAAATTCCAAAATTTCGGGGAAAAAAATTTTGTTCCCCCACCCTCCCCTCAAGCAAAAAGTACATGACAGTGTCGACATGCACATGGAAATGATCGCTAACATGTAAGGAACACAAAAATATTTGCATTATTATCATATGACCAATGTAACTTGAGTTGTACCCCCAAAAGGAATGGTCGGCACGCCACTGATTCAAGCTTCAAAATGCAGCGGTACCTTGAAATGACTAGCTCAGAGACTATTTGCCCTGGAGATATGAACGATATACCGTTGTACGCAGAATGAATCACAGATTCAGAAGATATATAATTTATGCACATTCAGCGTATATATGGAGGGGGAAAGGGGGTAAATCCCCTGAAAACTTTTTTTTTTAAAAAATGGGGTTTTTCCCCCCCCTGCCCCCCCGAAAAAAAGGATATGAAAAGTTCAAAATGCACATAGAAATTATCGCTGACATGTAAGGAACACAAAAATATTTGCATTATTATCATATGACCAATGTAACTTGAGTTGTACTCCCAAAAGGAATGACTCAAGCTTCAAAATGCAGAGTTACATTGAAATAACTATAGCTCAGAAACTACGTAAACTCGTAAATGCCCTAGAGATATGAAAGATATACCATTGTACGCAGAATGAATCACAGATTCAGACGATACTTTTCTTTAAAAAAATGGTGTTTCCCCCCGCCCCCCCCCAAAAAATGTCAAAATGCAAAATTTATGCAAATTTGGCGTATATATGGAGGGGAAAGGAGAAAACCCCCAAAAATTATTTTAAAAAATTGTCACTTCACCCAAAAAATGTCCTTGCACTTGGGCACAAAACGACACCTACGCACAACATTCACGGACGAAAAGCTACAACGTAATGAAAAATGAGTGCCAATTCTTGCAGCTGCTTGAAATTCTATTTTTAGACAATGCTGGGTTACCCCTGTTGCCACTTGTGGACACTTGTGCTAAAAAAAACAAAGGTTTCCTTCAGCGCGCTTCAAAATTCCATTCTCACAACGCAGATTCAACAACCAGTCTTCCCCTCCCCCTCCCCCTGCTTGCACCCTCACGGAAAACTTTCATTTTGACATCGGATAATGATAAACAAGCTTCCTTCGAATGCACTTAGCAGGAGGGAGTGAAAAGCATTGCTTTAGAACAACAAAGCCGGTCTTCCTTTGTCGGCAAAAATTTGACGTTGAAAAGAGCCGCAAAAGAGAAGTACCTTTTCCCGCCTTTTCCCCTCCATTTTCATGAAGAAAAAAAAATGCAAAAAACCATTTCTGTTAAATACATGTGTTAGGAACAATATAAAAAAATAAAATCGAAATTCTAGCCAAAAATAGAAAAGTTGTAACGTAAAAACTACGACCTTGACACAGCTTCTCGATCGAGATGCTTGGGACAGTGAGGGTTACATTTGGGTATCTCGTTCAAGATGCTTGGGCGGCAAAAGGTTAAAGAGGGTGTCAGTCAAGGACTTCCAGGACTGCTGTGAACAGTGGAAAGTCACTATACTCACTGTATTGAGGCTGAAAGTGCCTACATTGAAGAATATTGACAGCAGTTGTAATTGTCATCAATAAATTGTTTGCAAATAAATAAGTTTGGATACTTTCAGAACGGATCCTGTATATACATATATATTCTCAAGGGATGCAAATGTACAAGAAATCAGTTATTTTGAGTGGTTTTTTATTCTATCCTTTGCCTTTTTTCTTGGTGTAAGCTTGAGAAAGTTCTGGGAAACCAGGATGAAACGTCGCAGATAAAATAAAAAACTACTAAAAATACCGGTTTTCTTGTACATTTGCATCTACAAAAAGAGGTTATGCGAACCTTTAAGAAGATAGATAGATTCTCAAGAGATTTAACATTAGTACACAAGCAGTTCTTTGAAATGTAAAATGAATTCCTTTTCTTAATGTTGTTAATTTAATGCTGGTAGATTCATATTCAGAAACATGAGTTTCTGAAGCAATTCTTGAAGTAACCTACTACTTCTCTTATTGCAAATCTGTCCAGCAACACTGAAAACTACAGGGTGGTCCAAAAGTGTGAAGACACCAGAATAAAAGTTGAATGACATACTGTTCCGCAAAACTAACTTTGTAGGATTGTAATAGGGTGGGGGAAAATGTTATAGGGCATATGATGAAGACGGCCGCAATCTTGAATTCAACTTTAATTTTTTAAATGGGAAGGGGGTGATATAATATATCAAATCAGGCTAGAATTTCACGAGAAATGCAATGGTGAAGATTTTTTCGATGTATCTTTAACCAGTAAAAAGTTATGACTGAATTTGTGGACCAATTTGCTCCCTTTCGAGGTGTCAGAAAAAAGCATTAAAATGTCTTTAGCGCATTGGTAACACATCGAGATCACAGTGACGTCTAGGAAGAGAAGTTTGCATGCCATTGCACACAATTTTCATTGAATACATCCACGAAAAGCTGTGCATTACGAATGGTTGGGGGGGGGGGGGGAGCAGCCACAAATTACTGCTGGACTTGCCTTTGTCAATGTGCATGGCAGGTCAAGCTCTTTCATTGATGAATACACCACCTTGGAAATATTCACCAGTGTCACATGAGAAATGCGAGTTAAGATCACAAGTATGTTCCAAAAGCTCCGACTTATAGTTCAGCAGGTTCCCCATGAGTGAGCAACTCTTGGCCTTGTAGCCGACTACTTCCGGTAACTGCTTTCATTCGAAATGTGTTCTTTGTTCCCTGTAACAATTCATATAAAAGCGAAACTGTTAGAGATAATCACAGCCACATAGGCCAACTAAAGATCATCAACCTGCTTAATGCATTCTCATCCAGGTTTCCGCAAAAATTTACTTCGATCTTACATGCATCAGCACAACTCCCATTTCCCACTTCATACGTTTTCCTAACTGTGCCGGTGTCATAATATTTGCCAAAAAAGTGTTCCGTTGGCTGAGTGACTTCTCCCTTTTTCCCTGTCAGGAAACGTTTGGGGGGGGGAGGGCAATGCCGATTGTTTCAGCCACGATTTTCTTGCTCGTGTGTGCACACGGCTGATTACAGGCGAGTGTGGAAATGGACCCATCCTCCTTTCCTTTGACATCTAAAATGTCAGTTCTGGATACGTTATTGAAAACAAACAAAAACCATAGGACAACTAAAAAAGAAAAAAGTGACCCCCTCCCCCTTTCCCAACTTATTTTCCGCCACTGGTGTACACGGCAATGTGATAATTGCATAATTCAGGTCCTTTTTTCTTTTTTTAATGCTGTTGTCTGCATAGGAAATATTGCCCGTATTATTGTCTCTTGCATGGTAAATTGTAAAGCAAGGATAATTTCTTTCTTCTTCACACTTCTGTTAAAAGTTCCATCTTTGACAGTTGCGTTACCTTTAAAATGCCGAGGATTTTCTCTTCTGCCACCTGTTGCTCTAACTCACCGCCAGTTTCATTGTTTTTACGCTGCAGCTGGCACCAGTATTTCGTCTAGCGTCTGCAAAGCTGTCACTTGCCAATAACAGCAATGACTCATCCAGCGCGAAGGAAAAAGTCATTGTTTGAATCTCGCAGAGCTGTTTTGATTTGAAGATAACAAAATTCGATCTCCAGAAAGAAAAAGAAGAGTTGAAACAACTTTATGTTCTGCACCTTCTGATAAGCAAAATTGTTACTTTTATTTTGCACCTGACACAAGAATAAACTTCTTGAACAATCAGAGCAGTGTTCGAAGGAAATGCACACAATATAATCGCTGCTTTTCTTCAGAACCATTCATGTGAGAGGGGGGGGGGGGGTGGAAGCTCAATGCTCAATGTAGGAATGGATGCTGAGACTGATTTTAAAAAAAAAACATTATTCAAGGGGAATACTTTGGCGGAGCAGGTGTTTGACATTGAGAATACTCCTAAATCCAACATTAAATCATCGATTAACGTGAGAGTAAATTATGATCTCCCATTTTGATATCTGAAAATGCACAGATTTCATAACGATCTCCCATTTTGATATCTGAAAATGCACAGGTTTCATAAAGTTTGTTTTGAGTTCATTTTATGCTGATGGGCTAATTGGGACTAAATATACAGTTTAAAGTGTTTAATGTGTCCTAGGATACACATTCGGTGCAAACAGGTTGCAAGTTGCGTGCTTCCTTTTTCAGGGCAGATTACAATGCAAGTTGAGGAAGAGTTTGGACTGCTTCCTGGAATAGAGGAGGGGGATGAATATGAAGATGGCTGAAGCAAAGAAAATGTGACTTTTCTTTTGCGATGTATTTTACACAGCTGAACCAGAACGAAATTTACAGCTCCGCTTTTTCTTTCTTTCTTTCTTTCTTTTGTCTGGTGCCTAGAAAGGTTGTCTTGTGTCTCCCGAGAAATCTTATCTTACCAGTTAATTCTGTAACGGACAATGCTCCAGTAGACCCGTATAAAATCCAACATTCATTTTGCCCGATTATCTCCAAATTTTTGCTGGTGCCAGTGTGACTGGTGTCAAGATTCTTCGAGTATTGCTTTCAAAAAACGAGAGATTGATTTCCTTTCCGTAGGTCTCAGTGCAAACGGGTTTCTCATGAACTAGAATTGTAAGAATTTTATGGAAGAGCAGCAACTGTGTACAATTAAAAGAAAATAACATTATTTTAAATCCTTTTTGTGAAAATGTTTTCATGTTCTATTTTCCATCTCACAACATGCATCCTGTGCATAAGAGGTTGTATAACTACATAGGATAAATGGTGTTTCTGTTTCCTATGAATCTTTGTGTCCGTTTAAGCTCAAAAATGGTGCAAATTCCAATAACGACCTCTTCGAAATAACAACCCTTCTTTTCACAGGAACTGTGAAAGGTTGTTGTATCGATAGTTGACTGTACTTACATTCAAGTACTTCAGATTCATAGTCCAAATGGGGGGAACTGATTTTTAGGAATAAATAGCAATGATGAATTTTATTGAGTGTTGTGTGATATATTTAATTGTTTATTTTAAGTGTTTAATTAAATGTACACTAATGTAGGTACTTAATAGCACTACATCCTAGAATTTTTCTGTTCACATGGATTAATTGTGAAGGTCAAAGGGCACACCAAAGGAGAATTATTTTTATAAAATTCATTTGTTTTTGTATTCTTCCAACTTGGACTGTAGGAACGTCAAAACTGTACTTCCCGTGAATGCTTCTCACCTTTACATCAAAATAAAACAAACTTCAATTCTCTCTTACAACTCTTACAACTAGTTCTATGATTGTTTGGGCATAGCTGCACATATGGAAAGCCTTCAATTTCAAATGTGCATGTTTTTAAAATAAGTTCTTCCAAACATACAATATTCACATTGTATTGTAATTCAAATATATCACATCTTCAAATGTATATAAATGAAAGAAAACAGGCATGAAATATTTACAGTATTTTTGGAGAAATTAATGAATATTGTTATGTGGTCCTGAGACATGTACATATGTCCAGGTTGGCATGACAAGATTACATGAACTGGGGCACACCCGCCCCAGCTGGTGCTTATAAATTGATGTGGAGTGTTACATAGGACATGTCATTATAGAGCAACAACCTTTTTACTTTCCTTACTAAAAAAGGGTATTACAAATCTTTCACGAAATGTTATTCACCCTTTTTCATTCCCACAATAAAGATTTGTCTTACTATATTACACATATTAGAAGTTCAATTCTTCATGTAACAGCATGTGCTCTTCGAGTTCTTTCTTATTTTGGAAGAACTCATGACATTTGTTGCATTCTTTTTCATTTTTTCTTTTTCGTTTATGTCTCTCTATTTCTTCTGTTGTGTGAGAATTTCTGTGGCTATGCAATGCTTTGTAATCAGACAATACACACTTGCATATCTTACAAACAACACGCTTTCCATTTGATTGATTCAAGTGTCTTTTCTTGTGATTAATCATATTATGAAGTCTTTTCCACTTCCTGCCACATATGTCGCATTCATATGGACGCTCTTCAACATGAATTTCTATATGCTGTGTGAGATAAAATTTTGTAGTGAAGGCTTTGCTGCACACATTGCACACAAAAGGTCTTTCCCCTGTATGCGAACGCTGGTGGCTGTTCCTCTTGCTCGCCGTTGTAAAACATTTTCCACAATATTCACATGGGAACCTCTTCTTGTGAAGAAATCCATGCACATATAGACTTTGTATATGCTTGAAAGATTTACCACAAATTTCGCACAGATGTGGTTTTGATTCATTATGAGTTTCCTTATGGTAACGCAAACAATTCCAAGTTCTAAACTCCTTTCCGCACTTCCCACACTTGTACTTTTTCTCAACATGAAACCGAATATGTCTCTTCACTGCAGTTTCTCCAACAAACATTTTATTGCACTTCTCGCAATAATGACTGTGCTTATGAATCTGTTCATGCTTTTTCAACCTATTTGTATCACGAAAATTTTTTCCACAAAATTGGCAAATCTGAGGCACAAAATGAGCACTCACTTTATGCTTACGCAATTCCTTTCGTGATGTAAAGTTTTCCTCACAATGATTGCATGAAAAATTAGCATTAATTTCAATCTCTTGTTTTATTTCAATTCCTTTTGATGCACGCCTGATTTTGACCACTGCAAAATTGGGGAATTTTGACAACAAGTCATTTACATCTGTTACATTTGAATAAACTTTAGACACATTCTTTGAATCCGCTTCTTTTGATTGCTCTGAATTTGGAGGTTCTGGATCAGTTTCTTTACTTCCACTCAAATGGGATTTTATGATTTCACTGTCTTCTGACAAGGATCTTCTTTTACATGAAAAACAGTGCTCAGTTAGGCTTTCTTCTGAGGCAGGGATAATTGTGGAGCACTTCTTACACTGAAGCAGGCTCCCAGTATGCTCGAGCAATAAATGTCTCTTGAAGTTTTCTCCACTCTCCGAAACTTCACTGCAGATTGGGCACATGCATTGTGAGTCACCAGCAACTTCAATTTTCACATTTGGAAGTGAAAGGGGTTGTTCACCTTCTTCGGAAGAAACTGCTGCCTCAGATTCTTCATTCCTGGAAAGAAAAAGTACATTAGTTCATTTACAGGTAGTTTTTCTAGAGTGAACTGTGAGCTTTGATAAGATTACTGATGAGGACCCTGCTCCAACAGAGATTAGATTTACGAGCTCAAATAAATTTAATAAGCAGATATGTTAAAAAGTTATGTACATATAATAAAAAGAGCAAATACTGACTTAGAATATACACAGTATCATTCTCAATCACGAAGGTAGCAATATTTCACCATGTTGTGTCTGTTTGGTGCATGTGCACCAAATTCATCATGGACATCTGTTTTCAGTTGTCTTTTGTTTGTGAGGATGGTTGTATATTGTGTACTTGCCGAAATACAGAATCCTTTTCCAAGTAACCTGCTGTATACGAGTTGCATTTCAAAAGCAACAGCTAGTTGCTTATAACAAATGGTTGACAACAAAGGGGTGGACCACACATTTTCATAAACTTCAACTGTTTCAGTAGCTTACTATGGCACATACTGTCACAAGTTTATTATTGCTTACATTTTTTAAACAAATGATTTCTTAGAGCTGTGAGAATAAAGAGTCCTGCCATTTGTAAAGTCTGGCCCATGATTTGATTTCTCATTACAAAATATTGTAATACTGCCAAAATTCACAATGACTTGTGTGGCAATTATGGGCCTACTGTAATGAACAGGGAACAGATTTACGTGTAGTAAAAATGTGCTAAATCTGTAACCATATATTTAGTTATTTTCACCCAAATATGGATTTAAATATGGACCTTATATTGGAAATACTTACCTTTTTAATAAAATAAGACATTACATAAGCTAGATAAAATACAGTCCCAGCATTGTAACTATTACTTTGACTATCTTGAAGAGAATCTAGAAGCAAATCCCGTATGTGTGCCACAAAATTGTTGCTTCTGATGCTGCTGTCAGGCACGCAACTGAGTAGAGGGTGGGTTTAACAATGAGCTGCTCAACTTGGGACTTCCAACGATGCCAAAATAATGCTTGTAAAAACCAGGAGCTGATGATGCTTGAGCCCTGATTCTCTATTGTTGACAACAATTGTAAATAAACAGGAATATCAAGTGTTTTACAATAACAAAAGCCAACAGTTGAAGGTGCAAAATTGAAGGAAATGAAAAAAAACCTTTTGTTTGTTTAACGTGGTTTCGGACTTTGTCAGTTATTCGCCAGAAACCTTTTGTTTGTTTAACGTGGTTTCGGACTTTGTCAGTTATTCGCCAGAAATTCACCCAACTCTTTCCGTTACACACAGACATGTAGTTATTGTGCAAATATGGAGTATATGTTGAGAAATGTTCTGAAATATGGAACTAATATGTAAAAATAATTAAAATAAGAGCCAAAACTTAATATATGTACAAATATGGAAAATAAAATTGAATTTTTCAAGTCTTCATGCCATAATGTGCAAAGATAATACAAAATATAACTGATTTCAACTTCATACATAAATATTTATTTACATATAAATCTGTTTCCTAGTAATAAGTGAAACAGAAGTCAGGCAGTAGTGTCCCCAATTTAAAGAAAAGCCAACGAACATGTGGAAACCCTCGTGTTCAAACAAACATTTCAATACAAAAATTTAAGGAAATTGCTGTTTCTAGATTAGTGTTCTCACCATGGCATTTCAAGACACCATTCAGTACAGTTGACAGTGTCTGCAAGGTGCTCAATTGGTTCAATTCCCAGATAGCAATTTTTTTGCAAATTTAACTTGTTTCTTGCTACAAAACGTGTTTGGAAGAGATTGGTACATACCATATTTACTCATGTATAATGCACACTTTTTTCCAAAATTTTGCTCCCAAAAACTGTGGTGCGTATTATGCACGGAATAATTCAGACAGCCAACATAAAACCGTACAGGGTCATTCCATGATTTTGGGACACTTGCATTGATTTTTCATGTTTACGGAACCCTATCATGTTACATATTGTTGTAAAGCTTAAATCCTCCAGTTTCTGAATATGACAAGACTATTCCATTCAAGATAACGACACTAATGTGCAATTGGGTTGAAATAAGGTCATCACAAAATGTAGGAACGTTCTGATTTCTATGATGCTTTGGATGAAAGAAAAGATAAGAAAAAAAACAATAATTAAAATGTATTACTGGCCAAACTATATATATGGAGTGTGTAAATTCTTTAATGGAAGAAATCTTGTGCTGCTAACTGCTAGTTTGAAGGTCCTGAATGTGCCTCGTATAAATGTTACATTAGTCACAGAAAAAGTAAAGAAGGAATGAGCAAAACCACGAATAAAAGTTTGAAGGCCATTTCACACGATTTTTCACTTTGTAATGTAATGTTCTGTGACACCAAGAAAAGCCAGCCAACTCTGGCAGAATTCGAGCATGCACCTTCCGTCAAATGGGATGCATATCAGCAGTATTTGTTGGGCGAGAAATAATAGAAAATAACTTCCTGAGCACTGTAAATCCATAACATAATTTTGATCTCGCTTTCTACTATTACAGAATAAATAAGGTGGTTAAAGAGGCAGTGGAGGCAGAGGGGGGAGGTGGCATGAGTTGGAGACTTATTGTTTACACAAGAGGATATTCTCCTCTTGGTCCACATAGCAACAGGCGACTCATTGAATAGGTATGATGTTATTCACTCTTGATCAGCATAGCAACAGATTTACGACCTACAACTAAGAAAGCCATTTCTTGAAATTGGATTGTACTGCGCATTATATACGAGATAAAATTTTTTTCAACTTTTACCCATCAAAAACCAGGGTGCGCATTATACACGCACGTGCACTACACATGCATAAATACGGTATTTAAGGAAGTAAAGTAACTATGTACAATATGTGTACAAGCAATGTACTTTTATTATTATTTGTTTTATCAGCCGTTACTTTTAAAATGCACCTCATATGTATGAATGTTGCACAATGGCATGACGTGTGCGTACGTATGTGCTACTGGTGACAAAACACTCAACGTTTTTCTATTTTGGGCCAGTTCAAACAAGAATGTAGCAGCAACTTATTGTCTGAGATGGAACAGTATCTTAAATATGAATGGCACATGGTTTACAATGATTGATCACAAGACAAACTAGGTACATAATATGTTTCATGAACACTTAATTCCATTGTAAATGAATGGCTTATTGCAGAAAGGGACCTGAGTCACATTTTTGAGGTATCGGAGTTAATGGTATTTTTTATTTTCCTAGTTACAGACACATCTTTTAGTGCAGAAAAGACGTCAGTCACACGAGACTATAGCCAAGAAAATGCAGTGAAAAGTGTACTTTAATGCAGAAAGGTACCTGAGTCACTGACTCGGGTCCTTTTCTGCAATAAACTTACCCGTATTTATACGTTGTACGATCTGTGTACGCTAATCGGTAATGCAGCTCGGGGCGGTAAAAATACTGTCAAACTTATTGACACCAGTAACATTATTGATTTCGCAACGTGGCGGCCTCATGTCTACAAAAAAAATGTGGCATCTGTGAAAACTACCATGTGTTCCTACAAGAATAGGCAATTTTTTTCAGATTTCCAACTATCATTACTTTGAATACTGCGTTAAACATAAGGATACTGTCAAGGTTTCCAAATTCATTAAAGCTTTCACGTCTTACATCTTCTATCTGTCCAAAGGTGCAAGAATTGTAATTCCTAAGCCACGTACTTTCCCAGTTGCACGTATGACGATCAAGCTTACTAAATTGAAGGACATATGAACTGCCTTGTCGTATGTACAGACGACGTCAAAGGATTTTATGAAGATATTCTTCAGTGGCCCACTACACATGGCAATAAAACAGACCCAGATGTAGAATAACACATGCATGCATGAGCTCGTACATTATTGTACTTCAAACACCAACAATAAAGTCCAGAAAGTGCAATGCACTGTAATTTTTTTCCGAATCTATAATTTTCTGTTGCATATATAACATAACTTAACCTAACCTAGCTTATGTGGCAACGACAAACGGACGTTTGTAGGATATTTCTCGTCCTATTTCTCAAAGTTTCCACTTTTATTGCAGAAAGGTACCGGAGTCATAACTTTTTCATCTCCACTGTCTCTAGCAGCATACTGCAATGGGGTGCATTGAGGGTTGCAAAATTAACTATTCATTGTGCTGAATATTTGAGCCAACAACGGCACGTTTCTTTCTTACACTATCAATATTATACGATTTTTCTTGTTTTTCTCAGAATTGTGCAAAAGTGACTCAGGTCCCTTTCTGCAATAAGCCATTCAAATATATTCCCTCCTGTTACAAGGAATTTGAAACTAACAAGTCATTCATCTGCTTAAATTAGAGAAACTTTTCCTTTCTTTCTTTCACAGAACAAGTAAATTAACTGTACTGCACTTTAATTGTCAGGAAGTTCTAAATGAGCATGTGTACAGTATTTGGAAATTTGCAGCCCTAAATGCTTCTGTTGTCCTCATAAGATACACACAGTTTGTTCAGGTGGAAGAAGCTTTAGCAGAACATATCACAGTCTCAAAAAACCCAACTATTTACTTTGAGGAGTTCTCTCTTTTCCTACATTTATTTTGCCTATTTAAAAACATATGGATGGACTATTTCCATTACACACAACATAGTGTTCATGTAGTGGATTTTCCAAATTAACTTACTGTAATATATTTATATTATATTTATATATACAGAGTTAGTCAAAAGTATCAGGACAGGACAGTAATAACAAGACACGTAGACGGAGAAAAATCACATGTTGCAAGTGGGTATTGGTGCGGAAACTGCATTGAATGTGAGTGTGGCCATCATGGCAGCCATCTTGGATTCTGCCATATTGGATATCACACAATATTTTCAAATGGAAAGGGGTATGTATGACACATCAGTTTAGGCTAGAATTGTCCCACAAACGACAATCCGAACTCATTTTGGACCTATCGCCATTCGTGGAAGAGATAGGGTGTGCTACATTTGACTGCAAAATTGAGATTTGTCTGAAAGCATTGTTTACTGTATTCCTGTGGGTAACTGTACACTGCAAATTACAGAGAACATGAATAAGAAAACGACATTGACTTACAGAATGCATCAAAGCAAGTGCTGACCCGATTCTAAAAATAAAAGCTGTGCTACTATTACGCTGGCCATGTTATCCTGACACTGCTTCCCATCGACTGTCTAACAATATGCCAACCGGTCGTTTCCTTTTTTTTTTAAATGTACCTTGCATATGCAGACTGTCATAGCCTTGCTGGTTTATGATACTGAACTGGTTCAAGGCCAGGCTTCACTAGTAACTTTTCAGCATCCTTGTGTAAAGAATTTATTGTACTAAATGTGTACATACCACATCACTTTATTTCACATGACATAAAACAAGAGCAGGAAACATTTCAATATGAACATCTTTTGAGGGAAGTCCTCCCTCCCCCCTCCCCTCATCCAAGCGTAACAGTGGGTTGCTCTTCAGTTGTACACTTTTGCTTAGTTTCAGTACTGAGCTGGACATGCCCAGGAAATATCTAGAATCTGTTACCTATTATGATCTACTAACACCTTCCAAAACAACCAACTACAATTATCGACTATCACATATCGCTCTGGACCTATTTACTGACACACTAGCAAAAAAAAAAAAAAAAAAAAAAAGATAATAGAAATACATAAAACTTACATTTGATCAACTACCACATATAGTTGTGAAACATGCATATGGAGAAGAGAAATAGAAAACACATGGCTGATGGTAGTCGAGAGAAAAATAATGGATAATATAAGGACCTACATGGCCAGAATGGAAAATGGAGAATAAAAACAGATGATTAAACAATATAATCAGATTCACAAAGGCTCCTAGAATTTGGTTAGAGCATGTTGAACATATGAATGGAAATCAATAGCTGGAAAGAACAGAGTTGAGGAGGCAATAACTGAAATTAGGGGATCAGAGAAGGTGTAGACAGAAGGCATGGCAGTTTGGCACAATATAGTGTAGCAGGGTAAAGTCAAGTCATAATGATAAGAACCAGCAGTTGTTACTCTTGCACTCTAACATACGTTTCATCCCCTGGTTGAGTCTTGCTTGCAGCAGCTGCAACACTTGTCTTCCTTTGAGTGAGATCAGCAGAACTCTTCTCCTCAGCATCAGGTGTAGACAACTGTGAGAGAAGAAAATTATTAAATGTGGAAAGAATATATATTACAGGAACTATTTGGAAGTGATGCACATACAAAAAGACAAATTTTTCACTCATGAGTATCCTGAACTGACACCCCCTGGATAATTCATGTATCTGAGCTTTGAAAAGTAATGTGTACTATGCAGCATACTTTTCTACAGCAAAACCTGCTACTATAGCTTTCAAGCAGCTCCCCAATTTTCCCCAAGATGCTGGGTCAACAATGAAATTTTCTGAGCTCCCAATGGGATCATGCCTGGAACTGCTTGCACCAAAGGTGAGAATGCTAGCCACCAAAGTTGAGAATGCTAGCCAATCAGTTACGTGAGAGCTATGTAATTTTGAATCAGATATGTACATTTTATATAGTAGAAGATTATTGGTATCGGCAAAAATTATGTCAGCCCAACTCTAATTAAAAACACGGATATATATTTTTTTTAAATTGTAAGCATATTTTATTTTTACTTATACAAATTATTTTGTAATTAAGAAATATTACTCTAGCCCTGTTACTCTTACCCCATCACCAAAATCATATTTTTGTAGTGGGTACAGGGTGCAAGGACATACCCACCTTCTTGTATCAAATTGTTAGTTCATTTCAATGATGCTTAGCCAAAGTTTATGAGAAGTAATGAAAAAAATTTAAGAGGGTTAAAGTGTACATTTTTTAAAATACACTTGTTCAATTTCTAAAATACGCACTACAAATGCCTGTTCCCTACCTTACCTTTCTGAATTTACGCAGGCCTGCTGAAACTGTCTTCTCCTGTTGGTTTTGATCTGCTGCAGTTTCCTCTGCACTTTTGATAATCACTTCCACGAAGCTCCCCTTAACGTCCCCGATCACCAAGGGGATCCCAACCACAGGGGCCTCCTCCTTTGCAGATGCACTGGCTTTACATTCAACTTCATCCTCATCTGTGTCTTCCGTAATACTCATATCTAACCAATCAGCGTTGTGTTGATTATCCTGAAAGTGAAACAAGAAGTAATAAATATATGGAAACGTAACTGAAACAAGATTAAAAGCATATTCTGGACATGTCCCACACCCATACAAGGTTGCTTGGTCGTCAGTTATCAGGCCACTAGGGTAGCAGTAATCCCAATCGAGGAACACTGGTATCATAGCAAACCCAACACCACATGACTACAGATTATGCATCATTTCTCCAAAACTACTCTTCATTGATGGATTGATTGATTGATTGATTGATATTTATATTATGGGCATTTCAGCACACAGGGATAAACCCATTAACTAAAACAAAACCAAGGACAGGCCCCTAACAAGGAAATATAGTAAGCTTGTTAAAAACGTCCTAACTAATTTCTTAAACTATTCATTCGTTCATAACTTAAAAAACAAACTAACTAAAACCATACTATCTCTGAGGACTAAAATATCTTTACCTATTAAAAACTAGGCTGTAAAGGGGAAATCAGCACACACAAGGACAACAAATCTACACAGAGGATTATCCTGGCTGTGGATCCAGGTGCCAGAGCTCAGTTTGCCTGCAAGAAGCAGTTATCGGGGTGTACTACGGGCAAGTGAAGTTGACTTTTGAGTGCCTTACCAGAAGATCCCCTTACACCCCAAACTACTTTTGATGTTTCATTCCAGTTTACTTTTTCATTTATATACATATGAAAATGGACATTTTGTCAAATCATATGCTGTTAAAAATGTGCTGATTTCTCATTTGAAATAATGATAATGCAACAATAGCATTGTAGAAACAGGCTGCATTGTAGATACCACAATGCTATCCCACAATAGCATTGTTGTTTCTAACTGGAACAATAGGATTGTTGTTTCTAACTGGGCATTGTAAAAACTGTCGTCATTCTTGATAACGTACTCTTTGATTTTATTAAGATTGTGTTTGATCTTCTGTAAGCTTATACAGGTATTCATTTCTACTGAAGTGTATCTACAGGTTTGTCGCCAATGTGAAGGATCGTGTGGGGAAGAAAGCATCATCAAACCTGGGAATATGGCGTAGTTACGATGCAAGTTTCAAACTTGCAGTTGTTTGTTATGCTAAAGCCACAAGCAACAGAGAGGCTGGAAGGAAATATGGACTTGACGAATCTAATGTGCGACGTTGGGTTGCTGCTCAGCCGAAACTGAAAAATGCACTTTTAACGAGAAGATCTTTCAGGGGACCAATTTTCTTTTCTTCCCTTCTCTTATATTCGGGTATCATCTTTTTTTCTTTTCGCTCCTTCAAATTTTAGGGTGCGCTTTATATTCGGGCCAATACGGTACTTCAATAACAGTGGACTATGAGTATTGTACTTTAGCTTAAAAGCAGTTACTTTTTAATCGATTTTGAAGACAAATGTAGAATGAGAACTATTTGTTGTAGAGACTTGAAATTCATCTTATATTTGCAAGGAGAGCCCCGACTTTCAAAGGAAGTTAAAATGTGGCATCTCTCACCTCGACTTGAAGTTGCTTTGATTTCAATGCCCTTCTTAGCTTCTTATCAGCTTTCACAGAACCAGTCACAAGGTCATGACAAACATTTAGCATTTTAAGACAAGAGAAGCACACATCCAACGGCAGTTCATCGCTTGGGGATACCTGAAAAGATAACCATGTGCATATTAGTTGATTAAGCATCTGTACTTTACAATGTAATAAAAATAAGAAGTCAGAAACACATCTGAAGTTGTTCTGAAAGATAAAGCATTTTAAATAGTGTAGAGATGTTAAACTAAAGTTCTTCCATGTCTGATGATATACACTAGCAAGTCTATGCATGTGTGTGTACTACATATACATAGGCGTTAATAGATGAGGAAACTTTCTAATGAGCCACTCAATAGTACTAGTACAGTGGTATCATGGGCGTGCACAAGGTGGAGCAGATGCTCCCCCAATCATGGATGTCCGCAGATGTTTCTATGGAGGGACAAGCAAGGTATTTTTCCATGAGGCATATTACCCCGATTATAGTGTTGCCCCCTAAAAAACACCTCTTGAATTTGAAATTATCGCATTCCTGCATCCCCATTAGAATAATTAATGTAAATTACTATGACTGAAATCAAATTATACAAGTGAAAATGTACTTTTAGGTTGACATTCGATTTCAAAGGGGGGGATGTGGCCATCCTTTACCCCCTTCCAGATGTCCATGCTCCTTTATTATTATATTTTCACCTAGAAATTTAGGATAGAGGAATCTTATCGCCGTTATCAAACGCTATTATACTCAAAGAAAATGAAGCCGATGAAAGTTCAAAGCAACTACGGGGAAAGAGGATGGAGTGGTGCAACTACAGAGGGGCAGGGTGCATTGCCCCCCAACCTTGGATGGAAATCAATTTTAGGGGGACAAACATGGAAGTAAAGGAAAGCAAGAGTAGCAGGACAAAAGGATACTCAAGATGGAATTAGTTTTCACGTCTATCTTGCATTATTTCTTCCAGACGGCCAAGAGCAACTGAAGGCTGGCACAGACCTGCAATTGCCCCCCCTCGATTTCAAATTTTATACAAATGAAAATACATTTTGTCAAATTTTCTTGATCACTTCGCTCGCAATCTCTGCTTTTCTTGCAGTCTTCTCAAGTTCAGAGTCATAGCTAGGAGTCAGCCGGAGTTGGCCCTGGACACCAAATGGTCTAAATGAAAAAAATATATAAAAGAGAATGCCATGGCACTCCATGAAAATTTTTGAGCCATATTAAATCAAACCTCTTTTCATTTTACAAAAATTTGGATCTGAAAATTTTCTTGCTCGCTTCGCTTGCAATTTCATTTCTGTATTGCATTGTAAATTACCAGGGAGAGAAATAAGAACAACTAAGTACTACTGCTAAATGGTCGGGTGGGGATGGGGGTGTATATATACATGAAACCCATTGAAGCAATAAAACTAAAACAATGAGATAAAATTAGGTTTTTCTTTCCTAACTGAACTTTCATCAATGCTTTTGTTCCCCTAATCACAGGGTCTGCGCACACCTATGAGTGGTAGAAAAATACATTGTGTGTAAAATATAGAAAAGAGCTATGAACCAGCATTCCAAAGAATTACTTTTGTTGCTGCTTCAGTTACCCATTTGAATTTTGCTGGATATTGTGCCCTGTCCCATCTGATATCAACATTGTACTTGCTTCATTGACAGCATTTCAGTTAGTTACAGAGCATACTGTGCCTTTCCTATCAAAATTCTAGCGTGAAATAGCTGCTTTCATATTCACCATCTGCCCCTTGTACATGTATGTTCACTTCCAGTGGATCCAACAAAAACTTTTGAGCTTCTCTTTCTCATTACGCAAACCTCAAGGCAATGAATGCAATGGATCCAGAGATGTGATGTTTCCTTTTTCACTAGTTCTTTCCCGGACATCCTCTTATGCATAAAAAGAGTTAAGATAGTAATGGAGCATGGAAAACTGCAAGATTCTTTCTGCCTCTCTATAACATTCAACTTGTCTACCATTCTGTTTAAAAAAGAAGTCAACATGGAAAATGCCACATTCAGTTAGATTCCTAGGGTGGGTGATATCAGGTGGGAGCTTTTCTGCCAACATCCATAAAAGAGGGGGCTCTGAAATTCATCCAGTTTCTAATCATGGTTTCCTCAAGGTGGGTTACGGCATCACATCTGCACAATGAATGTACCTTTATAACATGGTGCAAGGTACACGGGATATCTTTACCTCAGCATAAATATTCACAAATATGCTGAAAATTTCATTATGTACTGGAAAACACAGAAAATATATTGCTGTGGAGCAATGTGAAAGATGAAGTATGAATCGGACTCAAGTCTGTGTCTCTATTATACCATGTCCTTGTTCTACTACCACATTCTTTGTAAAGTTTCTACAATTGTACATTTAAGAATTGATTTTGTATACAATTTTGCAGTGGTAAAACAATGTGCTTCCCAGCCCTTCAAATAATCTAAAACAACCATTACTGTGAGTAAACTTCTGTTTTATGCTTCCATCAATATGTATTTTCCTATGCACAAGTAGAATTTGTAGAAACATCATTATCTCACCTGAATAGGAAGGTACTTGTGGATCTTTTCTTCTAGCTTTTGTGTGATGCCATCAGAAGTAAATATAGGTACAGAATCTGGAGAGTGACGTGCACAGAGCCGACACTGCTTCTGTGCCTTGGCTACTGCGTAAGAATGCTCCCCACAAACAACTTCCATGTCTTCACCTTGCATGCTTCTTCCCACCACATCTGCGTCTGTGGCCCCAGGAACATCTTCCACAATGAAATCAGACAACCCATCATCTTGGTTGCCGGATTCTGACAGAGAAACTGGAAACTTAACTCCCCCTAAAACATCAGTGGAATCTGTGAAAAGTGGATTGAAGAAAAACTATAATTTCCACATTGTTAATAGTGGAGCCCTGAAGTTCAGGCATTCATGTCGACAGACAAAAAGGCACTTACATGAAAAATACATGATGGCGCAGTAGTTGTGTTGTTGCCTTGTAATCAAGGGGTCCCAGGTTCAATACCTGGTGGAGGCACATAGTGGTTAGGATCCCACTTTAAACTGTAGGTCCAGTCCTAATTAGCCTTACTGTGCATAAAGTGGGATTAAAACAAAAACTCAAAAAACATGAAAAATACGTGAAAAAATAGGCAAAATAAACATCTCACACATAAACGACTTAATCAGGATTGTATTAAAAAAATATGTTGCCCATTAGTTTTACAAGATTGGAATACAAAATTGTGCACACATTTGAAGACTAGTAGCACCTGAATAGCAAAATCATGCAGATACAAGAGATGCCTACACTCACTGATCTTGATAAAATACTGAATTAATCTACACCAGTATGTGACAGTTAAATTTGTTAACAGTTCATGCAAAAATAGGAAAGGTTCAAGACTGGATGCATTTGTAAAGAAAAGAGCAGAAAGAGTCCCCAGAAATCAACATATTGAGCCAGTGCCCAGCTTGGTATTACACAACTGAGAGTGAAAAATGCTGAAGAAACGTATTCATGTTATGGCCTTTGATTCACCCTGTACAATACTATTTTATGGAATTTTCATGTCTTCATATGTGAATGAATCATGCCCTTCATACACACAAGCTTTATATTTTAAAGATCACCAGAAACAACTACACAAAAACAAACAAACACAAATAAAAGAAAAGTTACTTACCTTTCTTTGAAAGAATTGATACAATTCGCATATTAGATTCTTGCCACCCTCCTTGAATTTCATTTGCAAATTTCTCAGCCACAAACTTTGATGAGGGAAGATTCAGAGAAGGTATGCTATCTTGTTTCACCCTGCAATTTAAAAGCAACAAAAGATATGGTTTCTTGGCATATGCTACGTTTTGTGAGCTTACAATTAGAAACATAACAGAAAGAAGATGGTGATTTTAGAATATTTATTTTGAAGAGATGAAGAAAAGTGATGGTAAGAAGAGAACAACAGTAAGATTATGAAATACATTTTAACAAGTATGGGGGAGTTCAAAAAATTGGTCACAAATGGCTATAAAAATAGTAATGCAGATGCAAACTAGAAGAAAATATATATTACCTTTCAAACAGGTCTTTTCAGATTACCAACCATGCTAAGTCAGCAGAACACCTTTTGAATCATGTCACCAGAAAGCTACAATTCCTATGTGATGTGAAATCTCGATTTTTAAGCTTCTTTCTAGGACCAGGATAAAAAAATTAAAATACAGGAAAAGTTAACATTACATTTTATTGGGACCATGAAAAGTGAATGTCTAATGCAGGAAAATGAAAATGTAAAATTGATGAATGTAAAATTAGGGTTACACTGCATTACATGTCTCATTTTTCAACACATTCGCCATAAATACTGTTATATTCTCCTGTACCTGAGTACTAAGAGAGACCCATTTGGGTTGTTTTGTTTGTCTATCAGTTCCATGGGAAGATGCTGTAAATACACTTTTTTTGCATTATACAGTAGGCTAAACAATGAAAAACATTCTATTTCAGTTAAAAAGCTATCGTTTACTCACCAATCAGCTTAACACCTTTCCCCCCCCCCACATGAAAACCCATTTAAGGGGAATCATTTTGCATCAGAAACTGAGGTGAAAACAGCATCGCAGGAGTTACAAAACATGGCTTCCAGCACTGCTTCCAACAGCTTTACCAGAGCTGCAGTGGCGGCACCAAGATTAATCATCTGGGGGTGCTGAGGGGATGGAGGGGGTGCAGAATAAAATTCAGGAGGTGCGATGTTGAAAATAGAAAAAGCATGCATGTTTTAGCAGTGGCGCAACCATGAATTTTTGTTGGGGGGGGGGCAAGTAACATGATAAACGTGCCAATAATAATAAGCAGAAACAATTCTCAACAACAACACTGCCGAAAGAAAAGACAACAGCCTTTTACATTTGTATAAACGCCATCTGTACAGGAAATTATATGTGGCTTCTCTTTTAATGCTTGGCTGTTGTATACAATAAGAGCGGTCTAGCTACAATACCTAACATTCGGGCACTAAATGTGACCACAAAATATGACTTTGAAAGAGTTAATGTTTTCAACATAGGTTTTGAATAGGGGGTGCTGAAGGTGATGTGGAAGAAAATTAGGGAGTGTGCAAGCAGGCCTTCTCCCCCCCCCCTCTGGCACCATCACTGCAGAGCTGGCAACAGTGCATCATCACCCAAGGGGATTATTTTGAAGATGGCTGTGCATCGGTGTTTTGAAGTAATCATGGAAAGGAACTATGAGCAGAGTCCCCGAAATTTTGGATTGCACCATGAATATACATATATCTGAAATTGTGTGCCGATGAGTTAACAGTTATTTTATTTCTTGTTATTTCACCGGTTGCTCAGTTGGTAATGTGTCTGACTACCATGCTAGAGGTCCCGGGTTCGATCCCCAGCCGGTTCAAATCCGGGGACTTTTCTAACATTGGAAGCGGCCCCGGCACCCACCCAGTGTCGAATGACATGAGTACCTGCGGGGTAAAGGCGGTCAGGGGCATGATGCTGATCACATCACCCCCACTCACAAGAAAGTGTGGGGTGTTACCCGCACACCCCTTATATGCTTTCATGGCATGGTGCTAAGCACAGGGGAGAACTTTACCTTTTTCTATTTCACCAGATGAAGACTGAAAGAATTGAAAAAAATGTGTTAAAACCAAGTACTGTGTGCCAGAAACACTAATAAAAATGTAAAAATAATTTTATTATTTATTCACCACATTTCACAGTGATCCAGAATGCCAAAAAGTCTGGAAAAATAGAAATGTTTCGTTTTCGGTAAGGGGATAAAACATGAACAGTTCTCTGAACAACTAAATGGGACATAAAACTGCCAGAGAAATTTCTCTCTCTAAATCGATTATTGGTTCTTGTTTTCAGGCGGTCTGCGAAAGGGTAATTTTGCACTATATCTTGTACTTATTTTTAAGACTTGTTGTAGCAATCATTCTTTTTGCCAGACAATATAATTGTGCTAGTTAGACTTACAACTTCTCACTAATACACAGATAAAGAACATAAATTCGAATTACAATAAAATAAAATATAATGTTTTTAATTTTCACTTGAAAACAGAAAAGTTATATTGAGTTATATCGCTGATATTTCCGCGATGATTTCAAAAGCAAAGGATACTTTAAAGTATTGTGAAACTGGCACAGGAGAAAAGCTTTGCTATTTTTGGCTAATTTAGCTTATTTGTGAATGTATGCTCCACTGTTAATCGGTCATCTTGCAGCCCCTCCACCAAATGTGAACATGTGTGTGGGAGCTGTGAAATGGGAGTTCCAAGATTTTACTATCAGCTGATGCTCAATACATATAGCACCAGTGCAATGTAACAGGATTTATCCACACAACCCAACCGCCCCCTCCTAAAAAATTGCATCAACAAGCTTCCTTAAAGTTTTTTGCAAAGACCCAATTCATGGTCATTTTGGGTCTAAATTGATCCTTACACCCTCCAAAATACGAACTTACACTCTCCCACACCAGGGTAATGCAACTGAAATTTTGGTGTGTGAGTAATTAATCAGGCAAGATTCTCTCTGCTAGGATGTAAGGATGGCCACGGGGGAAAATCCCCTATTGTTATTTTTGTAAATTTCAACAAGTTTAGCTCCTTAAAAGTGAAAAATACAGTTGTCTCAAATCCTGAACGTGCTCAGCCAAAAGTTAACTTTTTCTGTTATACACAAACACATATATCATTACACCATTGCACTTACTTCTCAATTAAATGCATGATAGAAAGAATAATATTAGTTGTTCCAAAGAGATAAAATGGAGACATTACCCTAATTTACTTAGTTCAGGAATTTCGAAGTCTGATGGTCGGAAATGCCTCGAGCATATCCTGTACACACAATTCATATACGGAGCCCCATGCAGCTGGAAAACTTCATCCAAGTCACTCCTCATGCATTTCTCAACCCATTGGCCGCAACTGAAACAGAAAACAATCCTCCTGATTTCATATAAAACAATCATCTAAACAAATATGATATGGGACTCATCAATATTATGAGGGCAACCAAAAAATAATGCCTACATATTTGTAATTTCTGATCAACTTTGTATGTCTATGTAGGATATTACAGAGGTGTCCTTACCCTACTAATGTATGTTCATCTTTTTGCAGACTGAGTGCTTAGAACCATAAATGTTATGGTAGAACAACAAGCTATAATTGAATTTCTGACGAAAGAGGGTTGCTCACCTAAACATATCTATATTTAGCTGTTGAAGGCTTGAGTAAGCTGGGGGACATTAGCAATGAGCAGCGTTGTGCGAAGAAGTTTCAAGAAGGGGAAAACGAAATGGCAGATTAGCTGATTAGTGGTCATCCGTTAACATCAGTCACCGATGAGAACTTGATGCGTTGGGACACACAGGGCTTTATTCTCATTGACTTTTTGGGTGGGTGTAAAACAATCATCAGCAAGACCTATATATGTCAATATACTCAATGAAGCTGGAGGAGGCCATCAGGAAGAAGAGACCACAATAAGACATTTATTCCACACAGATCCATCACGATAATGCATGACCACACACATAATTTTTAACCCCTTCCCTGTGTTCAGTGTAATATTATGCCCTTGGTCACTATAGCTTATTCTGTGTTGGGTGTAATATTATGCCTGCGAACATCTCTGACTGAATTAACCTGTGTTGAACGGAATAATACATTTTTTGTTGGTGAAACATATGTTTTGCTATTGAAGAAACGACGACCTTTTATATAGTCACGATTTTCAGTGCCGACAAAGAACAAGAAGAAAAAAGAAGAAGAAGAAGTTCAGAGGAAAGTAAACTGTCTTTCTGTTATGCTGACGAAGTGCAAACGTGAGTTCGTTTGTGTGTCGTGTTTAGTAAGTTGCTTTATGTACATTTTTCGTGTTGCATTATTTGAACTGTTGGTGATTTATTGTTGGTTTTGGTGTGTAAAATGGCAAAGAGGAAACGTGCCAAGTGCCAAGAAAAGTGTTGATTTTCCTAAGTTCGAGTTTCTAATAGTATTTATTCTAATAGTATTGTCAAACAGGATTGCAAAATATTTTTTTCTCTCATACCTATTGAAGATATTGCAACGAAACTTGGCGGACACATTACGTATAGACCATAGTATTTTTCAAGGTAGATTATAATCAGGTACCTATATCCAGGGCTGGTCCAGAGGACCCCAAAGTTACCAAAAGGGATTTTTCGGAGGGAAATTTCCCGATTTATCCCTGATTTCTCTTTCCTCATACTTGATGTAAACATGTGCATAGTACCATTTGAAAGCATGTTCTATTCTGAAGACAAAGACGTATGAACCATGATACTCGGATGAATTGTGCTGAAGCAGTAGGTACTTAAAAATATTACTACGCAAACTCAGAAAAAATACACAGAGTGGGAAAGCATTTTGTCAGAAAATTACACAGGAAAGGGGTTAAAAACCTAGGTGATGCCAAAATAGGGTGGTCTGTGGGGTCTCATTCACCTTACAGGCCTGATTTGGCCCCTTCTCATTTCTATCTGTTTGAGCCTATGAAGGACAGCCTACATGATCTCAGATTCAGCAAATTCAAAGAGGTTAAATCAGCTGTCATGATTATGAAAGCAGCCTCATGAATTTGGCCAAACTGGATTTCCAATTTGAGTTCGACGATGGCGTAAACATGCTGAAAGTAATGGTGACCATGTTGAACAGTATTTTCGTGTACAGGAGATTTCAGGCTACAATCTGTTTAAGTTTTGCTTTATTATAGTTTTGGCAATGGAGGAGGCATTACTTTTTGATGGTTCTAGTATATTACTGTTAATAGATAATTTACAGGCATAAAATTGACTGGTGCTAATATCTTAATTCATATTTAGGTAAATCAAAATGCTGAGACAATGCATACTCCAGTATCCAGTAAAGAAGCATGCCAGCTGTTTTACACACATCAAAATTTATCACTGATTTAGTGTATTTTTGGCCTTCACAATCATTTTTTTTTTTATTTTCTTGTTGCAGAGTAAAAATAGCTGCGCCACTCTTCATTTGTACCAGAGAAAAACAGCCATCAGTAATCTTTCTCTCGTGGTCTGAAGGTGTATCAGGGATAAAAACTACCGAAGGCTTGCCACTTCATCAATATTTACTCATGGGTCAGAATCATAGCACAGACTCGCTCAAGGTTGTCATCAGTAGTGATGTGAATGGCCATTCTGCTGTGCCTTTGTGCTTAACACTTGTCCGACTGTTTTTGAACTTCCCGATCCATTGGAACACACTTCGTCATGGTTAGCACCTTTCCAAGGTTGCAAAGAAAGCCTTTGGTGGATTTTGGCCACTGGCAATCTCATCTCTGCCAGCTGAAGTACTCTTGTCTACGAGTTCTCAATCATCTCCACGTGCTAAGTCGCACATCTTGGGGTGCTGATCACATTGTTCTGTTTTGACTTTATCGTTCTCTCATTAGGTCAAAACTCGATTGTGGATGTGTTGTGCCTTCCTCTGTACATCCTTCTCAACTTCGCATCCTCAACGCTGTTCATCGTGCTGCTATTTGTCTGTGTTCTGTTGCATTTCCTACTGGTTCATACTTGTTTATGGAGGTACGGAGCCCTTGTTATCTCTACAAAGACAACTTATTCTTAATTATTGCCACCATCCACCCTCTATGCCACCCCATTCATTCTACCACAGTCTTTGATGAGAGAAGGCTGACTGTGTACATCCTACATCCTCGTGCCACAAGGCCACTCAGTGTTTGCAGAGACAAGATCCTCAGAACTTGGTGTTGACAGCAATCTGCCTGTTTTCCATCTGCTTTTTCTGGTCTTTCTCTCCCATTTGGGAAGTACCTGCATTTCCCATAACTGCTCTCCCAAAAGCAGGGATGCCTATGGTTTTTAAAGCTTCGATCACAATACCCAAATTTTACTGGTTTTTACATGGATGAGTACATATAGGTTGAATCAGTGGGTTGTGCCTTGTTGTCAACTCACACAGTTACAGCTTTGCTTTACATTCTGCTTGTTCCATCTACATGGCAGGACTCTATGCAATACTACAGGCACTGTCCTCTGCTGAATTTCACACTTTGCAGAGTCTCCTCATTTATATGGATTTCTTCCATGTGCTCAGGAGTTTGGAACCACTCTCTTCTAGTCACCCTATAGTGCAGTGTATATTTCTATGGTTAGCATCCTTTTCAGTGCATTAAAGGCAATGAAGCAGCTCCTGCAGAAGACAGCTAAGTGTCTCTCTCACATAGGCGAAACTTGGGACCTAACCTGGGGGGGATTGAACTTTGAGCTTATTTTTGTGGGGAGCAGAATCCAAAAAACCTTTTCGAGCCGATAAAAATATCATCCAGGACAATTTTGATAAATAACTGTTACATTTGCACTTACTCATTACTTTGCTCCTGAGGTTTCAGGTTAACAGAAGTATACCTTAACTTGAAAATTTTTGGGAGTTTTGATTCTGAGGCTCTTGGGCTCACCCAGCCTCAAATCAATGGGTACCTTGAGGCAACCCAGGGAGGTAAAGGTGGTCAGCAGGGTGCTGATCACATCACCTTCAAAATGGTCGAGATCGAGAATATCCCACATCCCCTAAATGTGCCTTCATGGCACAGTGCTATATGCACAGGGAACTTTAATTTTTATGTTTTAGTTACAAACACGCACAAAAATACTTAATTTTACTGACATTGCTGATTATTTTCCATCCCTCCTGTATCAGAAAGATTGAAGATAATATGCAAAATTTCTATCATGTTCCTCTCTTCTGCGCACATGAAAAACAAGAAACACTATAAAAAGTACAAAAGTGTTTAGTAAACAAGCACTACACCAAGAATTTAATCTCTTTTATGACAAAAAGATAAGTTCAGGCAACAAAAACAAATATGTGGTACTTACACTTTTTCATTAAGTGGGAAGCAATAGAATGATATACAGTCATCATGTGAACCATCAGTTTTACATCCATACACAGCACATATCTGGCCAAAATCTGCAACATGAAAACTTGTAACAAAAATACAGAAAATAGCAGAAGTGAAATGTATGTAAACAGGGAGGAAATGAAATGAGCATTTCTAATGGAGATGTGGGAAAGAAATGTCTGAAGTAATACAGACACATGTAACACATCTAACAATAAATACTGCAATTTAGAGAAAAGTAGATTTCCAACTTCCTAAAAACATACTGAACTCTTCAATGGGCACAAATGATAATACATAGTTGGAACTTGGGGAGGATAAAAATATAGAAACGATAAGGTGTTTGGATAATTGACAGTAGTTGTACAGATAATTGAGGTGGTCACAAATGGATATGTTTGATATGAAAGAGGGAAAAGAAGAAAGAGCCAAAAAAGACATAACATATTAAAAATAATATCAATACACTCTGAAATAATAAGTTTTTGTTCTATTTTAAATTTGTCAGTGGAAAAGCTACTCCACTCCAAGATGAGTTGCAACCCATCCCTTCCATGCTTATGGGGATCTACATTGCCATGCAGCTTTCTTAACCCTTGCCAGGGCAAGCTATTTTTGTATCGTATCTGGGCAAGCAGTGCCTATCAGACACTGCATTATTGAAATGCATTTTTTAATCTTTTATTGAAAGATTTTAATGCTTTTTCACTGTAGAAAGAAGATAGTAGCATCATCCTTACCCTAATCATTGTCACGTTCATAATTAATGTATTATTATCATCATCATCATCGTCATTGCTATTTTTAATTGCAGCATAGAATATAAAATACATTAAGGTGTAGTGTAATATGAGGAAATTGTTTAATTGGTCTAATGGAAGATATATTCTTTCAAGATTCTTTGTATGTTAGCGTTAATAATAATTTTACGTGGTGTCTTGTAAAATACTTTATTTTTATTACTTGTTCACTAAATTTGTTAATAAATATTCAATTAATATCACAACTTTTGTTTGCATGTTTACGTATCTTCGAATGAAAATAATGCTGCGATGTCTAACTGCATGATTGATACATGAACATTCAAAAAAAACAATTGTGTTTACATGTGGTATGTTATACTGTCTTACACTTTTTGCATGGGCCAGTTGCTTTCCTTTGTTCATTGCACACAGACAGGTTGCATTTGCTGCAACACTGTGGTGTTGTATGGCTTTTCCCAAAAGGACACAGTGACATCGCCTTCTTTTATAAGAAGCAGTAGTATTAGAAACAGGGGAGCTTGTCTGCTTTGAAACAATAAAGCAAATTTGATAAACAAAAAGAAAACACCAGACAAATAGTTAGGAAGATGCATGTACGTGTAAATTGTACAATGTGTCTGACAGACACTGCTTGCCCATTTACATAAGTGAAATGGAAAAAAAAAATTCACACCCCACCTTCTTACTCAAATCAAGTCATATGTTGTGAAAGACGAATAATGAGAAAGCTAAACAAAGAAAAAAAAATATCATGTTCGTTTGGAGTACGTGATAAAAAATATAAGCTACAGTGTCCAATAGACCTGGTTGCCCGGTAAAGGGTTAAATTACTCACAATAAAATCCTCATTTTACACTCCTGGGCTTTGTGTTCTTCAGCATTATACATTTTACCTTCCTGGTACAAACAAAGCAATAAATTATTACCCTGTTCCTGGATTATAAGTTCTACAGAGGATAGAGGTTCCACTAACAACTCAGGCATTTCTAATTAGTGTAAAATAATAATAATAATAATAAATAACACTTCATACGTGAAGCTCAAATCTTGTTATAAAAAATGTCATGCTTGTTTTATTTGTACAGAATTAATGGTATTCTGATAATAACAAGCAATGCACAGCAACAGGAGAATACAAGAAAAAATAAATGAATCTGAACCATTTTTTTAAAAGAACATGAACTGAAATTACTTTCTTTGAGAAGAAACTTGAATGAACTCATGATGCATTTATCAATTTTCCCAGCTTTGACTCAAACCATAAAACATCAATTGGTCAAAAACAGGCACCTCGGAAATGACATGATTGAAAATACTTACGTGATATTGCACTCTTCTTCTTTGTAGTTGGGTCAGACTGTATGTCAACTGCAGAGTTGGCCTGCAACTCCAACTCCAGTGTAGGTACAGCTGATCTTATAATACGGTTCCTTAGTGGGGAGTTAAAACACCATTCATCAAAATGTAATGAGCAAATCCTGTAATAACCATTGATATACTCCTCATTATGGGTGTCGAGTAAGTCAAGCCTATTTATGGCTCTTAGCCAGGCTCTACATCTGCAACAATTAAGACATTGAATTACCACAGGACAGGCGAAGAGAAATGCACAATGCAAAATGTGCAGCATATGTCACTGGAATGTACCAGGAATCAAATTCGGGGCCTTTAGACTAAAAGATGATAACTTTCACATTATGGACATGCAGTTGCCAAATGAATACTTAATAGAAGGGTACCTTAATTGTAACCAGCAGGCCACATTTAGCTTCCCATAGTTTTCTCTTTAAAATAATTTTAAGCTTAAGTAAAGTGTAACATGGCCCATTGCAATTAAAATGTTTGGGTACCCATGATTTAATTACCATACTAGAAACAGGGTGGCTACAGACAAGTAGAAATGAACCTGACTTTTCCAGGTTTTCCAGGACAAATTTTGCATTTTTTTCCTGACAATTTTTAACTAAATCCACTTATTTGTACATGGAAAATAAACTCTTACTGTATTAAGTATCTGTATTAGCTTACAAGAAATTGACTTAATTTCTCTATGATTTATATTCGTTCTGAAAAATAGTGATTTTGAAAAAAAAAATTACAATTTACAAGCTAGGAAAGGACTTACAGGGCTTTTCTCATTTGCAAGCAGGCTTAAATAAAATATTTTATTAATTTTCAAGTTATGACTAAATTAGATTGAGCAAATTAGTTGTTTTTAATGAAGAAATTTTGTAATTTCTCATTCTTCTAAGCCATTCTCATTATTAAATGTTGATATTTCGCCTGCTGCTTGCAAGAACCATGACTGCAAACTTATTTTTGAAGCATTAATGCTTCTATACTACGTCTGTTTTCTATATAAAGAAAACAAACAACTTAATCCACGCACACATGATTGAGATATTGGTATGGTGTATTAGCAGCTTGTTTGATGTGAACATAGCAACACATGGCGTCCGCTTGGCACCCAAATCCCTAAAATATCTTAAACCTGCTTCTCGAGACTAACATTCTGAAGCAATGGAATTGTACAAAACAAAGTGTCATATTACCTTACATTATCGATGTGATTTATCTTTCAGCACAAACATTCACAGTATATCCAAGTACTGTGAAACTGACAACACACTGTAACCTATATTGCTGGCAAAAAGTGTGTATCTGTGTGTATATACATATCTATTAAAATCTTAATGCAAGCAATTTATAGTAGGGAAATCTACTGTACTGCACAGGCATCTGATTTTGCTAATCAGACAGGATAAGATAGGGAAAAATCTGTTAATAACAGTGTCCGTAAGTTTATACAGAGGCTGTTAAGCGTATGTTTGACCAAACGCGATTCCTTCCCCCTGCACTCAGAATGAACTTGCCCAACCTTGGTCGGGCACATTTGTCAGTGTAGTGTGTAAGCTGTAAAAGAGTGGTGGTGTTTTCTCACTGGGACCAAAATCCCACCCAAATTGAGCTGCTTTTGGGAGGAGTAAGTTGTATAACTTTTCAAAGTGTTTGTGTTTTCTCGCTTGGCTGAAAATGTTGCCAAAGCAGCCGCTTTTGGGAGCGTTATGTTGTAGCCCTTTAAAACGCAAAGTTCAGTGTGTCAATGATCAGGAAGTAGTGTAAGAGCAACGATTGTGACATTAGTTTGACTTTATTCAAGAATGTGATCGGCAAGTATAAGGATTGCATGGCTCCAGCATTCGGTTCTCCACCAAAAGGGACAAGAACACGGATGTGCACACAAGCCACCACCAGTATGCAGGTGCAAGGTGCGGTTAACAGTTTCCAAAGACATAGTTAGATAGATGATTCGCCATCTGTCTTTGGGTCGGTGGATTCTCTTGCATGGCCATTCTGCGAAGTTTCGCCTGCATACTGGTGGTGGCTTGTGTGCACGGCCATGTTCTCGTCCCCTTTGTTGGAGAACCGAATGCTGGGGCCATGCAATCCTTATACTTGCCGATCACATTCTTGAATAAAGTCAAACGAACGTCACAATCCTTGCTCTTACACTACTTCCTGATCATTGACACACTGAACTTTGCATCATAAAGGGCTACAACATAACCTTCCCAAAAGCAACTCAGTTTTGGCAGCATTTTCGGCCCAGCCAGAAAATGCAAGTTCTTGGAAAAGTTATACAACGTACTCCTCCCAAAAGCTGCTCAGTTTGGGCAGGATTTTCGGCCCAGTGAGAAAACACAACCACTCTTTTACAGCTCACACACTACACTGACAAACATGCCTGACCAAGGTTGGGCGAGTTCATTCTGAGTGCAGGGGGAAGGAATCACGTTTGGTCAAACATACGCTGGACAGCCTCTGTATATGAGGCACATCAAGAAAGTAAGTTCAGATATTGTTGGAACACTGCACTAGTGGTTGGCATACGACGTGCACATACAGATAGGAAGAGGTGGTGCAGTCGCATTGTTATGAAGGCAGTCGATTTAAGAACAGTGTTATACCAGAGCCAAATTATCACCTGGCTGTATTCACAGCGCAGAATGGTTATTTTGGCAAAATCCTGTTTCCCTACTGGCCTCTGCAGGGAGGAGGGATTCTAAGGTTGCCGATCATTGCTCAAAGAGGGGGGGGGGGCAGCAGTAGGTCTAATTGGCTGTTTGACCACAAGTTTCTTCGTAGGTAAAAGTGGCAGGTCACTGCCATAAAAATGGATCCCACACCAGGAGTTAGCTTGGTTGATTGATTAATTTGCTTTATTTTACTTATTTTTTTGTGCCACTTTTGGCTAATTTGCGAAGATGGGGATGATTGATGACATGATCAAATTGATGAATGGACACTCACAAACATCCATGCCCAGGCCGGGACCTCTGGTGTTGTAGCGTGATGTGCTCACCACTATGCTACAGGTGCCAACAGGAGTTAGCTTGGTTCAACTCTTTGAGAAAGATGGCAGTTCTCATATACCGACAGTGTGCTGTAATCAGATTTTTGCATGCTCAGAAGCAGATGCTGGTAGAGATCTACCGGAATTTGTGAGAGGTGTAAGGACTGGATGCCATAAGTGACAGTATGGTAAGATGATGGAATTTGTGAGAGGTGTAAGGACTGGATGCCATAAGTGACAGTATGGTAAGATGATGGTGCAGACAATTCATGGAAGGAAGATCCATCATGCACAACCCCACACACCTGACCGCAAGTGGGCTCTTTTGCATCACTTTAAGTGAGAGTCCTGACCTCACACGCTACGACTTTCATCTCTTCCTTTTCAGCTGAAGCAGTTTCTGTCAGGACATAGGTTTTGACAGTAACGCTACTTTACAGCTGGTTCCAATTTCTGGAGGCAGACATGACATGGACATACAAAATTTAGTGTCACACTACAACAAATACCTTAAGAATGGTGGTGAATATGTCGAAAAGTAAGTTAATGGGTCACTGTAAATTATCTACAATGTGATATTATCTTCTATGCAGTTTCCCGAACGGTGGAAAGTTACTGCTGTATGTCCAGTACCGAAATCCTCGGAGAACAGAAACATACAAAACCATCGTCCTATAGCTCTCTTATCTGCCCCTGCTAAAATATTTGAGCAAATCTTATATTGCCACATACATAACCATGTCAAAGAAACTTTTTCTGAATACCAGTATGGCTTTCTGCCCAACTGCTCAATAGAAACAAACCTTGGCGAGAAACTGCATTATATAAGCACGGTGCTAGATGATGGGGGGCAGGTGGATGTAATATACACTGATTTTTCCAAAGCCTTTGACACTGTAAATCATGATGTACTACTAAGTAAATTGGGCACTTTCAACTTTTCCCTTCCCCTCAGGAAACTTATGGCGTCATATTTAATGAATAGAAAACAATATATTTCGTATAAAGGCCACACATCCAGCAAATTTCTAGTACGTTCCGGAGTACCTCAAGGGTCCAACATAGGACCTCTTCTCTTTCTTCTATTAATCAACGATTTACCAGAGCATTTGATTAATTCTAGAAAACTGTTATTTGCAGACGACCTGAAATTCTTTCAAAGAATAAAAAATATTGAAGACTGTGTGTGTCTACAACAAGACATAAATAGGTTGAGTGCGTGGTGCTTGTGCAATGGTATTTCTCTTAATGCAGCAAAATGCTATTCCGTTACTTACTCTAAACAAAAAACGATCTTAAATTTTCAATATAAACTTAATAATACCAATCTAAAAAAATCTAAAACAGCAAAGGACCTAGGAATATATTTTGACTCTAAGCTAACTTTCACTCACCATATTAACAAAGTAATAGGCAACGCTTACAAACTTATCGGGTTCATTATTAGAATGGGCAGAGACTTTCGAGACACCCAAACACTTAAGGTATTATATTACTCATTAGTGCGTTCAAAACTTGAATTCGGGTCTGTTGTATGGAACACTGACAGTACAGTACAGACTACAAAAATAGAGCGAGTACAATCAAAGATGTTATGTTATATGAAGTATAAACTTGAAGGTACTTATCCCAAATTTGATTCGTACAGTAATCTAATAGAGGAGCTCCGAATGCACAGGCTTGACAATCGAAGGACAGTGCGCGACCTGCTGCTGCTCTGGAAAATATATAATGGAAAACTTCGCTCTCCTCTTTGGATCTCACAATTTAAATTACGTGTTCCTAACAATAAGACGCAACCCAATCATCAAACCTTTTTTGTGAATAGAGCGTGAACAAACATTGTCAAGAAATCTTCTATCTGGAGAATGAGTATTCTCTACAATGCCTTAGAAAAGCTTAACAAAAATATTGATTTATTCTCTATGCCATATATACAATTTAAAAACTGTGTAATGAAAACAATATCAAATAACAGTCACTGAAGCATGTATAAAAACCTGTATCTCTGAACTCTCTAACTGGGCGCCAGCCTGTTGAGTTCATTATTGAAAATAAATAAATAAATAAATAAAAAATGTCAATGATTACCAAAGTTTGTATTTTAATTTATGGCTAATTGGAATGTACTTTCTGCACCATTCTCATATAGAGCTTCAGCCTGTTAACTTCAATAACAGTAGACTAAAAGTGAAAAATCAGTAGAGCTGGCAGAAGAACATTGATTACTGACGAAAATGATATGTTTTTAGGATTGAGAGCCTAGAAGTTTGTCCGGCGAAATGTTGTACTATATCAGACAAAAAAAATCAGATGCATAAGAGTGCCATGCATGCATTTTTATGCCATAGTGAGACATTTTGTTGCAATTCGATATTAGACAGATTTAAGTAAGTCTTGAAGCTTTCCTGGCGAGGAATGATGAAATGATTCTCTCACCTGGTCGACAGCCCAAGAGAATATTTTCATTAGTCAGATTTATCCGACAAAAATCACATGCATCAATGGAGCCTAAATATTCGGTGAATCAAATGTCATTCCATGGCATACAACAAAAAATTTAGGTTGGATAAAAGCCCTCATTCGTTTCAACGTTTCTTCATAACGTTCACACAATGCCGTACTATGGTGTTGGACATCTGTCGGACGGTGCCAGAGTGGATGCACCCTTCTGGTCGACAGATCATACCTCGCATAGACAAAAAAAAAAAAAAATGTCAATATATTTTAAATGTGACATCAAATGTGTCTGCCTCATTGCAAATTTCTCCTCCTCCTCTATCACTTCTTTCTGGCACCATAGTTGTGTCCAATGCATAATAGAGACCTAAAAGTTTACGCCAAAGGCTGGCAAGATGATTTCCCATTTAAGTGCTGGCAAGATGATTCCCATTTAAGTGCAGTGCTTATTACGACTTCAAAATAAAATGTGTGGCAGGTTCATTGCATCATATCGCATCTACACTCCAACAAAGAGACATTTGTCAATCAAGACAAATTTTCCTGACTTTTTTTGACCTCTCCAAATCCCTGACTTTTCCAGGTTTTCCAGGTCTGTCGCCACCCTGTAGAAAATAATGCACATGCGTAATATTTGTAAGTTAGCAACTCACACTGTAGCAAACCAGTTAACAAACACAAGGTATTAATACTAGAATAACATAAAACAATTTACTTAAAACATTAAGATCAAAAGAATTTACATACTTTTCTGGATCCTTCGGTACTTTGAAATAAAATCGGCCTGATTCTGGTGCAGTTTCACCACATAGCATGCAATTCTCATTAATAGATGCATCTGATGGAAAAACACAGTAAAATTAGATTTCATTTACAAGTACTATGTTTATTATCACTGGATATGTCTTTCTTTTTTTTAAAAAAAAAAAAGTAGCATAGCATCAAAATTATTCTTGGTATCAATTATGAAGAACAATGTATAGTTGATTACATATTGGGTGAAAAGCTAATTATGTAGTATATTTACATTATATGAAACTGACATTATCTCAGATAATTTGCAAGATGGATAGTAACCATGAAACATCTAGCAATAATTGTCATGAACTGTATGGCTCCCAGTCATTTATGAGCATGTGTGTGCATGTGCTTTTAGCAGAGACCTGAATGGTTTTCCAACAACTAGCGCTACTTTTTATCCAAAATTTAAGTTAAAAAAGTAGGAATAGGCCAATATGAAATTTTGGCCAATACCGATAAAGTGCTGATATAAAATTTACCCATCCGATATAAAATTCCAAATGGTCCCTGAAGAACCTGAATGTTTCATTGACCTCCATAATAAATGTTTGTTTCTAGGTGACTGCAGAGCAAAAGAAGTTGAATATTTAGACATTTACTTTTTTAAATGTAGGGAATGGAGGTTAGCCATTAACATTAAGACAAAATGGAAGAATTTTGCACTAAACGATAAAATATTTATAGATATATCGGATCAGTGAAATAATCGGTAATTTTACCAATAAACCAATATACTATATCTATGATACTGATGGAGTACAGATTAATGTGTACCATCCCCAAAAAATAGCCTTATTCAGCATTGACATGATAAAAGTTTTCAAGTCCTACATAATCTCTTGGACTTGCGTGCTCACAGTAATACGTACTTCAGTGACAAAATTAATGGATATGCGTATAATGGCTTAAAGAGCCCTGTTAAAAATAATAAATAAAAATCGTCAAAATAACCCTTGTTCAAATCAAAGATCAAGGTATGTAAAGTTCCTGTACTCAGTGCACTGTTGTAAGAACAACCCACGAGGCAGAAACACGGCCTCTCAATAAAGGTGATTTTTTTATTATTATTATTACTGTATCGTGAAGACATATGGGAGTTTGTGGATGTAGGGCCTCACACATTCACGATGTTTGCCATTTTCTTTTTATTCTATCAGCAGCATGCTCTGGTTGTCTTTAATCCCAAATACCCATTTATTATTAGAGGCTGGATGAGTATCAGAGCTGCTTTATATGGAGACAAAGTCGAGATCATTCACCCCAAGAGTTGAAACACTGATCTTGTGCATACCAGTCCAGCGTTACTGATTGGATGACCATGGTTCCATTCTAATTAAAACCTGATTCATATTACATGACTTTCTCCAAGAAACAGGTAACATATTCATGGTATCATGTGGTAAGCATGGTTAGACTATTCTTCCTTATAGCTGATCAGTGGTGATTCATTCATTCCTAGTTTTGGACTTTTAACCACTGTGTTGTTTTTAAAATACCAACGTTTCGGAGGCTGATTCTGCCTCCGTCTTCAGGGTAGTGTGTAATCTACTAAATCATACTTGAATCCATGGACACATGATGTGTTTGGGGATGGTGTCTATATAGAGAGTGAGAATAAATGGTTACCTTGGAGGGTTATTCTCGGTGGCCAAGGCTCCACCTCGTCTGCCGGTCACAAGGACATATTGTACATGAAGTTTGCCAGAGAGAATTATCAGTGGCCAAGGCTTCACTTCGTCTGGTGGTCACGTCAAGACCTGTTTTTCTATGTAGGCTGCCAGGGAGGATTATATGCGGTGGCCCAGGCTCGACCTTGTCAAAGGATTGATACTGCTGGAAATCAACCCCAAAAACGTAATACTCCTTTAGTGCAGTTTACGTGCAACTGTCAGACCCTGAATGGTTGTAACCACTTTACAGATACATCTCCAACCCTGCTTTGGCCAGTCAGCATACAAACGAGGATCAGTGTAGCACACGCACTGGGAGAACTGTATGCCCACAACCATATAGACACCATCCCCAAACACATCATGTGTCCAGGGATTCAAGTATGATTTAGTAGATTACACACTACCCTGAAGATGGAGGCAGAATCAGCCTCCGAAACGTGCTATTTTAAAAACAACACAGTGTATCTAAAGATATCAAGTTTGGAGGTTACGCAAAATAAATTTACGCGGAAAAATGAAAAGTAAGTTTATCAGAGTTAATTAACAACACAGTGGTTAAAAGTCCAAAACTAAGAATGGTTAGACTATTACATAGAAATGTTTTCTTGGTGTATTTCTTGTTCTTTTAATGGATTAATTTGAAAGATCCAATGAATTCATTAACATAGATAGAACATGAACATCTTGATCTGTGTAAAGGATTCTATATGTTTTTCTTTATACTTTATATTAACTTCTTCTAATCAGACCTCCCCATTTTTTCTACGTTCGAAGCTGGAGTATTGCCCTTAAACTTATCTATTAGAACTCAAATATATGTTGGAATAGTGATATTTCATTTACCACATTTTGATGATATTCACAGGCAACTAGTTCCAGAGGACTTACTGAAATTATTTTACAACAATATCTTCTTTAGGGAATATTCTTATACGGAATCAGCCTCGACGGTGGACTGGGTTATAGGCAAAACATGAGGCTTGGCCTAAAAGGCCAACTTGGGATTGTCAAATCTCAGCCATGGTGGAAGCCAGCATGACAGCCAGATGGATCAGATTTGGAGGGATCATAGCCACAACTGGGGCACTGATATGGTTCATATATAATTCAACATGGAGCAAGAACTCATTTCTTCGGACATAAGCAGTCAATTTATACTGTTCCGTAGTGTGCAAGGTTACCATGCTGGTGAGAGTTTTTCAACTTTATTTCAATAATTACTTTTCCCAAATAAAATGAATATAGCATAGAGGTTTCACATAAAGTAAAGATGGCTGGAGCATGGTGTGGATTGCATCACCTCCCAAAATGGCCAAAATCAACCATGTCTGGGGCTATACCTCCACACCTCTCTTTGCCTTCATGGAACAGTGCACTGTAGAGTGGATTTTTACATAATGGTATAAAATGTGATTAAAAAGTATTTTAGGTTCACTTTCTGTCCAGATACACTAATCAAGACAGCATTTTCAGTTTAAACTGGGTTCAAACCTGAGACTCCTAATTACAAGGTGACAGTGACAGTGTCAACAAATACATTATTGGGGAGTCTTTAGCAACACTAAAGTACACCTTTCATTTTGCTGTAGTGAAATAACTCTATCCACACTTCTTTTTCAGTTGGAAAATACTCACACAATATCCTGTTTAAAGACTTACTTCTCTTCAAAGAAATTGAAGAATCAGGTGAATGTTCTGCAAGATGTTTTTTAAGTGCAGATTCCACTAATTTCTTTTTATGCCGAGGTGCCGGTGGAGAAAAATTGAACAGAGTTGGTACTGCATTAGCCAATAAACGCCTCCGTAAATTTACAAAATGCATATATTTCTCTTCAAAATGTAAAGAACATAGAAAACTATTTCGAGTGGGATACCAATTGTCCCTTTTCATCTTATCAACCCATTTCTTTGTTAGTTCTTCATTCTTTAGTGGAAATCTGAAAAGTAAATAACAGTTTAACATTAGCATGGCATAGCTATCTTTGAGAGCAAGAGCAGAATTTCAACAATTTCACTGGGATACTTCATTGTTTTTTACCACTACAAGTATTCCCCTTCGACACTCCTTATTGAAACAGGAGTAAAATAAGCTTTGTTTCAACTTGCAAGTACCAAGATATAATTCTAAAGGGTATTAAACACTGACAAATATTGATAATAAAAGAAAGTTGAGGTTCTGTTTACATAGGGTTACCAAACGTTCGGTTTTTCCCGGTCATGTCATACATTTTAATCTTATGTCCAGCATCCGGGAGGAATTTGAGAAATATCATAAATGTCCTACATTTTGACCGCAACATAATATTAATTAGGAAAAAACGTATTTCAGTTGAAAATCCTATAGTGCAATCTATTTTGATCCAGTCATTTCACGAGAAGAAAATAAATGTTTGCCCCACTAGAGCAAAAATGGAAGCAATTAATAAACAAAGTTTTGGGGTCACATTCTATTCAGTGCCTGAACGGAATTTCTTGATATGGATGGGGTTTATACTGATGGAACAAGGTGTTTCCCATTCTTATTCAATGAATTGTAAATCATAGAGAAGAAAGTTTTTGAACTATCCCAGATGAAACTTCTGTAACCATTTCAAGTTACGGTAATTGCTGAATATTAGTTTGCCATTCCAGGCCATAATGAAATAGTTGAGAGAGTACTTTCATTAGCATCCGCATCATGGACTCATGAGAGAAATAATTATTTCATAAAAGTCTATAAAAAGTTTGGTACTGCTTCAGTATAATTTCAAAGAGTTTTACTATTCAGTCTCCTATAAATATATTTTGATTAAACCCGAAAATTTGATGAAACTTTGCTCCTCTGAAAAGTACCAGCTAAAACATGGGTTGTTTAGTATTGATTACAAGTTTGCAAATGTTGCATTTAAGAATTCATTAAGAATTCATATTTTGTTAAAGCTGAAAAGTAATTTTAATTTACTTCCTAACATATTCTATAATGTGTATTGTTTATTGTGAATGTTTGTGTCCTACATTTTGGGACATTATGTCCTACATTTCCCTTATAGCGATCTGGTAACCCTATGATTACATGATTCTAATATCTTCATAATTAATCATGTTTTTCTTGTGATGCAACTTCAATCCTCCACATCTATAAAAACACATTGAAGGGGCTTACTGATTTCTCACTGTGGCCTCTGAAAAATTAAATATATATGCTGGAAAACATAAAATCTGGGACCATGCAAATTTGTATGTGCAATGCAAGTAAATGTGTTCCATTGCACATGTTTCTCAGCAATATGTTGCACACTGACCATTGTTTGACACCTACAGCAGAGACAGAAGGTACTTTGGCACAGTTAACTGCTATTAACAATGCTTAGTCATTTTGCTGAAAGGTGTACTACAAATGGTGTCCAGGACCCTACATACCCTGGCAAAAAAGGTTATAAAGATGTTGCTTTATACAACAATTCTCCTTAGTACTATATTTTTCACATTACATAATTGCAAATTAGGTGTGAAAAGATCTACAGGAGTTACAGGAACATGGTTTACAAGCTCGGAACAAGAAATGTGTTAAATATAGAACACCGTTCACAGAACTTTGGGAGTGTTATTCAAAATATTGCAATATCAAGAAAGTTGATTTGAATAATTTCACTGAAATGTGCATGATAGTGTTGATAACTAACTAACTAACTCTCTAGCCTTCTTAAACCCGAAGGTTCATGGCTGCAGCAACACAGGCCTTCCATCTTTCCCTATCTTGAGCAAGATCTATATACTCTTTTCCATCCCTACCGATTTCCCTTAGGTCCATCTCAACGTTGTCCCTCCATCTTCGTCTTGGCCTTCCTACAGGTCTCTTACCATCAGGTTTCCCAACAAGAATCCTGTAAACTCCTCTTCCCTCTCCCATTCGTGCCACATGGCCTGCCCACCTAAGTCTTCTTGATTTAATTATTCTAATAATATCTGGACATGAATACAAATTATGTAGTTCTAAATTATGTAACCTTCTCCACTCACCTGTCTCCTCATCCCTTTTAGGTCCAAAGATTTTCCTAAGGATCTTATTTTCAAATACTCTCAATACAAAAGTTTATGAAGAGAGAAGTAACATGCATTTCCTGAATTAAGCCTACTTTTTATTTCCTCTTTAATATAATTTTCATTTGTTAATATTACTCCTAAGTATTTGAATTTGGAAACTGGTTCAAACGAGTTGTTATCAATAATTAGATTTTGATTATTACCTAACACTTGGTTTCTGCCTGTAAGCATATATTTAGTTTTATCTTCGTTAACTTCCAAACCTATCTCTTTAGCAGTTTTGAAAAATATTTTAGCATTATTCTTAATTGTATTCACATCATCCCCCAGTAAGTCTACATCATCTGCATATGCTAACAACTGAGTCACACCATTTAATTTTAATGATAGTGTTGATGGGATAGTTTATGATTTGCATACCACTAGAAGAGCTGGAGATCCTCTGTAACCCCATGATTATGGAAATCTTGATTGATATGAAGTTTTCTGTTTTTTTCATTTGATATTAAGTTTTGTAGTCAGAAGTGGATTAACCTTCACTTACACGGCATATATGATAGAACGATTTTACAAGGGTGGTGCACTAAATGTTATGGTAGAGATTCAGGAATAAATAAAAAAAACATGCATACTTAAAAAGGTTATTACAAAACCAAATAAACTGAAATATCAATGAGGGCAAAGATTTTTATCCCATATTTTGCTGGCTTATTGGGAATATATTGGATGAATGAGCATCGTCCCTCATATGCTTCTAATTTCTCGTCAATCGTACGCTGCTCTCCAGCACAATAAAAGTGTTTGCAGTTCACAATAAAAGAATCAAAAAATTCACAGATTGGTGCCAATTTATCCAGGTTTTTTTCTCGCTTCTCTAGTGCTTTTATCATCAAATCTGATGCAAGCTAGCAAGAATCAAAACCTGTTTACGCCCATCATACCTTGTGAAATTTCATTTCCAGTGCCATCACAAGCCCAAGCTTCTGCTAGATTTATTTTAAACATATTTTTGCTACCTAACAGGTAAAGAATACCAATGACTGACAACATTTCCGCTCGGTTTGTTTCTTTCACATCTATCTTGCCAATTCGTTGAAAGTCCCCATTTTCTTCCCTTTTCTTGATATGCAAATTCGTATAATGAACAACAAAGTCAATCATGTCCATGTTTATATTTTTGTTCCAAGAGGATATTTCATCACTTACATCATCACAATTTTTCGGAAAAGGCAAAAGTTTTCAAATTAGATTTTTCTTTGAAGTCCGAGCAAATTTACTTGTTATTGGTTTCTTCACCATTTATGGATTTTGATTACTTCTTTCACATTTTTCCCATGAACAGTTTTTGTTTCACTCTCGCCTCTCTCTGTAGTGCAAACTCCTTCCAAAGTAGCTCCTTCTTCCCCCATATCAGCTTCATAATCACACACTGAATCAGAATCATGGTCACTATAGTTTGAAATTTCTTTGTCATCACAAACACATAATCTTCTTCTTCGTCCGATAATTCTAGCAAAACCCACCCATATTGATCAGGAGGCACTATATCACGGCGGTGTGACATAATTGCATGGATGGTGCATAGAGTGCTACAATAAAGACAAGTGCACTCAACACTATGAATTCTCGCACACGACTGACTTCCGATCAAGGTCAACAGTCGAGTCTCACTCAGACGTTAGTAGGAGGGAGAGGGCAGGGCAGCTCCCTCCTCTGTTGATACGTGATTGTTGTCGCACTTTATTGCCGGATGGCACACAAGGGTTAAGTGAGGAAGTAGAAAGAGTAAATGACAGAATTATGAAACTAAAAATGAATGTAAGAGGGAAAGTAATAGAAATAATTCAAATGCCCCATAAACAGGATGTACAAGGGAGGAGAAAGAAGAATTTGAAGAAGATTTAGAAGAACATGTAGGTAAGGAATGGCAAACTGTAATGGGTGATTCTAATGCACAAGTGGAAGAGACAGGAAAGGGTATACAGAAGTTTTGAAGCAGATGGATGGGGACAGAGCAATGAGGAGGGAAGGAGGCTACTGGACTTTTGTAAAAGAAACGGAGTGTTAGTAGGCAATAGCTGGTTTAAGAAGAAATATGACAGCCATAAAATCACAAGATACATTTGGAATAATGAACAAAAGTCTGTAATAGATTATACCGTGCGTTCATTTCGATCTTCAGCCGAGAGATCGGGAGAAGCATGGCGGGCGGCGCTGATGGAGATGTCGACATTTGCAGCCTGTAATGCCAGCTTATTTTTATGGACATATGCAGACATTTACATAAATATTGCAAAACGAGCACTAACCTGCGTTATAAGAATTGTTCAAAGTGATGTCCATCTACATTCACATATTCCTTGCAACGTTTGATGAAATTTTAATACACACTCAAAAGTTCTTCTTCCGTAATTCTTCCAAGTTCTGTCCTTATATTGTCTTTTAGTTCGTCGATGCTATGAGGGTTATTTCGGTAGACTCTATATTTTAAGGTTCCCCACAAATAATAGTCACATACGGTAAGATCTGGCGAACGGGAAGGCCATAAACCTCTAGAAATTATTCTGTCATCAAACACCTCCCTAGTGTCCAAAGAATCAGCAGCGGTATGGGCTGTGGCCGAATCTTGTTGAAAATACCCATATTGTCTCTCATTATCTGATAACAACTGAAAAAATGGCGAAAGTATTTGTGTGCGGTGCCTCTCTGAATTTATTGTGTCTTCAAATAATATAGGCCCTATTATTCTTACAGCACACCACACACCAATTTTTGCATCATGTAACAGAACCTCGTGTATTATTAGGGGATTTTCGGTGCTCCAGTATCTATTGTTCTGTGAACAAACATGACCACGCACATGAAATCATGCCTCACCCGAAAAAATTATTAACTGTGGATCAACAATACCATCTACAGAGCATTCCCTGACATTCGCTACGAGACTCGGCGGCAAACGGCCCGGCATCAGCGCTTGTCTTTCCCGGTGAACGGGGTCCGCGACAGTCACTAGAGTCGGCTATTAAAATTACAGTTTTCATATTGTGTACTAACCTTGACTACAGAAGGTGTTGAAAATGATGTCCCTCTGCTGCAACACATTCCTGGCCTCTCCGAAGGAAATTGGCATTTACACGTGCAAGTTCATCTACTGTAATTCTCCCGATTTCTTGTACAATACTCTCTTTTAACTCACGGATGGTGTGCGGATTGTCTTTCTATACTTTATTTTTTAGATTTCCCCATTTTTCTATCCACTTTTATTCAGAACTGACCCTGTAACTCTAAACTTTTTAACGAGGTTTAATATAGTCATTCTATGTGGAACAAGAATACCAGGAAATTTCGTTGCAAAACGTCATCGCACTTCTCCACAATTCCTCTTTCCGAAGTAACACTCGACAAGATAAATCCTTTGTTGTACTGTAAACTTTTGTGGTGCCATATTAAGCCACAATCTTCAACACACGGACATGACACAACACAACTTCCGAGGGAGGATTATACTGACGTCAGTCTGCAACGTCAGCAGAAAGGGAAAGAGAGCGAAGGCAGGAGAGCAAAAAAACGCAGACTGTAGAGTGCAACTGTCGCGGATCCGTTCACCGGGAAAGACAACCGCTGATGCTGGGCTGCTTGCCTCTGAGTCTCGTAGCAAATGTCAGGGAATGCTCTGTATAATATTCTGCAAAACCCAATTACAGAAATTTACTCTACTTACGTTGTCAGGGGGCCATAATTCTTGCACTATAGAAACTCTGTATGGTTTTAGTTTTAGTAGCTTTGGCTGTATGTGCTGATGTTTTTGACACACCCATCTCCTGTGAAACACGGCGTAGAGGTTTGTTTGGAGAACATTCAAACGCTGCACCAATTTCATCGAGTTTTGCTTCGGTTAGAATCCGTCGTTTTTGCTTAGGTGTTTTAAAATTCAACAATCCAGTTTCTCGTAATTTAAGGACAAGATGTCTAACCGTATCTCTATGTGGAGGTGAAACGCCTGGGAATTTCCTACAAATTGCCTACACACATCTCGACACAAGTCTGTTTTCACATAAGTGTCATACATAAAAATTCTTTGTTCTAACGTGAACCTTGCGGCTGATATTCCAATCGTCTCGCTGACACAACACACGTACATACTGCAATGACACAAACAAGTAATGGCAAGTAACCAAGAATAACACTCTTGGCACAGTACAAAATTAACATGCTCTTAGTTTACATCTGCTCGCCACTATATTCACAGCTCTGTCTTCATCTAGTCGCGAAGGAACAAAAAACTCGAGCTCGGAGATTTCGGATTGCAAGGAAGCTCACGAAAACCATTCACTTTTAACAGTTTCATCTGCAGCGTAATCTTGATACAGTGTTGCACATTTGAAACCTCCAAACGATCCCCATCGACACAAAACTCTTTCAAGGATATAAACTTAAGCAGGATGTTACTGGTCAAAACTATGATTAAAATGTTTTATTATCTGTGGCTCTTAACATCGTTTCTAAAGCGTATATATTTGTGTATATAAGGGCAGAACTTGGATGAATTACAGAACTTTGGCGTGTTATAACACAGGTTAGTGCTTGCTTTGCAACATTTATATAAATGTCTGCATCTGTCCATAAAAATAAGCGAGCATTACAGGCTGCAAATGTCGGCATCTCCGTCAGCGCCGCCTGCCACGCTTCTCCGGATCTCTCGGCTGAAGATCGAAATGAACACATGGTATATTAGTAAACAAAGAAGTAAAGAAGATAATGAAGAACATTAAGTAATATCCAGTAAGAACTCAGACAGCGACCATAGGCTACTAGTAGGAGATGTGAGGTGATGGAAAATAAAAGATAGAAGGGAAAAACAAGAGAGAAGGATAAGAGTGTGGAAATTGTAGGATACGATGATAAAAGAGAAATATCAAGAAATATTGTGAACAAAAGTGCCAATAGATGAACCCAACGGAGTAGAAACAGAATGGACAAGATTTCAAACAGAATTACTAGAGGCAGCCAAAAAGATATGTGGAAGGACAGGTAAGAAAAGAAAAAAGAAACACCTTGGTGGAATGAAAGAACTAGAGAGGCAGTGAAAAACAAAAATGGTTTAAGTTAAATCACAAAATGCACTAAAAGAGTACATGGAAAAGAAGAAAGAGGCAAGAACAGTAGTAAAAAAGGAAAGAAGAAAGTGGAGGGAAGAATGGACCAAAGTGCTAGAAGAAGATGCAGATGGGAATAAGAAAGTATTGTATGTATTAGTGAGAGAGAGGAGAAGAGAAAGAGGAGACTGCTGTAAGCTAAAGAATGAAAGGGAAAACGTTGTATAAGAGGATGAAGAAATAAGGAGAATGTGGAGAAATCATTTCAAGAAATTGCTGAATGTGAAAAAAGGAAATGAAAATGAAGAAGTGAAGGAAAAATAAAACAGGAAAACAAAAGTGATTCTCACATGGAAAGAAGTGGAGGAAGGACTGAAGAGAATTAAGAGAGGTAGAGCACCTGGAGTAGATGAAGTGCCAGTGGAAATGGTACTAGGAGCAGGAGTGATTGGTGTGCAGTGGCTATACAGAGTATTGAAAACAGTGTGGCAAGAGAGAAATGCCAAGAGATAGGACAAAGGGACTCAAATTCCCCTTATTCAAGAAGGGTGACAGAAAGAAATGTAAAAACTACATAGGAATAACACTAATGTGCCACTCAGCAAAGGTGTATGAGAAAATTTTAGAGAAGAAAAGGGAAGTGAGAGAGGTACAGTATGGATTTAGAAGAGGCAGATCAACAGTAGATCTGATCTTCACCATAAGGCAAATGCAGGAAAGGCATTACGAGTATGGAAATGATTTCATTATGGCATTCCAAGATATAGAACAAGCATATGATAGCATGGACAGAACAAAAATTTGGAAGGCTCTAAGAGAGAAAGGAGTCAAGGAAGAGATAGTGTGCAGAGTGCAGAGCACATACAAAGCCAACTAGAGGTGTGTGAAGATACCAGTGGGAAGAACAGAGTGGTTCAGTATAAGTAATAGACTAAAACAGTGAAGTGCTCTTTCCCCATTGCTCTTCATAATTGCAATGGATGCAATTAACGAAGAAGTGGGGAAGAAGATAGGAGAGTTAGAGATGAAGGCCCTGTTGTTTGCTGATGACTTAGTAATATGGGGAAACAGGGAAGAACAAGTACAGAGACAGCTTGATAGTCGGAATGAGGAAATCAGAAGAGCAGGAATGAAATTCAGTGCAGAAAAGAGTGAGGTGCTAATAACAACAAGAAACAGAGCCAGAAATGAACCAAGAATAAAGATGGACACAGAAGAGTTGAGAGTAGTGGAGAGCTTCAAATGTCTAGGAAGCATAATTGAGAAAAGTGGAAGAATAGATGAGGAGGTAAACAGAAGGGAACAAATGGGTGTTGGAATATATCAAAGTGTTCGAAGATTAATATGGAACAGGGATGTACCTATGAAATGCAAGAAGGTAATTAATATACAACACATACTATGTGCCAATAATTATGTATGGAGCAGAAACTTGTACAATGACAGAGAGAGACAAAAGAAAGATGCAAGAAAAGGAGATGGAATTTTTAAGGAGTATATTAGGGAAGACTAGAAGGGATAGAATAAGGAATGGAGATCTAACAGATAGTGGGTGTGGAGAAGCTTCAGGATAGGATAGATCAGGCAGAGATGAGATGGTGCGAATACATGAAGAGGATGGATGCAGAAAGACTACCAGTAAGAGCTTACAATGCGCAAGGAAAATATGTCAGTGGAAAGAGCAGATAGCAGAGAGTGTTAGAAGAGGACAAGATTGTAATACCGTGGAAAGAGAAGAGTGGTGGAAGACCAGGAAGAAATGGAGAGGCTTGACTTCTATGCCGACCCAGCCAGGTAGGAAATGGCAAAATATTATGATGACTAATTTCATGGCACAGGGACTGAAATGTACTAGGGTAATGGTTCCGATTGTTTTATGATTATTTTCAAATTCTCCTAGGAGGAAGGCTAATTATCGTTGAATTTTGGCAATCATTGTGACATGAAATTTGAACCTTCCTTAAAGTAATGAGCACTTCTTGGATGTTGAAAATCATTATTTTATGTTGAAAAAAAACTTAAAAATTTCCTTACACAAGCATGCATGCTTCCCATGGACAATGTATTTCCCGTTGACAAGCGACTGTAAATATCGTAGACTAGTGGGAATTATTGTAGAAATAAATCTGAACCTTAGTAGAATGCATTTAGGGACTTTATTTTAATGCTCAGAGAACCAAACCTGTCCTGCTAAACTTAACTACAAAAACATATATTGAACAAAATCTTAAGTAATCTAAAACTTGACAGTATGTGTTAACAAGTAAATCGAAATCAAACCATGTTAAAATTGCATTTATAGCATGATGAAATCGCTAGAAAACAAAAGGAACTTTGGCCACAAAATATATCAACCGTGAGACCAGTGACTGCTGTAGCCCCTCAATAATTAGTTGTTTTTGTTTTTTTTTTAAAGTTGATCTTATCAATGTTTTTAATAACATAAAATTTGTTTCAAAATACAAACCACAAAAGTCAAGTAGCCTCCTTCCCTCCTCATTCCTCTGTCCCCATTAATCTGCTCTAAGTATAACCATATACCCTTTCCTGTCTCTTCCCACTTGTGCATTAAAATCACCCATCACAATTTGCCATTCTTTTATTACATGTTCTTCCAAGTCCTCTTCAAATTCTTCTTTCTCCTCCCTTGTACATCATGTTTGTGGGGCATACACTTGAATTATTTCTATTACTCTCCCTCTTACATTCATTATTTTCCTGTAGTTTACGGTTATTACAAGCATAAGATAACAGTTTTTCTTTGTAACGTTTCAGGAGAACACACGCTCCTTTCATCAGACATTTATTTTCATTTTGACTAAAGATACAGTTATAACAATGGTTAGGATAATAATAACGTAATTAACCATTTAATAAATATTATTAAATAATAATATTAATTAATAAATGAATAAATAAATTTGTAATAACCGTAAACTACAGGAAAATAATTCTATAATGCAAGCAATGCGTACATACAAGAAAAACTCTTACATTCATTTTTAGTTTTATTATTCTGTCATTTACCCTCTGTACTTTTTCACTTATTCCACTTCTGACTACAAATCCAATACCACTTCGCCTGCCCTCTTCAGTCCCTGTCCAATACAGTTTAATAGTCTTTCCTCAATGTCATTTCTCCTCTTCCTTTCCATTTGGTTAATCTCATTCCAAAGATGTCGATTTCTCTTCTCTCCATTAGACATTCAATTTCTTCAGTCCTTCCTATCAGTGCTCCAATATTCAATGTCCCTATTCATAGCTAGCGTCATCTCCAAATTTCAGTCTGGCTTGCTTCTTTCTTTTCTCGATTTTTTATACGTTTTTGGGTGGTGGCTAATCTGGCCTGTCACAGCCTACATCTGGCTGGTGGGGCTGTCACCTGTGGGTTCCCAGGCACATCTTTGTTTTCTGTTAGGGTGCCAATTCCCTTAGCCTTTCTGGATCCCTCCAGGCCCACAAGGCAGTGCTTTTTATGGCAGTGCGTATTCGCCATGACACCAGGCTGTCGATGGGTATTTGTGGTATGTCCATGCCGCTGGACACCCTCCACACCCTGATATCCTTGCCACATCGGTCCGGGACTGCTTATTTTGGTTTCCCCTTATTTGCAGCTTCCCCTCATATCTGAGGGAGGTTTGACTATCCACCACTTGAGACCCGTCCAGTTGCTGAGGGTCCAGAAAATAGTAACGGTTTTAAATATTTAATGATCTCCACAAAATTTTATAATACTAGAAATGGCTGTGGAAGTAATTCTGAAGCTTGAGATATCTAATCTGCACAGTTATAATTCACCAATCATTATTTACCAGAGAAAGTGAGTTTTGAAAAGTACAATCTTAGTGACAATGAAGTTCGACCAGTCACAAATATAGGAGTGCGTTGTGAAAGAAGGAGAACACATGCATATGCTGAACATATTTTATTCAGCAGGCTACATGGAACAAAGGAAAACATAAATTTCCACTGCAACGCAGCAATGTATGGTGTCCACACAAAATAAAACATTTTCGTCCATCTACACGTGACATTGAAGTTCGACCACTGTTAGAGAGGATCCTGTTTACCATGGTGTGACGCCGCCCCGTCGGCGAATAATTGTGGCAATGCGTCGGGGCATGCTGCGGACGAGTCGTTCAAGGTATTCCTCCTGCAGGCAGGCGATAAGAGCAGCCACTGTCGTGGGTCCCCTCTGTTGCACACGTCGCTTAAGAACATGCCACACATTCTCAATGGGCAAGAGGTCGGGACTCGATGGTGGCCATGGCAGAGTTCGCACGTGATGGCGAGTCAACCATTCTCTTGTCAGCCATGCTGTATGAGGCCTGGCATTGTCGTGTTGAAAGATGAGACGCCGCCTGTGGAACAGGTGTCTTCGCACTGTGGGAAGATGCCGCTCCAGTATGCGTGTATAGGCATGTGCATTCACAATGCCCTCACAGACGTGTAGTGGGCCAACCCCAGATGCCATCATGCATCCCCATACCATCACTGACGCAGGTTTCTGTACCCGACGTGCATAACATTTTGTTTCATTCTGTTCCTCCTTCCGACAAATGACTGTTTTTCGTATTTTCCCGTACACAACATTGAAAATGGATTCGTCGGTCCACAAAACCCTGTTCCACTGCCGAAATGTCCATCCCCGGTACATTCGTGCCCACCGTAGTCGATTGCCTTTGTTCAACATGGAAAGGAAGGGTTTACGTTTCGCCTTGTACACTCGGTAACCGCATCGCTGTAGGTAACGGCGAATAGTTCTGGTTGACACTTCAATGTGAAAGCGTTCTCGAGTCCACAGTCGTAATTCGGCCACAGAAACATGATTGTTGGTCTGGATATAGCACCTAAATATCCGTAGGTCACGCACGATGAGCAGGCGTTTTCAACCGGGGGCCTTACCTGGCTCTGCAGTACCCGTATTTTGGTGGTGTTTGATGATGCAGTGGACGGTTGACTTGGGTAAGTTCAGTTGGCGCCCTATTTCCCGTTCACTGAGTCCATCCCGTTGCAACTCCAACACTCTTCTCCTCACGGTGTTGTCAATAGGTTTGCCCCTGGCCATGGTGATGATACACTGCGGTTCCTCGGTGCACAGCATGCACTTATATACGGCGGACTCCCTTATCGTGTCCGTGACGTCATGCTTCCGTCGAATGCGCCACTATCTGGAATTTTCCGTATGGGTCTGGTGCCTGGTCGAAGTTCAATGTCACGCATATAGTTCCCGTTTTCGTTCTTTACGTGACCTTGGGTGCAACATGCTGGGATGACGATTCTTGCCTGCTCACACGCCTCCTCTTACACACATGCGTCACTTCTGCGAGTCACCCATTCCACCGCCTATGCCTCTGTGCATTTAATCACGTATTTCTTTCTGGTTGAACTTCATTGTCACCAAGGTTGTAGCTTATATGAGCATTCATGCTTGCAAGTTTTGCTTTATGGTTGTTTCAGATCTGGACCACTATGTAGGTTTGAAAGGGCCTGAGACTAGATATGAGCAGTTCGAAGCATTTAGGAATGCAATTTTAATAATAAGAGACCTAACCGACATAACCTAACTAGTCAAAATCCACTCAGTAAACAATTTGGCTCTCATAGAGAGATACATGCACACTAAAGTATATGTAAATAAGGAAAAATGCTTCTCCATGCCAACGAGGTGCGTATAGAGACATGAATAAAACCCAAACATATTATAAGTGTGCATGTGTGCAATGATTAGTTTGGAATTGAACAACAGGAACTTGGACCATGATAATTTTATTTCTGAACCCTAAAAAAATCCATCACGTCTCATGAAAACATTGAATTTTTAATTTTCCCAATGAAAACATGGTACTAATTTACTATTCCACAAACAGATTTCTTCATTTTTACACAAGAAACTACTTACGGTAGCATTGTCTAACATCTGAAAGATCTTTTCTGTCATGTGGGAATGTATCATAGTGGAAATTCATTATTTCTGTTAAAAATAAATTCTCCGACGCACAATAGCCTTTGGCGCGTACACCTCTGTAGATTATCGCACGTCATGCTTGTGTTTTGTCAATTACAGGGTTTCCAACCATGCCATTGTTTTCCGAAAATATGATGTGTCGTGGATGCATGGTGAAATTCATACCGGGTGTGGAAGATCTACTGGATTTTGTAAACAGGTAGCCCCACAAACCATTGACGGATAGCCCCAAAAACCATTCACACATAGTCCCACGAACCATTTCCGGCAAGGTTAGGTTAGGTTAGGCAAACATAGTTAAAATTTTGTTCATAAAATAATGTGAAGAAGCTTAAAAAAAAATCACTTGAGTATTTTTTGGGTTACGAAGGTTGGAAACACTGCATCGACAAAACACAAGCACAGCACGCGATGATCTGCGAAGGTGTACGCGCCATTTTGTTTCTTACGGAAATGAAACAACGCAAATAAAGAAGTACTCGTAATGTGAAAAATTGACATTACTTTCATCAAAAAAAACAAAAAAAACGTGAATACACCTTCAAAAATGTTCCGCAAAGCACATAGGTAAGTATGAATGTTAAAAGTCACGAAACGAAGAAGTTACATGTGTTTGTGGAATAGTAAATTTTTACCGAAAACATTTTTTACAATCCTGGGTTCATACGACACTGCTCCCTCGTCCCCCCTCCCATTCCATAAAATAAATGATTTATCTTCTTTCTCCTATTTGGAAACAATAAAAGTGGGTGCGGTATAGCTGACTCCTTAATCACTTAACGTGTAAAATTTGTTCCCAAAGACACGGGGGAGGGGGGGGGGGGGGTTGAACATATATACTGTAACCAAGGCAACTTAGGGTAAAAACACAGTGAAGCACATTCTTCATCCTCATCGCCAGAAACTCGTAGGGACAAGTTTCCGGTAATTCAAAACCATGGAGTTAAATGGGGAAAAACATAATGGAGCCCCGCTCATCGCAAGATGTTCCCAGGATCAAACACGGTTTCATCTTGGGTCCCTTGTTTCAAGTGGAAGGTTCTGTGATTAGTCCACGCAAGGTCTTTTCCCACTCAACGGAAAGAAAGGGGATCAGTTTGAGTGGGAGAGACCCTTATTTTTTCCCAGTTTCTTTTGACAGAGTTGCCGTTTGCAGTGTTGTGACATACTAGAGCGATTGAAAGTTTTTCAGCATGACTGACATCAAAGCCCAGCTGATTGCTTCAATTAAAGAGAAACCAGCAATATGGAATAAATGGCACCTGAACCACCATAATAGATATTATCTAGCTAAGGAGTGGAAAAAAATAGCTGAAGAGGTTGGAATGACAGGTGAGTTTATTTCATCCATTTTACAATATTTTTTTTCATTACTTTCTACTTTTCACAAATTTATCTTTTCTGACACACTCAAATCATTTTTATGTTACAGATTGCTGTTACCTTTAACATTTCAAAGATTATACAGAAGTTATTTTGAATACATATGCAAAGTCTACACTCAGAAGTCTTGAACACAAATTAAATCCTTGGAAATTATAAAAAAATTGTCAAAAATCTTCCATTTGGTATTTCAAAACATTTTTTTAGCACTGACCTAGAACACACATTAAAACTTCGATTGAACAGCACCATTGAAACTTCTAGGTCCAAATCGCAGCCTGGGCATCATTAGCTACGCAGGGAGGGGGGAGCTGATGGGGATACAACCCTTCCCTAAATTTTAAGAAAATCCAAATTTTCAAATGACTCGGGTAAAACCAAGGTAGATAATGCAAACCTCCATAAAATGATCCCTCATTACCATTTCTGTCTGACAAGTTTCAAAACAAAAACAATAACATTTAAAATAAATGTTAATTCCGAAATATATAATGTGTGTTCCGTCACTCCTCGCCCATAACGCAGCTATGTAATATCCACCTTTATAATTCCAGCCCCCTCCGAAAAAAATTCCACGTACGCCAATGATAGGCACAGATACTGATTTGTTTTCCCTTTACAAATTTTCTCAAATTAAAGATTTACCTTTACCTAAAAGGTAGAAAAAGAATCACGTAAAATAAGAAAATCAAAATTAATCAAATGGGTATTTCAGACATACAAAGAACTCGTTCGAAAGAAACACTACGGGACAGAAGTCAACATTTTCAAAATTTGAGAACAAAAAATACAAAACAAATGGTGGTTTTGTAATTGTAATATACAAATTCTGTAGATTTGATGTAAACCCGTGTTAATGAAGTGGAAGTAGCTATCTTTAGCAGTCGAATGACATTCTTATTCTATCGACGTAAAAAGGCAAAATGAAAAAAAAAACTTCAACACTCTTGAATTAAGGACTTATCAGGCGGATCTGATAGCACGTTTTACTTTCCTGCTGTCCTTTTCCATCCCTAAATAATCTATTGAACATATAGCATGCATCAGTACGTAACAAACAGACATTAGCCTTCCTCCCCCCCCCCCCCCGCTGCAAAAATTTCTGACGACGTCCATGGTAACAAACTAAATACGCTAACATGACAACAATGGATAACCACATGTAATATTAATCAATTAAAATTTAATTTGTATATTCATTAATGCATGCATTATCTTCCTTCCGTTGAAGAATATTATGAAGTTACGCATGCTACATACCTACACACACACACACACGCAATTTCTGGTTGATTATTTGATAACGGTGTATGAAATGTATTGAAATAATTCCCGAACGGGATGTCTTACGCTCTATTCTAGTTTCTCAGTTGAATTTTGCGAAATAGTTCCCTTGGATTATCACCCTCTAGAGAGGTTTGGGTTACAAAATTGAAAAATCACTCCTTTTTATTCTTGTGGTAGGCTTTAATATATTGGTGTTGAAGTTTTCATTCATTTGGCTATTAACATACACACGGAAGGAGAGAGAGAGAGATAGGGAGGGAAGAGGGAAGTAGGGAGAAAGTATATGTGTGTGTTCGTCATAACTTCATTGAACTTTTCATCCTTCTTTCCCATGTGTGTATCGCCCCGCATTATTTGACTAAATCATGAGCAGACTGTTCATATGCAAGTATCGTGATATGTCCAGACTATAAAATTTGTTTTACTGGATATTAGCGCTAAAGTAAGTCTTAAATCTATCTCTAATTTCCCTCGCCCTGCGTGAAGAGTGATTTAGCCTGTTGCCAATTGATGGTAAATTGTTTGCTCTTGGAATGGGTGGTAGATCAGCCTGTTGAAGTGCATATCCTTCTTTATCTACTATAATATTGTGTAAGATACATATTGAGCACACAATAACATCAGCAAATTTTGGATCTACTTCAATGGGGCCTGCTAGAATTTTCCATTTAGAAAATAATATTCCGAAAGCACATTCAACTGTCTTCCTTGCTCGTGATAGTCTTTTATTGTACTCCTCCTTGTCATGAGTTAGATTTTTGAAAGGGAAGGGTTTCATCAGATTCTCCTTTAGAGGATAGGCACCATCAGCAACAATGACATGTGGTGTTAAAATATTTGAATTCGGCAAATATGCTTCTTCAGGTATATTCAACTTGTTCTCATCCAACAGTTTTCCCAACGTGCCTCCATCGCTCTGTTTTCCATAACCTCTGACATCAATGGAAGTAAATCTGTAATGGTCATCAACTAATGCTTGCAAAACAATTGAAAAATACTGTTTATAATTGAAATACATGGATCCAGAATGTCGCGGGCACTTGATTCGCACATGTTTCCCATCAAGTGACCCAATGCAATTAGGGAAGTTCCAGACAGTGTTGAATCTCTCAGAAATTCTTAAAAAATCAGCAGTAGTGGGATGCTTCATGTGGATCTGTTTAAAAACAGTCCAGATGCACTCGCAGAATTCTCTCACAATTTTCGCTACAGTACTGGCACCCAGGCGGAAGGAGAACGATAGACTTTTGAAGCTATTTCCAGTAGCCAGATATCTGGAAAAGAACAAATTATTTTTTTACAGATAAAATATTATTTTTTGCAAATACTGAAACATACGTTATTTCATGCAAAAACAAATGCCAGAAAATAACCCCACTTATTATTATACTCTCTACTTTGTGTGTGTGTGTGTGCACTGGAAGCCTATACAAGTCGTAACGTCGCCTCGGTGACTGAGCATGTTCAGTGCTCGACTCAGTCTCGTCACCGATTGTCCCAAGTTCGTAACTTGGCATCGGCAATGATGTTCTTCCCGAGGTGTACACAGAGGGGAGGGGAGAGCTGATGGGCTACAACACTTCTGAAAATTTGGAGAAAATCAAAATTTTTAAGTGAAAGAAGTAATGAATTTGGGAAAGTGGTAAATCCTTAAAATAACCCTGACAACCATTTTTGTCTTTGAGTAACTTTTAAAACAAAGGCTACTGCTTGAAGATCGTGAAACCACCACTTACGAAATTACGTGAACAATTCAACACAACTGGATATTTGGTGGTTTAAAGTAATGAAGTTAATAGAGAGGAAAACTAGTACAACTTAAGGTTTCGTGCTCTTTCTCTCTCTCTTTCTCTATCTATCTATCTATCTATATATATCCCTCCCTGAACCTTCGCAGAAGGAAAAAATGTATTTTCTGTTGTACAATATTCGGAGAAGTAAATGCGAGTAAAGTTCACTCAATGATCCTGATGCAGTAAAATGCAAAAAATAGTAAAAAATTCTTCGTTTCTCCATTTGTGAAAAATGAAAGTTAACATTAACACAATATCTAAAGTAATGTTATACGTTATTTTTTAAAATATTCTGGTCATTTTTAAAGAATCTTAAGGTCACTTTAGCACATTTTCAGAGTTTCTAGGTCATTAGCCTCTGAACTTGTCTATGCATGCAAAATATATGAATTATTTACCTGTCTCTCCCTGTTGCAAAATTACAATGATATGAATAAGGAAAGGGTTGTTTACGATGATCCATTATAACAGGCACTACGAACTTTCAAAAATCACTATTCGAATTGTCCTGTGGATTTTTGTGTTTTGGTTTCTGTTTCAAAAATATTAACCTGCTGTCAAGTTACAGACTAGTTCTGTGTTTGCGTGGGTGGTAGGGGGTGCTGTATGTGTGTATGTATGTGTGAGGGCCCGCGTACATGTGTGTGCAATTATTATCTTTTACTTTATTCTTTCACAGAGAATGAAGCCAAACAGCTATGGAAAAAACTTAGGCAAGATTTTGGCAGAAAATTGTCGTAACCAAAGTCTGGGGATTCTGTGCCAAACGAACACATTAATTCCTGGCCTTACTTTGAATCACTGATGTTCCTAAAGGACCAGTTTTTACCCCGAGAAAGCATCTCCAATTTGGATTCCGAGAACGGCAAAGCAGAGGAAAATGTCTACCTCGACGACGACAATTTGGAAGATATAATTGATGTAGACGTTCCTGAGGAGGAGCCACCTAGTGCCTCATGCGAGGCGATCCTTCAGCAACCAGGAGAGGCATCGACAGCCACTACCCCTTCTTCTCACCACATAAAAGTGAAAACCGGCTACAGAAAGAGAGTCTCTCCCCAAATCACATTGGGCCAATCCTTATTATAGATCCACCAAGCTTTCTGAAACCTCGGAAAATATGCGAACTAACCGGCCTCCCCCACCCCCTTCTTTCACCCCCGGTGTTTTCTCTGGCACTGGTCGGGCAAGGACCTTCCCACTTCCGCTGACACAGTGTTGCTAATTTTACTCTCTTCAAGAATTCGAGGAGTGTTGTTGATGTGCGTAGACGTGTTTTTGAGTAAGTGTAAAATGTCGAAAGTTGTGCACAGCAGTGAACGAAATTTGCTACTACGAATGATTGAGAAGTGTGAAGTAGAGGAAAGAGACTGGTGGAATTATCCTCGCGATCAAACCCTAAAGAGAGCAGTATATCTAACGAGACGGTCGGAGTCATTGCTTAAAAAACTGAAAAGAGAGAAAAAAGATTTACAAACACCTGACCAGAAATTGTCAACTCCTGGTATACGGAGACGTGCTCGACAGAATAAGATTGTCATTGATGACATGGAAAAGTGTATACCTCAAAAATATCAAAATTTTTATTCACAGTTCGAATGCAGAATATTAATTTTAATTTTAATTGTCTACGGATGGATATGTCACAAGTTTCGTCAACCATAATACGCGTAGCAAAATATTCCCGACTTTTAATATCTGCTACCACGGAGCGCAAAACAGATCTCCCTGATATATCAATGATCTCGTTCTGAATGTCATGTGAGAGCCATTTGTAGCCCGAAGTCCCGAATGTCCCATCCACTACCCTAGTTCATGCACATCGTCTTTTGAAACTCTTTTTAGTAAACATTTTAATAATACTAATAATTACATACTAAGTATAAAGTAATGTCATATGTTTTGCTGTCTCTGGTCATAGCCCCCCAAAATTGATGCTTTAGCGGTCTCAGCCCCCCAAAGTTGATGGTCTAGAACATTTCAAATGTGTATTGAAAGTTAAGTTCATGTGGCACAATTCGAGTAAACTTTACAAGAGAAGCAAAATAATACATTAGATCCTCTTAAGCAAAATTATTTTGGGGATCTGCCCCCACATCTTTAACATGGGGGGGGGGGGGGGCTCGAGCCCTCGGAAGCCCCATGGAGTCTGTGCCTATGGTCAGGTGTCTTCACAAACGATAGTCCGGGGCAGAGACTTATCGTAAGTCACGCAGGGGGTTCCATGGGGTTTGTTCGAAACGCACTTTATATATTTCAGGCCAAAACAACTTCTGGTGATTATCATAACGAAATGCATTCCGAGAAGTAGTTGGAACAGAAACTTATTCCGAATCTCCCACCTAGAACTGTCATTGTTATGGATAATGCCTCCTACCACTCAATTCAAACCAATAAAGCCCCGAACACCAAAAGTAAGAAACTAGAGATTCAAGAATGGCTATTAAAAAATAACATCACTTTCGATATTGAACAAAGCCAAAATTGTTGCTGAAAGTAAAAATAATCTTCCCGATCCGGTATATCGAGCTGATACAATTTTGAAAACCCACGGTCACCACGTCATTCGACTTCCACCATATCGCTGCGACTTGAACCCGATCGAGTACATATGGAGCACCATAAAGCGTAGAGTTGCCTCAAGAAACGTAAGAAAGAGAAATAAGGGCTCTTACCGAAAGTGCAATTGACAGTGTCACAGTGCAGGAATGGGAATGTATGTGCCAACATGCCATCCGTTTGGAAAAAGAATATCAGAGGAATGATGGAATTCTCGAAGATGAAGTTCAAACGTTGATTATAAACCTGGAATCGGGTTCCGAAAGTAGCGATGTAAATAGCGACAGTGACAGCGAAAGTTCGAATTCGGACCTCTCCGGCATGGACACCTTATAATCTGTCTCCAGGCCAACCGGAGGCAAAAACCCAAAAGTAAGTTGCTTTTTTTAAAAAATATATATATAGTTTACATAATTTAGAATATTAATCTTATGTGTTTAAATTGTTGATATCCTTCTGCGAGACAGCTGGCGTTTTTAACTTTAGTGTCCCCCTCCCTCCTCTCTCTTATGCTATGTTATTTGAATTACCACATCTACAAACGAAACTTAATATTCGGCCTGCATATTTGTTTACTTGCAAACCTTTCACGGCACACGCCCACTTCTAGATTTGGCAACACAGGGGGGGGGGGAAACACGTGTTTCTGCCATCCCTTCCCTTGCCCCAGAGTTCCCGAGCTCCCCTCCTAAATGTTCGACACTAGCGCCACTTGTTTCTGGCCAGGGTTTCAAATAAGTTGGTGGATCTATAGAACTGGAGAAGGAGAATATTGAATTGAAGAAAGCATGTGCAACAGATCCAAATGGCGAGGATGTCGGATTTTTTAATTCGCTCTTCCTTATGTGTGGAAACTGGATTTACTGAATAAAATGGAGATCAGAATGGAAGTGCAGCATATTCTGTACAGAAAACTGGTGGCCAATGAGAGAAGGGATCCCCATCGCGAGATGTATAATCCTTACATCTCTACCCTCTACATGCCCCAAAGTCTTATGTCTTCTCAAAATAGTTCCACATCCCAGTACGCAGCCCCAACTGGCATGCAACAACACCAGATAAGTCAATATTACTTCCCCACAGAGGAAAGATTTTTGGAACACCTGTACAACGCTTCACCGTGAGCTGGTTCCAGTGCACAACACAATGGGAAGTAAATATCAAAGGACAAGACTCTAGTGCAAATGTTTAAAAATTAATATTGTTTTAAAGTGCATCATTCAACATAAAACAATTTTTATTCATTTTGATTATTTTTTGTCACTACAATAAAATTTACAAATAATTGTACTGCAAGGCAAAATCTGAAAGCAGGTTAATGCCACATACAGGAAACTCTTGTGGTGTATTTTATGTAACTTTGAAGTAAAAATGGAAAACTACATTTGCACATTACTTTATTCCCTTTGGTAAATTTCTCGTATCGGGCAAACGGATTTCTTCAAATTTCAGGAGAAAATACTTACCGAATGCAGTTTCTTTATACTTGTGGAAGTTCGGGGAAGTGTTTTCTTGCATCATTCATTGAATTTGGATGGTAAATCATCTGTTTTTCGATATAAATGTGTGACCGATGCACGAAAGCTCTTGCATCCATTTACTTCCAGGTGAATGTAGCCTGTGTGTGATGACGTAATCCCGGTCAGTGTTTCCAAACACATGTTTTTGTAACTGAAGAAGGTACGTTTCCACAAATGGTTTGTGGGGCTATGCGTCAATGGTTCATGGGGCTATGTGTCAATGGTCCGTGGGGCTATGCAAGAATGGTGTGTGGGGTTATGCATATTTTTTTCGAAATTAATTTTTCACTATTGTAACCTATACGTGACCCTACCTAACCTAACCTTACAGGAAATGGTTCGTAGGGTTATGTATGAATGGTTCGTGGGGCTATGCATCAATTGTTTGTGGGGCTAGGTACATATTTTTGGGTGCAGTGGGGTGGAAACACTGCATGCTGAGTATGATAGTGAAACTGTGACCGCCATTTTGCGTGTTACTGAAGGCGAAAAGAAACAAAGAAAACTTACTTGATATGTCGAAATAGAACTTATTTCCATGAAATAATCGAAATGCCACCTTCAGCAATGTTTCTCAATGCAGAATACGTAAGTACGAATATTCAAATTAAATGAGCTAGCAAATTTCAGCCGTTTGTCCGATACGAGAAATTTACCTTTCCTTTTTCCTCAGAAGTTGGAACCACGAAGGAATTGGTTTTATCGAATTATTCGAATATTCTGGCAATTTTTAAAAATGAAGCTATAATTTTCAGGCCATTTTTAAATAATTTTAGTCATTTTATAGGTATTATTTTTAATGTTTTTTTGTGTCAACTTCCGGGCCCTAGTTATAAGCATATTTTCAGAAAAAAAAGGACTTCTTCCCCAGATGTCACAATCTTGCAATTATAAAATAAAAATTAGACATTTCTGGTGATAGAAGTTTAGAAGAGGGGATTCCCTGCCTTCTCCCTCATTAAAATTTCGGTAACCACCAAACGTCTCTAATTCCCTTATTTTCGTATTTTTCACATTGATACTTACATATTCTGCATTCGTAAGGATTCTTCTATTTTGCGTTTCGTTTTTTGCACGCAAATAATATCAATTTTCGAAATATCGAGTATTTTTATTTTGTTCGCTTTCCCTTGCGTTACACGCGATATGGCGGAGAAATCTTGACTAGCGTAGTCCATGATCAGTGGTTATGCAGTGTTGCAACCTTCTTCATAGAAAAATACCTACTTTCGTGTTACTGATTTTGTACTTTATTCCACGTTCGAAAACTCCACGAACCATGCACGGATAGACCCACGAACCATGAACGGCAAGGTTAGGTTAGGTTCTGTTAGGTTAGGAAACATAGTTAAATTTGTTTTTCAAAATTATTTTTTTTCGGGTTCGAAAACCCCACGAACCATTCATAAATAGCCCCACAAACTATTCACGGATAGCCCCACGAACCATTCACGGATAGCCCCACGAACCATTCACGGATAGCCCCACGAACCATTCATAAATAGCCCCACGAACCATGCACGGCAAGGTTAGGTTAGGTTCTGTTAGTTTAGGAAAGATAGTGAAATTTGTTTTTCAAAATTAGAAATTTTTTACGTACCATTCACGGATAGCCCCACGAACCATTGACGGATAGCCCCACGAACCATTGACGGATAGCCCCACAAACCATTCATAAATAGCCCCACGAACCATTCATAAATAGCCCCACGAACCATTCACGGATAGCCCCACAAACCATTCATAAATAGCCCCACTAACCATTGACGGATAGCCCCACGAACCATTCATAAATAGCCTTAGAGATACTGGGCGAAAGGGGGGGTTATAACCCCCATCAACCTCACATTGAGCACGCCACTGATCCTGTGCACGTCATGTTGTCGCAAGTTCGTAATCAGAAATGATGAACAGTAACTCACGTTTATTTACGTTCTAGAACTGTTACACAGTTGCAAAACCGCACGTTTGGAAACACTGACCGGTTGTGACGTCATGAAACGCTCGCAAATATTTGGTTCACGTAGTAGACGGACATCACGGGAACAGCTTTCATGCATCGGAGTGACATTAATGTCGAAAATTACATGATTTATCGTCAAAAAAATTTCAACGAGGTGAAAACAAACTTCCAAGACCTTCCTAAAGTGTAAATAAACCCATTTCGGTAAGTACTTTCTCCTGTAAAATTGAAGAAATACGTTTTGGGGATACGAAAATTTTACCTCTCCCTCAATTCGAACATTGTTTGGGGGTGGGGACATAGGGACACTCTCCCTGTAGGAGAAGAGACTTTGTTCATCACTGGCGACGTCCCTATGTGACAGAATAAATTTCACAACTTTGGAAATTATACTAACCTTAGTGTTACTACTAGCATTTCTTCAACTGATATCGGGTTCCAATGGAGGTTGCAATACTTTCGTGGTCTTAGGCCTTTTTCCACTTCTGCTAGAATGTACGAAAATGTTTCTGGTGCCATCCTCAAGTACTGGTGAAATTTTTCTTTGTCTTTCTTTACATCTTGGAAGAGTTGGTGAAATTCCCCAAGTTCTTGCCTTTTCTTGTTTATAGGATGAACTCCAATCCTCTTCGTATCTTCCGCACACGAAATTACGTAAATCTTCGAAGCTAATGACATGTCATCTTCACTACCACTCTCACTTAACATTTTATCTATTATAAAAGAAATGAAAACGGTACTAATAATGTAAAACGGTACAGACTGCCGCTAACCGCTCAACGGATAGAATGGGGACCAGTTTGAGTGGAAGGGGCGATGGTCTTCGAGGTGCCTGTCCGACATCCGGTTCATTCATTATATCCTGACATTTTTATGGCTTGACCTGGCTTCCTTTCGATGAGCAAGGGTCCTTGTGCCGCACTGTGTTTCTACCCTTACGCGCCAACTACCTTAGAAGTACTTACCTAAAGAACGATATATCATTGGCTTTGTTATGACGAACAGTGCAACCATATGCTGAACACGTAATGGGCATTTTTCACTCGCCGCTGCCAATAAATGTGAACTAATATCTTAGGCTATTATCTTCTTGACAAGTATGCTGAGCAGACGACATTAGTCCCTCAGAGAAATGCCGCCATCTTCTTGTCGGAAGTTCGAAAGAAACAAGTGACGGCCGATCAAAAACATAAAAGAAAGGGGGTTTCAGGTATCATGCGATGTGAATTACAGTGCATATTTGTAAAGAATCAGAACAAATATCATGGATTTATTTGACATTTCATTTTTAGATGAAGAGATATTTCCACCATGTACAGTGGGATCCATGAGTATTACCGTGCAAATTGTCCATCACCATGCTTGTGCACTTTATTTGACCCAACAAAAGCTTCAAGAATTAGAAGAAAACTCAAAACAAGCTGATAACAACTTCCGCGCCAGCATACATAAAATTCCATCGCTTAAAAACACACAGGATGCGAGAGAAAAATTAATGAAAATAGTCATGTACACTCAATGAAGTTTGTTACTCTGATGCTTGCCTCTTTGGTTTGGGTCTACCTTATCGCACAACAATGGACCAAAAACGTTCTGACATTAGACGAATAATTCGTTGTTAGGTTAGGTTTGATTCTATTAGCATAAATACACTGAAAATGTATTATTTATTCTAACCTTTACATGTGAGGTGACGTCAGAACGCAGGGTTGTGCGATAAGTGAGACCCCTTTGGTGGTGCGGGGTATAACTTGTGGTAGATGGGTGTAAATCTAAAATCAACAAAGCTAATATTGTAATGGTAAAAATGACCTGCACTACTAACTAACATGAAGTATCTGTTGTGATGATAGAAGTTGGAGGAATTAAAAAGCCTATAAGATGTGAAAGATGTTCAGCGAAATAGTGTAAGAAAAGTACAGGTTACTTTGACATGTGGTTAGGTTAGTTTTGTTTAGGTTAGGCAAACATAGTTAAAATTTGGTGTCATGGTAGTATCAGGATCTAGAAATTGCAAAATAAATGTGAACCATTGACGCTAGCCCCACGAACCATTGACGTGTGGTTAGGTTAGGCAAACATAGTTAAAATTTGGTGTCGTGCTAGTATCAGGAATATATATATTTCCTTGTGAAACAAAAATTTTCGCGAAAATCGACTGTTTCCATTCCGAAAACTAACTCCTTATTTTTGTTTATTTTGCAATTTCTAGATGTTTCCGACAACTTTTAACTTCAGATTCGTAATTAGGAGGCCTCAATTAGTGAGTATGCCAAATATGAAGAAAATCGGAGAAGGGTCCAGTCATCTTAAGTCGTTCCTAAAAATGTATGTTCAAAGTGTATATACAGAGCATGTAATTTGTGTGAAAAGAGAAAAACATGCTGTTTCATGCAACATTGTTATTAGTACAGGCAAGAATTTCAATCTTCCTCGCATACAGCACCACCGCTAATCAGGCGATTTCGTGCAGTTTGCAACTTCGTAACAAGTTTGAACATGCAGGCGTGCTCCCCGTCAAGCAGAATGCTTGCATAAGTATTTCTGGTGCCATCCTCTATTGTCTATCAGCATGTTCGAAATGGGCAAGGTGAAGGAACTTAGTTCCGATCTGAAGGATGTTATTATAAATTTGGCCCTTAGAGGTTATTCATTAAGAAAAATTGGACAAACAGTGAATAAATCACACTCCACAGTTCAATACATAGTAAACAAATTTAGAGAGGAAGGTTCAACACAGAATGTGCCGAGAAAACCAAAAGAGAGACGGTTGAATAAACGTGATGAACACTTTATTTTAAAACAAGTGCAAGAAAGCCCCTGACTAAGTGTTCCTCAGTTACGACCGTTAGTAGAAAATGTTGCTGTCAAGATGATGTCCGATCAAACTGTCCGACGTGCCTTGTGGAAGCATGGATATCATGGCAGAATACCACGAAAGAGGCTGGATGTAAATAAGGTGAATGGCAGAAATAGACTTTCATTCGCAAAAGAGCACATCCACAAGGACCAGGAATTTATGATCAGATGAGTCCAAGATTAATATATATGGGTCAGATGGGATAAATAGGGTCTGGAGAAAATCAAATAAAGACACATGAACACAGTTACACACGGTGGTGGGTCATTAATGATTTGGGGCTGTATGTCATCCAAAGGTGTTGGTACCATCCAGTTTATTGATAGTATCATGGATGCATATGTCTATTTGGACATATTGAAGAACAATGTAAAGCAGAGTGCTCAAAAAATGGACATGCCGCCTATCTACAGATTCCAACAAGACAATGACAGTAAGCATAAGGAGCGAGTTATCATGTATTGGCTAATATGGAATGTGCCCAAATTACTACAAACACCAGCTCAAAGTTCAGACTTAAATCCCATTGAGCATTTATGGGCAATTTTGAAGAGGCGAGTTCATAAAGCAGGCGTGAAGTCCAAACAAGAGTTGAAAACTGTTGTGCAAGCCGAGTGGAATAAAATAAGCTCTGAAACATGTCAGATACTAGTTAATTCTATGAAGAACAGGTGTCAGGCAGTAATTAAAGCCAAAGGATATGCATCAAAGTATTAGAACTGTCAGTCAATTTGCTCTGAATACACTTTTTTCTTTTATATTATTAAGTGTACGAATAGAAAAGTTGTACAACAAATGGCATGTTTCTCTTTGTTTAATTTATTATTGTCATTGGTTATACAGAATTTAGGTAAGATTTTATGTTCCTAATGAATATTAATTATTGTTTTTCTCTTTTCACACAAATTATATGCTCTGTTTATACACTTTGAACATACATTTTTATTGACATTTGTTGGTGAAACCTTCATTAACATTAATTTCCAGGTACATGTGAAAATGATTATATTTACTAGTAGATATGACATTTCTTCCTCGGAAATTCTGTGTGTACGAAAAACAATGTTACATACTGTATGTTACGTCGCCTTTCTTCTTGTCTATAATAATGGCGTTGATCTGGATGAATGACGAACAGGTGATGATGGAACAAACCATATTCTTGCACAACCTTGGATTTGAATTTAGACCGCTGTCACAGATAATTCCTTTAGTTTTGAATAATTCAAGTATAGAAAACAATGAAATAGAACGGTGCAGGAAATCGATTAGTGTGGCAGTGGGTGGTCAGTATATTTATTTATATTTTTATCAAGGACATACCGTACATTTATGTGTATATTAACAAATATTTACGGCATGCCGAAGGGGCCCAAGTTTTATTGCAATTTCATCATGCTACGAATGCAATTTTAACATGGTTCCATTTCGTTTAACTTCTCTTAACACATGCTGCGGAGTTATAGCGATTGCTTAAGATTTTGTTCAATATATGTTTTCGTAGTTAGGTTAAGCAGGCCAGGTTTGGTTCCCTTAGCATTAAAATAAAGTCCTTAAATGCATTCTACTAAGGTTCCGATTTACTTCTACATTAATTTCCACTAGTGTACGATACTTACAGTCACTTGTCAATGGAAAATACATTGTTCATGGGAAGCGCGCATGCTTGTGTAAGATAATTGTTAAGTTCTTTTTCTTTCAACTTAACTTTTTTTTCCAAATCCAAAAGGTGCTCATTACTTTAAGGAAGGTTCAAATTTCGTGTCACTGTGATTGCCAAAATTCTACAATAATTAATCCTTCTGCTAGGTGAATTTGAAAAAAATCCTAAACCAATCGGAACCGTTACTGGCTCAATGTCTTGCACTACCTTCTTTCACGACATAATTCCTCACAAATTTGTACTTTCTGCATCTAAAATACATAAATTAGCCACACTGAACTTCAAACATAATTTCCACAATCATTTTCATTAACCTAAATGCATTTTTCACCAGGGGTATGTACCCACTAGTCTACGATATTTACAGTTGCTTGTCCACGGGAAATACATTGTCTATGGGAAGCACGCATGCTTGTGTAAGGAAATTTTTCAGTTGTTTTTTTCAACATAAAGTAACGATTTTCGACATCCAAGAAGTGCTCATTACTTTAAGGAAGGTTCAAATTTCGTGTGACAATAATTTCCAAAATTCAACGACAAATAGTCTTGGTGCTAGGAGAAATCATAAAGCCATCGGAACCATTACCCCTATTTTACTTGAAGTTACTGTTATGAGTTTACAGGTTTGTAGTGACATATTTTACAACTAGCTAAAACAATTTACATGATGTAGCATCCAAGAGACAGATATTGGCCAATCCCAGTGGACACATATTGATAGTGGTTCAGAAACAATTTTAACCCAAGCTTACCAAGCGGGGAGGGGGAGGGGACTTGCAGGCCCACCAGATCTACTATTTAATTTTTCAACTGTTTGAAAATAAACTACATTGTTCCCTAAGATGTTCCTGTATTGCTTTTGTTCATGAAAAATTTAAATGTAATGTAATCAGGTGCCATCTTTAAATGTCTCATTCGAGACAGTCATGCCAGTGAGAGTGTACAATTCATTGGTAATGTTTGTAATTATTATATTTAATAAATTGCACTTCTGCAAACATAAGAACATTAATAAAAAATTATTATGGATTTTGTGAGTTTTAGTGAATGATAAAATATAGGGGAGACACTCATGCAATAATTGACTATTATTTTTTATTAATGATGATATATTTTGTAATTATTATAATGAATAAATAACTGCACATATATAATCACCAAAGGAAGCAGTTATTAAAATGGTTTCTTGAATTCTAGTGATAAAATAAGTTTGGACCTGTGAGTTGCCCCTGATAAGTAAGTTTCTTGTACAGCACGGGAAAACTAAGATTAAAACTAAATATGTAGTCCTGATAAGCACATCAGACCATGAAATGTACTTAAAACAACCTTTCACATGTTTACGTCTAATTTAAATGTTGATCATAAAATATGAAACACATGTTAATATCAAAATATTTGTTGTTTCAGAACAATTAAAAATCTTTACTGTTCACAACACATATGCAGAAGTATACAAATTACGTGAACATGTGTATATATCCTGTTTGACGGAGCCCATAAAATTAGATTTAAATTAGTCGTCAACCCCTGGGTGCATATTAATATTAATTAAGGGTGCACATTAATTTCCCTATAAACTTTAAAGATCAGGAATGAATTTATGAGTGAAATTGTTGGTATCAGGGCATCGACTTGTAAGAAATAAAATTACTGGGCTGTGGTCTGACAAAAGTTGAGAATTTTGCAAAACACAGCCAAAATACATCACTAATTGCTCTGTGACCAGGTTTAGCAGCCATTTAACCAAATTATACATTATGTACTGGAAAGCCAGAGTACAAATATACATATTTTACTGAACACAAAATTTAATGTAAAGAGATTTGGTACTAGATTTTCAAAAGGTAGAGCAGTATTTTCTTTTTTGCTTCATGTACATGTTCGTATAACAAATTCAAATATCGAAAATTGTATCATATTAATCATACTATTAGGTTCTATTAAAAACACATACAAAACTACTCTAGTTATGTGAATATCTTTATACTACATAGATATATTCAATAAGCCTACCGAAATATGAAGATAACACTCAGAAAGAACCGCCCATTCAAAAAAATTTAAAAAGCCAACTTCTTTGAAAACACTGTTTATGTCTAGCTACGAAGTTCATATTGTAAATTGTATTTTATATTTAGAAATGAGTGTATATTGCAGTAGCGAGAGAAACAAAAACCATTGAACAGGAAAAATACTTCCAACTCCTGTATTTTCATTGTTTTGAGACACTTTTGTGGAAAAAAGCTGCGGAAAAAACTTAGGTTTTTTTTTCTCCAAAATAGCCATTTTTTCCCGAGCACTTCCAACTCTATTGTCAATGTTACCAACATGTACATATAGCAAAAAGAAATACTACTCTACCTTTTGAAAACTAGTATCAAATCTCTTTACATTAAATTTTGTGTTCAGTAAAATATATTTGTATTCTGGGTTTCCAGTACATCATCTATAATTTGGTTAAATGGCTGCTAAACCTGGTCACAAAGCAACTAGTGATGTATTTTGGCTGCTTGTTGCAGTGGTTCTCAACCTTTGTGAGACCACAGCCCAGTACATTTATTTCTTACAAGTCTATGCCCTGATTCCAACAATTTCACTCATAAATACATTTCTGATCTTTAAAGTTTGAATGGAAATTAATATGCACTGTTAATTAATATTAATATATCAACTATGGAATAATCATAGTTCAATTATGTATAGACTTGCTGTCAAATATAAAATTATATTTAAATTAGTCGTCGTACAATGGGCCTATTTTCAGGCCTGGCTATTGAAAAACACTGTCACTAAAACTGAAGCAGAAGGATATAAGACTGGCCGCAAATGGCAAAAAGAAATCTATTTAATAAATCAGGCGTGGACCTACAGTTTGAAATGAGATCCGAAGCTCTCTTCCTCCACTGAGGATTGAACCTCAGATCCCTTCTTATTACAAGGCAACAGCATGCATTAATTTATTCCACTCCAGAGGCCCATTCATGATTATGAAAGGAACCTTCTATGAAAAAGCCGACCTTTTTCCAACAACAGTACTTGCAATCTCTGAAGTAGCAAACAATCTTGTTAAGTATAGAAAACATTCAGACTGTAGCAACAAATGACAATGGGTGTGTCACATTGAAGTGACAAGTGACATGAGCCCCTTCAGTCTATAAGCAAACATTCACCACGCATGTACAAACAAGTCCAAGGCTATATAATGCCTGCCATTGAAGGAGCTTTCAGACTGAAGTCATAGATGATAAGCGACACAGTCTCCTTCAGTATAAAGCAAAACATTCACCATTCATGCAAGAACAACAGACTGAAGCGGCACTATGCATGCAAGTGACGTGTTTAGCTCGTTTTCTCACTTCAGTTCAAAAGGTTGAATGGATTACTGAGGGTCTGCTTCCAAATGACACGTGTCACTTACTGCTTCTGTCTGAAAGTTCACTGAGAAGACTGTATAGGCCAAGTGACAAGCGACCCTTGCAGCTTATGTTGCTTCGGTTCGAAAGGTTGCATTCTAAGGGTTGGTTTCCAAGAGCCATGTGCCGCTTCCATCTCAAACCTTTGTTAATGTTAAACAGGATATATACATAAATTCACGTAATACATATACTTCTGCATATGTTTTGTGAACAGTAAAGATTTTTAATTGTCCTGAAACATAGATATTTTGATATTAACATTTGTTTCATATTTTATGACATCAACATTTAATTTGAGACACAAATATGTAAAAGCTTGTTTTAAGTCCATTTTATGGTCAGATGTGCTCATCGGGACAACACGTTTAGTTTTAACCGTAGCTTACCCATGCCGTATGAGAAGCTTACATACCAGAGGGCGGCTCACAGCCCCACACTTCTTTTTTTTTCCATTAAAATTGAAGAAACCATTTTATTATTAAATCACTGCTTCCTTTAGGTATGTGCAGCTATTTATTAATTATAATAATTACAAAAATTACTATCATTACTAAAAAATAATAACAAACTATTGCATGAGTGCCTCACATATATTTTATCATTCACTAAAACTCTCAAGATCCATAATAGTTGTTTATTTATGCTTTTATGTTTGTAGAGGTGCAGTTGTTTATTATATCTAATAATTACCTCATTACCGGTGGCTCAGTCGGTAACACGTCTGACTACCATGCTAAAGGTCCTGGGTTCGATCCCCGGCCTTTCAAATCCGGGAACTTTTCTAACGTTGGAAGCACCCACCCAGCGTGGAATAACATGGGTACCTGGGGAAACCATGGGGGGATAAAGGTGGTCAGGGGCATGATGCTGATCACATCACCCCTACTCACGACCGGATTAAGAAAGTGTGGGGCGTTACCCCCACACCCCCTATACATCTTCATGGCATGGTGCTAAGCACAGGAGAGCACCTTACCTTACCTTACCAACCATTTGTACACTGTCACGGGTATGAGTGTCTCAAATGACACTCATTCAAAGATGGCATCTGATATGCCCACCAAGTACATTTTGGCTCCTAATTACATAACATTTATGTTGTTATGAACAAAATTAATACAGAAATATTGGGAACACCCGAGGGAACAATGTAATTTATTTTCAAACAGTTGAAAAATCTAAAAAAAAGGCCTGCAACCCCTCCCCCCTCTCGGTAACTTAGGGTTAAAATTGTATCTGAACCTCTATGCAATATGTGTCCACTGGGATTGGCCAATATCTATCTCTTGGCTGCTACTTCATGTACACTACAAACCTGTAAACTCATAACAGTAACTTCAAGTGAAATAGGGCAGCTGTAATTGAAAAAAAGCCAAACATCAGCTCCTCCCCACCCCCTGGATATGCTGGTTTGTTCCTATGACTGATACAGTTATTGTTTCATACACAGGGGCAGCAAATTCTCCTCCTATGCTTAGACTATTTCATAATCAAAATTTTATGGATTGTATCTCAAGTGCAAAATTCACTTCCTGCGACAAGTTAAAAATGCACATTTTACATTATTTATTTTTTTATTGTATTGGGTTATTTACAATGTGTTACTATGTAATATATTTAGTACAATTATTACAGAACAAGAATAGACAATACAGTAGTATTTCTACGCCAAGGGTCCTGGGTTCGAATCCCGGTCAGGCTTGGTTGTTTGTGAATGTCCATTCATCCATTTCATCACTCATCCCCATCTTCGCAAATTAGCCAAGAGGCACAAAACGCGAAGTAAAATAAACTAAATCAAATAAAAAAAGTAGTATTTCTAATAGAACAACATGAATATTATTAAAATGCTTCTTCATCAGGAAGAAATAGCATGGGCCAAGTCCTGTGAATTGCCTGGATGGGAAATAAATTTGAAATAAAATTCTGTCTGGTAATGCTGCAGCCCATCATTGTTGCGGAGTGCTACAATCCCAGTGGTCATGGGTTCAAATTCCAGGCTGCACATGGGTGTTCTTTGTAAGTGTCCCTTCATCAATTTCATCATATCATCACTCATTATCAGTGCAAAGTGGAAGAAAAGCAATGCTAAATAACAAAACTCAAATCAAATCTTATTGCAGCTATAGTACAATCCTTCATAATCATCTTATTAAGACCTCAAACCTTGATAGGGGCCTCCCTGATGGCGCAGTGGTAGCTCTGTCGCCTTGTAATCAAGGGGTCCCAGGTTCGATACTCGGTGGAGGCACATAGTGTTTCGGATTCCAATTTAAACAGTAGGTCCAGGCCCAATTAGCCTAAAATTAAGCAAATCAATCAATCAATCAACAGGTGCTGCTTTTCTTTTGTCTTTAATTGTAGTGACCAAGATAAATAGAACTCAAAGGGGAAGGTGCGTGTCTGTTCTTTTGCCTTTGTAGTTTTGAAGTACTCATATATTACTCATGTGACAATTTATATTGCGTGTGTGTCTGTGTACACAATATAAAAAGAAAATATTGTTCCCAGTAAGGGCGCCAGCAATGGGTGAGAGGGGGCGCACTTGCCCTCCTCAGATATCTGGAAAAAGCTCATGTAATTCGAATGGTGAAATTATAGCGATATTTTATTACAAACAACATTGTTTTCTGCATTTCACAGGCTGTCAGTTGCAGCAGTTAATCGTCATGTCCAACAAAATAACGAGAGAACGTTTTCACAAGAGACATTAGAAACATTTGGACTTCCATAACTAGGGGATGTGCGCTAGAGTGAAATCACACTTACTCCAGGCACTGAGGCTTTGGCAAGATCCGACAACGTAAAAATCCTCCTCTCCGAAGCAGCCAGCAGGGAAACAGGATTTTGTCAAAATAGTCATTCTGTGCTGTCATCGGACACAGGAAGATACAACGGCAGGACTGTACAATGCTGTTACATGAACTTTTTGCAGACAAAAAAATTCAAATGAGAGCAGTAAAAAGTTGGGAAATCTCAAGGTGGTAAGTGCAAACCTGATCCATTTTTGATATTGAATAACTTTTAAAATGAAGGGTTTAAAATGGTAATTAGAGCTCATGTCTCATGGGAGAGAACAACAACAACAACAAGGTATCACCGAAATTAATTTACTACAATGAAAAGATTAGATTCATGGCATTGAATCCGCTTTCACATTGGTACAATTTTGATTGAATCTTTGAGTTAGGCCGACATGTATTTTCGATTTTCTTTATAGATGATAAGGCCTTCAACTAGTGACTTAATTATAATTAAAATAATAATAATAATCTTTATAATAATAATAGCTGACAAATTATTGGGTGGGCTCGGAACCCACAGCCCAAGAGAGTTTGCACCAACGTACACAGCCACCATAAATTGTGTAACGAAATTTGTGTTTATCTATGGAGCTGTAAACTTAATTGATCTGAACTGGAACACTATAAGTATGATCATAATATAGTTTACATATCCATTGGATTGGAAATAATTATCCCCGGTTGATATGTGTCATTCATAACCAGAAATTTGATAACACAGCCCTGTATTTTGGGAAAAAATTCGGATAATTTCAAATCAATGAGTGATTCTGGAAGTATTTAGAATGCTGAACACTGAAATGACATCCATTTTTTTCCCATCACATCAGGATTTTTCACAATTTCACAATCAAAATTCTCATATTTGCCATTGCATTAAGCCTATTACATACGGCAACAAAATAAATTTAAGCAAGGGAAATTTCGGTAGTTTACAAACCAATAGGTGATTCAGGAAGTATTTTGATTGCTGATCACGTACATGACATCCATTTTGCCCCACCATGTTAGGATTTTTCACAATTTCACATTCAAAATTCTCATATTCACCATTCCATTATTACCTATTACAGAATGCAACAAAATTAATTTAAGGGAGTTCTAAAGCCATGTTAAAGAATAGCCCCAAATTCCCAGACACACCCGTAGCATTAATATACACTGCTCGCCATTAAAATTGCAACACCCAGAAGGAAATGGGATAGAAACACGAAACTTGGCAAATATGTAGTTCATAATAAGATAAGAAAATGATTACAGTTAGAGCTCGGTGGTGTGACATGTGACACGTAGAACATGGTTGCATAATCCCAAGGAGCTAGTAGCGTGTACAGCCTCCACGGGTGGCAATAACTGCTGCAACACGGCGAGTCATGGACAGAATGAGTCTATCTATGTCTGCTTGCGGTATGGCGTTCCAAGCGGCTTCCACATGGTGCCAGAGGTCTTCAACATTACGTGCCGGAAACCTGAGTTGGGCCAGCCGGCGACCCACCATGGACCAGACATGTTCAATTGGCGACATATCCGGCGAACATGCTGGCCAAGGAAGCAGGAGCACGTGGTTAGCTTCCATAAATGAGAGGACATTCCTTGCAACATGGGGGCACGCGTTATCCTGTTGAAAAGTGGCATTATGCAGTGCAAGGATTAATGGGACAGCAACAGGGGTGAGAACCTATGTGATGTACCGTTGGCTGTTCAATGTCCCTTGAATGTTTACGAGACGCGAACGAACACCTATTGCGATGGCACCCCATACCATGATACCCAATGAAGGCCCTGTGTGATGATGCATAATGCAGGCGTCATGAAGCCTAGCGCCACGGTGCCGCCACACGCGTGTACATCCATCATGATGTTGTATACAAAAGCGGGATTCATCAAAGAACACTACAGCATTCCACTCCGCCATCCATGCACGATGGTCTTGACATCATCTCAGATGCAAATGCCTATGCTCTAGCGTCAGAGGAATCCGCAACAGTGGGTGCCGGGAAAAAATTCCCCGGTTCGCCAAAGGACACTGGACGTTGTAAAACATCCCGTACTTCATGCGCAATCCTCGTTGACGTGGCCGTTCTGTCTGTAAGGGCCATGCGTATCAGACATCTGTCCTCTCGTTCCGACGTGGACGTTGTGAACCTCTACGTCGCTCTACAGTGCCTTCCTGGACCCACTGGTTCCATACATGGATCACTGTGGATGCATTCCATCCTACACGGGCACCGATCTCACAGTAGAATAATCCGCATTCACGGTATGCAACAATTCGGCCGCGATCGAACTGGGAAACCTGCTGGAATCGCTGCCGTATTCGACGACGTGGCATTGCTGACCGATTTTAACACACTACACTCACAACCATGCACTTTTACTGCTCTTCTGCACCTATCTGACCTGCTACAGGTACCACTTACCAGATGGCATGGCAGGCGCACATGACGCATGACGGCCTTGAACACCTAATCATTTCCTTCTGCACCTCTCCTCTACACACTTTGCACATTTCGTCCGATTCCGATTACTCCTTCTGGGTGTTGCATTTTTAATGGCGAGCAGTTTAGATTCGGTAAGAAAGAAATTTTTCGATATGAAAGATTGTTTTATTCACTAGAACCTGGAATACCTATAATTTTGTTACGATTAAATGTATTTAAGTAAATAACAGAAAATATAAGTTCTCCCTCATGTTCAAACTGTTGCGTACAGATGGCGTTGATGTGGTCGTTCTTCTCAAGACCGGTGCATTTTTGTCTTTTATGACCAGTAAGCAAGATTTTGTTGTGAAACAACGAATCCAGTGTGTAGCCGCTAGTACCTGAAATATCATGTGAAAAGGTGAAAACATTTCGTATCTTCAGAAAGCAGTGGTTATGTTTATGGTTTTTGAAGTACCGTATCGTCGTGGTGCTAATTTTAACATACACTGTTGCCAAAATTTCACTCCGTGTTTTCTAACGATACGATCATTACAAGTACTTAATTGCCCGAGAGTTAAACCAAGCTACCAGAAAATAACTAACGTAACTACTACATATAGGAGAACAAGGGAACAAATATTTCATCGGGGATGTGAGAAAAAAGGAATAACTTTAAAGGTAATCCAAAGTCTTATACTTAATTGTTTGTTGCTTGATATTCTACATTAAAAGCAAAACGTTTGTAATATGAAACAGATGCAGAATATATATTTATTTAATGTTGAAAAATATAATGTAACTTAATTTCTGTATGAATATCGCTTGAACGTATCTGCACGAGGATGTAAAATTTTAGGTTATGCATGATCCAGATATTTATCGTGTTTGGATTCTTATTAGAGCAAGAAATATGCCTCTAATATGGATTACACTGATTACATGTGTTATTATTAAATCAGTATTGCACGAAGTGATCCATCATCATTCTACTCATTCTATTCACATGTACATCGAATGATTTACAATTACAAATCAAGCGATTTTTTCACAATTTCATTTTGCCCTTGTACGTACATGGTTGAACAAGTTGTTCGGACCTGTTTTCGACAGTTTTAGAAACTAGGAGGCAATTTATACAACTTGCAAATATTCATGTACATGTTAGTCTAAGTAAGATTGGATTCGAATAAATTTGGTAATAGATTTCTGAATGTTCTACAATTTATAGAAACCGTTCTGTTACATTATTTCACTGAAGAACATCAGAAACCTGCTGTGGAAAGTGTATAATTCTCTGTTCTCTTGACTTTTATACATTTAGGTCAGCTCATAGTAAAAGTTTATCATAACTTCATGCTTTAAGGTTTGTTTTTAAATTGTAAAAGTACGACAGTTAAGAAACTAAAGTCTCACCATCTACCAATCCATAGTTTGCATGTTCATGGAAAATTTACGTATTAGTATACTTGTATATTAGTAAAGATTATCAGCTCTCATATTGTGAAAGTACAAGGGCAATCACATAATTGTGGATAGCATAGAGCATCCTAGAAATCATATTTTGTTTTGATCATGTACATTTGATTCTATCCTATGAATTTAAGTAGTAGTTTGTACTTACAGTTTGCTTTGAATTACAGTTAGGTGTGAGTATGAAGCTTGACTGCAACATTAAAATAGTTATTGTCAAACCAATTTGCATTGTAAAAATGTTGTATTTCCAACTGTAAGGTACTTCTTGTTCTAAATAACAATGCACATAAACTTGTGATTTTGAAAACTCGAGTGAAGTGTTGCTAAAATATATTAATACAATTACAAAAAACAGTAAGAACTGAATTTCCATTTCATTATTTTTTTCGTTATTTTACCTCCATATTCTACCTCTTGCAACAATGAAGATGATCGTTAATTTATGAAATGAATGATGAGGATAAACTCAATGAAACCAGCGTTCGAACCTGGATGAACCTGACTCCATAAAGCGTTGTACTTGCCACATAATATGAAAACATTTCGAATGATTATTTTGTAATTTTCTATGAATGTAAGGACCTCCCCAATGGAGCAGTGGTAGCGTCGTCACCTTGTAATCAAGAGGACTGGGTTCGATACCTGCTTGAGGCATCTGGTGGTTCCGATTCCACTTTAAACTGTAGGTCCAGTCCCGATTAGCCTTGCATAAAGTGAACTTTTAACACCAAATCAATCAATCTATGAATGCAACAATAGGTTAAGTGCTGCTATTATTTATTACTTTGTGGTCCTGTTAGGTACAAATTAATGTTGAACAAACATTATAAAGTTGGATCTGAGGCACTGAAGTGAACTCCTATCGTGAAGCAAACCAGTAACCCTTTAATTACAAAACAATATCATCAGCCACTGTAGTACCATTTAGACCCATTATTTTTACATCTATTTACAGAAGATACGTAAGTTTTGTATTTCATTATTAATATTTAACTTGTCTAAGGTTGAACAATATAATGTAAATATTTTTTTTTTAAAAATACATTATAATTTGTCTCATACACGATGTTAACTTCATTTTTATTCTTCTTTTTCAGATAAGCATTTGGGAGTTGAACTTTTCTAAAAGAGGACAACAAAATTGATTGACAATGGCAGCTGTCCACCATCGCAGCTTGCGGATAAGATGCTATGAAATACAAATCATCAATGAGGATTGTGTGTAATTTACATAACAGGGTAATAATATGTGCTCTGTGGAGTGCATAGGCCTACATTGTTTTTCGTTTCTTCAGACAACTTGGTGCAATGGTGATGATTTACTAGACATCAAGAGTCCATAATCTGCTCAAGAAATGATGATGTATGACGTATTAATATCAGGCTGCAAGTAGACAGAAATTGTGAATTATATGCTAGAGCAACTAAAAGAAGAAACTGCATGTGGTGCAATTTGTTTGTCTTTTGTATTAATGAATGACAAATAATCATTGAGATATTTGTTAGTTGCAATTTTAAGGGATATTTTTAACCAAAACCTAGGACATTGAGTTCGTCCTGAACTGGATGAGTCTCGCACAGCAAGAAGTCTCTCAGAGAACCAGATAATGATTAACAGGTTACGAGGAGAAAAAGTACCAAGATACATTGAAACAAAATATTAACGTAAATTTTGATGATATCCTAAGTATCTAATTTTAATAGTCTCGGTAAGCAGAATTTGTTGTACTTACTTTTGACTCTTTAAACTAAGGACTATTGTATTGTATTTGAGAAAACTAGTTAAATATGTTTCACAACAACGATAACATTTTTCACCGATGACCATCTTAAGTCTCATAAAATTGTAATTTAGTTAATATATGTTTATACATACAAATATATTGTTAATAAAGTTTAAACTAATTCTCTGTTACTTAAAAATGATGATCAGGCTTTTATTTTCGTTTGAAAAAATATATTTTTGTAGGAATGCTGATCAAGCAAGAAGTTGTGTATTCCCAATATAATTGTCGGAGATTGCATGTGTATGTATGGACCCATGTCATAGGTGTACTAATAGTAAATAAGGTTGCAGTTGTTGGTTTTCGGTGCTGGAAATATAACATTAAATTGTAGATATAGTTACCAATTAGCCTTTCTTTTCATAAAGTGTACTTAAAACGAAGAATGGGAATAAAATATCCAGGTTCCGATTCGGAAATTTTACCATCTGGATTTTGGAGGTAGTCCGAATTTAATATAACAATTTTTCTGGGGGAATTTATTATCAAAGCTCTTAATGTGCTGTATTTGAAGTTTCGTCTTCCTCATTTCACGATCATATACTCCGTAGTAAAAAATCCGGATTTGGCCATCCCTACCTCACATGTTTTGCAAGAATGCTGTTATCATTAATAACCTCCGTATGTGGAACTGGAATTATCAATGTAGGAGTGGCTAATAATATAATGGTAACTAATATTAATTGAATTTTAATATCAAAGGGGGGGGGGGCATTCTTCATGATCCTCGATGGTGTAATTCCTAATAATTCAGATTTTTAATCACATTCGTAACATTCTGGTAAAAAAAAAAATAGCAACCTGAAATTTGTCTTTTCAATAGCATTTGCAGTTTCTGACACAAATGTAAGGTAAAGCTAAGTTCCCTGTGTATGTAGCACTGTGTCATGAAGGCACATGTAGGTCTCCCCCATGGCGCAGTGGTAGCGTCATTGCCTTGTAATCAAGGGGTCCCGGGTTCGATACCCGGTGGAGGCACAAGTGGTTCGGATCCCACTTTAAACTGTAGGTCCAGTCCCGATTAGCCTTACTGTGCATAAAGTGGACTTAAAACAGCAACTCAAACCAAACTCAAACCAAACCATGAAGGCACATGTAAGGGGATGTGGAGGTAGTAGCCTTGCACATTCTCGATCTCAGCCAGTTCGGTGGTTATGTGATTAGCACCACGCAACGGCAGCCCTTACCCCCCTTCCCCCAGGGTTGCTCCCAGATGCTCATTGATTTGAGGCTGGGTATTCCCCGGAACCGTTTTGTGCGGGGACAAGGCCAGAAGAATTTCGATCTTATATTACCCACCCAGGGAATTGATTGAACCATGGCACTCGCATGTTAGTCAGACACCCTACCGACTAAACCACCATGGGCTTCGGATGGAAATGTGTGATAAACGATATCAGAATGTGTCTCTTTCTTGGGATAATGTGGACATGCGTGATGCGCTTGTAGCACAGTGAGACATTATCACTGAGACATTGCAATATGAATGGCATAAAAAAATAATAGGAAATACACGAATACAAGAGCGAGGAATGAACACAGAAACAAGGTTACTTTGCTAAAATTAGCAGATACCAAATTTTTCCCAGCGATCTTTCAACTCTTACAGACGTCACAGTTTTACAACCACCTCAGCTTGCTCGAAAGCGGCCAGGTGACAAACAAGTCAACTGACCTTGCCTAGCAGTACTGCTCCCCGTCCCCAATCCGGGCCTGCCGAAAAGGGCCAAGAAAGGACACGTGCCTACCACCAGATTAGAGCCCACTCCCTGCTAAAGGGACAAGGTTGCCCTTGTTTATGACATTTTGAAACCATGTTGCCAAACTTAATGTAATTAAACCAAGTATCAAACCATTTGTCTTACAAAGAAAATGAATGTACTGAGCATGAAACACGCCTTTCAATAATGTTCCGTAAAAATTTGAAAGTTGCAAGTCCAATAGTTGAGGAGAAAAGTAATAATGTTATTGTTATTTTTGCATGGGGTAAACTCTTCTTTCTGGGAAGACGGCCGCGCTTGGATGATGGCATGACTTCGCCTTAGTTATTTCGTCAATATTAACTGGAAGTCTGCTAACTTTTTCATAAGTGCACAGTTGTGTGGACCAGACAATGGGTCCCTAGCCCAAAACAAAGCAAAAACGCTTTTACCCTGCCAGCGAAATATATGACTTAGTATTTTCAAAATTTTGTTGGAAGGTGACTTTAAGTTCAGGAAGGCTAATCGGGATTGAGCTTATTGTGTGAGTGAAATCCGAACCTCCTGTAAGTTCAAATCCGAGACCTTTAATTACAATTCAACAGCGTTACCACTACACAATCTGGGAAGCTCGTGTTGCGTTCTTAGGTGATATTTTGGCAACTTATAATTTAATACACAATCTATTCCAAGGTTCGTAGACCGCTAGTTTCCCCCGTTCTTGAAGGTCTGGTCATAACTCGCCTTTTTTTCCAGCCCCCATGTTTACAACCCCGGCAGGATTTCTGTGACGTCATCAAGATGAAACTTCTCCAAGGGGATGCTATTTTCATTACTGTAAAGCATGCAACGCTCTTGCTTTTAACGAAAAAAAACAACACATATTGAAGAGCATTGCAACACAACTTGCACAGAGTACATGAATGTGGCTGCCTTTAACCCAGGGTTCCATCCAGGTACGCACTTTATACAATGCTGGCTGGTGCCGGAAAAAATCCCGGTTCTCCCCCGCCGGGGATCAAACCAGAGTCTCTCGCATGGTAGTCAGATCATGCACTCCGTAAAATAAATATTAAAACAATCAAATAAATTCGCATTTGGAATCCCAATTTCACACGACTTGCAAGAACACTGTTATCATAATTAAACTAGTGTAACTAGGATTATCATTGTAAGAATTGCACCTTTCTTCAGAGTCTTCTTCATTGCAAATATTTGTTCACACCGCTACAGCTCTCTCGTAATCAGTTTCCATTTACTGGAAACAGTACTGTAAAAGAACCGCTTATATAGAATGATGTAAGTAGTTATTTCCTGTGTTTTTTTTTATGATAAATATATGCCGCATGATTGCTGATCAAACTAACTTGTATGCTCAAGAATATATTGCATAACATCCTAATTTGAAGGAAAAACTAAGAGTTCACAAGTGGACTGATACAACATTGGAGGAAATAAAGACTTTGCTTGGAATTTTTAGATTGTGAAGCGGCCTTGTGTGCACCACCCAAAATTTTACAAACTGAAAGCAATTATTAGATACTATTGTACGACCATGTTTAAAGTACATTGTAAACAAATTATTACGTATACCATTGAATAGATATAGAAACTACCTATTATTATGCATGCCAATGTGCGTTATTAGTTTGATATAGTTAGAATACAGTCTTTGCAGCCTGTAATCCTTGCTGTTTCATTCCATTTTGTTTTCTAGCATAGACCATGTACATTTGAAACAATTCCACATGTTCGCGTCATCTGCTAGAAAATTATCCATTGTGAATGAGGTCTGACAGCCGGAAATTAGCCACTTAAAGGGTTAATTTCCAATTATACCTTGGGGGCTTTTTAAAAAATGTTAAGAAAAAAGGTCAGGAATTTTGGATGGGACCTGAACCACTGTGCCTCCATTGGAGATTGAACTTGGAGCACCTTGATTACAAGGTAACAACATTACTTTTTGCCATCAGGGAGGCTCATTCTTTTACTCACATGTATATTACATACGATATGACATATATACACATAGAATATTCAATGAAAAATGTGACCATTCACCAATAATTATAAATAACTTTGGGCTCTAAATGTCCCTTGTAGTAGCATACTGATCTTAGGTAATAAATGGTATACATATAATTGCATTTCTGCATATGTATTATGAATAGGAAAATTTTTAACTCTTCTGAAACATCTAATAGTTTATTATTAACATTTGCTTCATTTTTTATGACATCAAACACGTGAAAGTTTTTTTTTTAAATTCATTTTGTGCTCATATGCTAATCAGGACTGGACCTACAGTTTTAAGGTACCCTTAGTGTTTCAAGATTTTCCCACGGTGCACAAGACAGAATGTAGACCAATGTAGCATTTGCAACGCTCAGTTAGTGTGGTTAGTTTGCTTGCCTTAAGTAAAAAAATAAACACACATTTCAAATTCAGAAACATTTTATATGTAAAAAGTATTAATTAGGCACATATTTGGAACAATCATATCATTTCAGTGAATATATTGGAACATTTTGCGGCTCCCCTGTAAGCTAGCCACGGTGTCCGAGGGTGCCATGCCGCACACTTTGGTAACCACTGCACTAAGCAATATGTCTTCACCGAGGATCAAACCTGATATCTTTTGATTAAAAGACAACATTGTCACTACTATTTTATTGAGTAGGTACATACACAAACTTACATATGACAAACAAGTTAGTAACTAGAAGAAATGGCCTATATCTGTCTTGGCTGCTACACCTTGTAAAGTAATTATTATTATTATTATTAATCATTAATAATAATTATTATTAGGGCCAATCCATAACAAATAATATTAGTCAAAATACTATTTAAACGCATTAAACTTAATCTTTAGCTTAGTTCAGGACACTAAATAGTTACTAGTTTGATATTTACATGTCCTTGAATGGCTGTAAGTATACAGATTAACAAAGAGAAGTGGAAAATGTGATAAAAGTTGTATTTTTTTCATTAAGACTTGAGTGTATAAGCAATGCTCAATAAATTTTTAATTTTCACAAATAAATTGGTTATTATTAAAAATTATGAGTTTAGGAGGTTCTTTTCGCCTTTGATATTGTTCAGTTAAAAGTATTAGGTGAGTAATATGATACTAAATGGAGTTAATTAATGAGGTATTCACATAGACCACACCCGGAACTTTTTTAAAAACTTAATAACAGTAAAGATAAAAATATGCCACAGTAGCCAGATGCCTAGATTTGAAGCGTGTGATTGTCACACCCAGAACTCGTGGATTGGTCCATTATTAAGTTCCAAATATGACATCATGAGCGTCTAAACTTTTAACTGACATTTCAAGTGAAATAGGTTACCACAATTAGTAGAAATACAAAATTTCCAGCTTTTTTTCAACTCTCTTATAAATAATACTGGGGTTTCCTAAAGTCCTTCCCACATTTATATTCAATATAAGTTTGTATTGAACAGAGATACTTCAGTGAAATAAAGTTTGCACTCCCAGCAGTCTTTAAAGTTTTGCCTGACAACACTTACTATTAAGAGGATTACCTGGCTGTGAGCAATCAGGTGAATTCAAGATCGTGTAGATTCAGGAAACGGGTGGATTCACCGCAGAGAATGCACATCATGGCCTGCAAGTTAGCCAGACCTGGCTGCGTGTGACTTTTGGCTGTGGCAAAATGTCAAGACAGAAGTGTACAAGGGAAACCCAAGAGATCTGGATGACCTCAATGCAAAGATATCTGTAGTCATCGTGGGAATTTTGGATTCAGGACAAGATTGCAAGAATGTATCGATGTGAATGGTGTCTAGTTGGAGATGTGCGATGAGAATGACAGACATGCAGTGTTGCCAGGCAAGACTATAATGATCGCTGTGCAGTACAAATTTTATTTCACTAAAATATCTATGTTCATTACAAAGTTGTAGTGAATTTAAATGTGAGAAATACTTTAGGAAGACCCTGTATATGTTATATGAATAGTAATATGTCAATCTACTTATTCTTTCACCCATTCGATCACTGATTTTATTTTTATTTTTTTTAACATATTGCAGCATTGCTTGTGTATGCACTTCCAGGAGCATAATTCATTCACAACTCTTACTAGCAGATCAAAAAGTCATGGCATGACTCACTCATGCTGATGACAAGAGGTAGAGGGCCTCCCTGATGGTGCAGTGGTAGCATTGTCACCTTGTAATCATGGGGTCCAGGGTTCGATACCTGCTGGAGGCACATAGTGGTTCAGATCCCACTTTAAACTGTTGGTTCAGTCCCAATTAGCCTTTCTGTGCATAAAGTGAACTTAAGACACAAACTCAACTCAACTCAACGACAAGAGGTAGAAAAATACAGGGGGGCTGATTGCCATGGCACCTGAAAATTTTTACCTGCCACCTGAATTTTGAAATTGATTTCTGAAAGAAGATATTTTATCTCTCATGATCTCTCATGATCACCTTTTTTTAAATAACAAGTACGTTTTTGTTTTTTTATGTTTGTTTTCTGTATCATGTGCATCATTAATTTAGAATAATAAGCATGCCATTATAAATTTTTGCACTGTTGCTAGCCGAATTTTAAAACTTGCAGCGATATGGTAGCATCAGCCATTTGTTAGAATGTATTGCATAATTATTTTTTTTCTTTTTGCCATCGGATCGAATACTGGGGTGAGATCTTTACATATCTGATGAAAATCATCCGAAATAGGCGAACTTGATAAGACATATTTTGAAACATTTTACCAATTTATCGTTTATACAACATATTTCTTCAAATTAGTCGCAATAAGACATTTCCGTATAATTTCATAATTGCCTTGCATATAATCGGTTATTTTATAATCTATTCTTCATCAAGGGTGTCTCAGAAATATTTTCGATTTTAAAACTGTTAAAATAAATACTTAAATTTTTTGTTAAAAATAAATTTATTACCAAAAGAAAGCTTAAACATTAGATTTTCATTTGTGGAAAAGATTATTGGACAAATAGTGACCGTTTATGTTTTCACATTCAATTATTCTTGAAGCGCTCAGAAGTTACAGTTTGATCATTACCATTCCTTGGCTTGATAGGGCAGCCCAGACGACAACTTTAGGTGAATGTAATGGCATCTCATGAAGGTTTTTGGGGTTTTCCTCTGCCCAGTATCAGCAGTTCTGTTTATTAACATGCCCGTTTATGTGAAAATTTGATTAATCAGAAAAACAATCATGGTAAAGCTCAAACTGTAAATTCTGAGCGCTTCAAGAATAATTGAATGTGAAAACGTGAAGGGTCACCCACAAACAGGCACGTATCCAGGAATTCCTTTCGGGGGGGGCTCAACACCATTTTTTTAAGGGGTATAGTAAGAACTTCACAATTGTATGTTTAAGACCAGAGGTGGCAATTGGGTTCCAAAACGGGGGGGGGGGGGTGCGGAGGGCGTTGCAAGGAAAGTTTACTTTCTCTTGGTAGCCAAGGCTTAACATTAAGAGGTCATAATGTTCAGGCAAAAAAATTAAAAATGGGGAGCAACTATCCCTTAAATCGTTGCCACTGTAAGGCTATCACTTTAATCAGAACGTGAAATCGGAACATTTTTTACCACTCGACTCCTCTGTGCCGGAATCATCTCAGTATGTGGGTTTGTCCATTTCTTCTCATCAGGCATAAAATCATCTATGGTGTCTTTGAGTGTTTTTACGAAGCTGTTACACATGCACGGGATGGACAATCCACTCGACAACGCGAGATTCAAATTGTGGGCTGCGAACTGGACGCAGACAGCTCTCGAATATTTCTCTCTGATTCGAGCCTGAACACCACTAACGTGTCTTGTCCTCCCATTTTTTCAGCTCTTATAAAAGCCGAAACCCAACAAATTGTTCAGATTCAGGCCTTAGCTCTCACAAGTGTTCAAAAATGCCTGTCACAGCTTCCGCTGTCTTGTCATATATCGGCACGAAACAAAGGAAGTCTTCTCGAATATGGATATGATCCTTAAGGGTGCTGTCGTCTGTCTGCCTTCACACCTAACCTTAACAAGGCCCTAAGTTTCCGTCCTTGTGACTTGGATTTTCAATACTTAGGAAGGTTTCAGACCGAAGGGACACGCGATACATGTCGATTGAAATGGGCCAATCAACAGCAACGTTTCACACCATAGTGACACAAAAGGCCGCACAAACCTAATCTTCAGGCGACACGGTGTGAAATCTCCCTTATTAGGCCACTGTCATTGTCACCTCGAAGTAGTAGCTCTTGTTGACCACAGAAAAAATTATCCTCAACCGGTGATAATGCTCCTCAGTTTTCTTCTCTCTCCTATATTTTCTGTGCTTGTTCACTATACAGGCAACACCTTACAATTTGATATACACAGGACATGTACTATGTAGACATTTTAACGAAAAATCGGCCGAAGTCAAGGATGGCTAGGTGGCTCAGTTGGTAGAGCCCTGGTTTGGGTCCTGGTAGAGCCTGCAATTTCCGCCTAAAATGTCTACATATGCAACATCATCTTGCTTTCTCTTCTCGACATTCATAAAATTTTCGGCTGTCTCTTTATGGTAGTTAAGTGTTTGAATGAGTTTCGAACCCAGTAGGCTTAAACAAAAGTATTTTTTTATACCATGAAATTCTCGGACTGCATATACGAAATTTAGTTCTGGCAAAAGTAAATCATCACTCAAAACTTTGATTTTCAGTTGATCTATGCAGCTTATTTCTGTTTTAATAAACCACTCCAATATCCGGTACTGCTGAAATATTCACTTTAGAGAGAGACCTTTGATCTCTTCGACCCTCGAACCGAACTAGCACTACACTGAGGCCCCGGAAGTTCCGCTGTCGTCATTTTCGAATCACTATATCTTATAAAGCAATCAGAGGACGCTGACTGATCTGATCATCAATCGACTGTGTGAATTGTCACACTTACCTCTGAAATCTCATTAACCGATTCTTTGTACAGATCAATCGAAAAATTGAATCCGCGTATGCACATCCTCATTATATTCTAGAACGTTCCGCAGATAAAACGATTCGTTAATATCGCCAGTAGTTGACTCCTTCTCTCATTCAAGAACGTACCCTCTCCCGCCTTCCAGAGATTAGAAATTACAACGAATCGCCCTACGTGTGGCGCTACCTTTGTTGTGCAGCTTCCAAATGCTGACAAGTTTCTACATAGTGCTCAAGTGCGCTGCGATAACACCGAAAGCTCAAGAAAAGTGTACGTGCAATATTATCAACAACAGTTTTATAGAACATTCTCCGTCTTGCCTCGATAACAGTCTATCTCCTTAAATCATCGTCACATTATTCAAAAAGCCAAAAACCTTATTTTATCTAGTGTAAAATAAAAAAAATCATGGGGGGGGGCTCGAGCCACCTTAACCCCAGCTTGGATACGTGCTATTAACAATGACAGGGTTATAGAACATTCTCCATCTTGTCTCGATAATTATTTCTCCCAAATTATCATCACATTATTCAAGAAGCCAAAATCCTAATTTTATCTAGTGTAAACAGAAAAAATTCCTGAAGGGGGTTCGAGCCTCCTGATTCCCACCTTGGATACGTGCTATTGACAATAATAGGGTTATAGAACACTCTCCGTTTTGTCTCGATAATTATTTCTCTCAGATTTATAAATTTATTATCTTCACATTATTCAAGATGCCAAAAATCTAATTTTATCTAGTGTAAATTGAAAAATTTCCTGAGGGAGGGGGGGGCTCGAGCCATTAACAATAACAGGGGTATAAAACATGCTCCGTCTTGCCTCGATAATTATTTCTCTTCTTACATTATTTTCACATTATTTAAGAAGCCAAAAACTTAATTTTATCTAACGTAAACTGAAAAATTTCCTGGGGAGAGGGTCGAGCCCCCTGTGCCCCATCTTGGATACGTGCTATTATCAATAACAGGGTTACGGAACATTCTCCGTCTTGCCTCGATAATTATTTCTCTCCTTAAATTATTGTCACATTATTTTATTTCACACCACAAGAAATCAAAAACCTCATTTTATCTAGTATAAACCTAAAACTTTCGGGGGGGCTCGAGCCCCCTAAGACCCCCCTCTGGATACGTGCCTGCCCACGAATAAAAATTTATTGTTTAAGCTTTCTTTTGGTAATAAATTTATCTTTATACAAAAAATTTAGATATATATTTTAATAGTTTTAAAACGAAAATATTTCTGACACACTCCTTACCTTTATAGATGACGGGATAAGGAAATTTCGAACGAAGAAATTGAAACCAGATGCTGTCTTTTCTTACCAACTAACAGAACAATAATACCCACATATTTGTTAACCCGCCGATAATTTATACCCGTGCAAACATTATTGAGGAAATATGTTGTGCGGGCATGGGAAGTAAATGAGTTTCAATTGTTCTAATTTCTTTACCTTTATTTCACTTCTCACAACAATCAGTCAACAGTAAAAATAATGTTTGGTACATTACAGTCCCTGCTCTATCGATAATCGATTAGGGGAGTTTCAAGATCACTTGACGTGTGAGCCAGGCATGTATCAGTGTGTAGCTGTGCAAGTGAATAGAATGCCTTCTGTAAAGGAATCTGTTGCTGTGAGACTGTGTATGTATTTGGGAGTGATGTGTTCTCCACAGACGAGAAGATTCTGTTTTGCAAGTTGTGTGAAACCGGGTACGATATTCGAAGAGATTGTCTGTATTACATCATTTAGACGTGACGAAATATCAAAATCTGCTTAAAAAAAGTTGTGTTTGTGTACTGATTGCTTATATTTACCAGAGCTGTAGCGAGCTACCAATTAGTTTCCACACAGTTGTAAATCTGACATAACAGTGAATGAAGCTTAGGATAATTGCAGTGAACCTCACGATATTTTAAGTATTGTTGAAAAGTAGTGAAAAAAATAAATCTTCCATTACATTCTTTGGTTAAAGGCGCAAAGTTGCAAGACAGGTGCGTAACTCTCGACGAATTGCATATTGTGTTTCCAGACATTTCTTGTTCTTTGCTTGGTGAAATTGTGTCGCAACATCTCGGCTACAACAAAATTTGTGCACGGTTGGTTCTGCGGCAACTGAGTCACCAACACAAAACTCAGAGAATGGACTCAGCATTGACATTCTTGACACAATATCACACAGATGGAGATGCCTTTCTTGATCGGATTGTGTCTGGTGATGAGACCTGGGTGTCTCACATCACTTGAGTGGCATCATCCCTCATAACCCAAAAAACCGAGAAAATTCAAAAAGACTCAACACGAAAGGTCATGGAAACCATTTTTTGGGATCGTAAAGGTGTTCTTTTGGTGGATTTCATGCCAAAGGGCACTACCATCAATGCAAATCGTTATTGTGAGACTCTAAGAAAACTACGGCGAGCCATCCAAAACAGGAGGCTTGGAATGCTTTCTGGAGGAATTGTGCTTCTGCACGACAATGCCTACCCTCACACTGCTGGTGCAACTCAAGAATTGCTGGATCAATTCGGATGGGAAAGTTTTGATCATCCGCCCTATAGTCCGGACCTTGCTCCTAGCGATTTCCATCTTTTCCCTAAGCTGAAAGAGTTTCTGGGTGGTAAAGTTTTGGAAGTGATGAAGAGTTGGAGAATGCAGTGACCACCTGTCTTAATGATCTGGCGGCAGAAGAGTATAACATGGGAATTCTGAAGCTTGTGGCCAGATACGACAAATGTTTAAATGTAGGAGGTGATTATGTAGAGAATTGAAGGAAGCTTCAGGTATGTAACAGAATTGTTTTTTCCCAATAAATATTGTGTTTTTCATTTTGTATAACCAAACGGTCTTTATTTTCTGGATGACCTCGTACATACATATTTTACTGTTTTATAGGACATAAAGTTCCGGCCCCTATAACGTTTGCATTTTCCACTGCATTAGAAAAGTGACTTTCACAGAAGCAGCCCTGGTGCCCCAACCAAACTACTTGCGAAACTCAAACTTTGCAGGTATCCATGTTGGATACGTTTGCATAACCTGCAGATGTTTCATCAAAATAGAAGAGTGTTGGGCAGTGACCATAGTAGACTTTATAAATTGTTTGCATTTAATTTTTAATATTATATATGTATACACACACTCACACTCACACTCTCTCTCTCTCTCTCTCTTGCCAGCAATATAGGTAACAATGTGGTGTCAGTTTCACGGTACTTGGATATACTGTGAATGTTTGTATTGAAAGAGAAGTCACATTGATAATGGAAGGTAATATGACACTTTATTTTGTACAATTCCATTGCTTTACTTTTAGAACTTGCAGTCCCAAGATGCAGGTTTAAGATATGTTAGGGTTTTGAGTGCCAAGCGGATGCCATGTGTTGCCATGTTCACATCAAACAAGCCAATACCACCATACCAATATCTCAATCATGTATGCATGGATTAAGTTGTTTGTTTTATATAGAAAAGAGACATAGGATACAAGTGTTAATGCTTTGAAAATAAGTTTGCAGTCATGGTTCGTGGAAGCAGCAGGCAAAATATCAACATTTAATAACGAGAAAGGCTTAGAAGAATGAAAAATTACAAATTGTTAATTAGAAACAACTAATTTACTGTAATTTAAGCCAGCTTGCAAATGAGAAAAGCTTTGTAAAAGTCCCTTCCTAGCTTGTGAATTGTAATAATTTTTCAAATTCACTATTTTTCAGAATGAATATAGGAAAATTAAATCAATTTCTAGTAAGCTAATATAGATATTTAATACAGTTCATACCTAAAAGCTGTATTAGTTTATTTTCCATGTACAAATATACGTGGATTTAGTTCAAAATTGTCAGGGGAAAAAAATGCAAAATTTGGCCTGGAAAACCTGGAAAAGTCAGGGAATTTCATTTCTGCCTGTCTGTCGCCACCATGATTAGGTATGCAACACAAACACAACACCATTTTAAGTTAAACTCTAGGGCCTCCCCGATGGCGTAGTGGTAACATCGTTGCCTTGTAATCAAGGGGTCCCAGGTTCGATACCCGGTGGAGGCACAGTGGTTCGGATCCCACTTTAAACTGTAGGTCCATCCCTATTAGCATTCCTGTGCTTAAAGTGGACTTAAAATAACAAATCAATCAATAAGTTAAACTCTAAAGCCAAGCTGTAAGAAAATCACATTAGTCAGTTGAACTCACGAGATAAATGAGATTTACTGCAGGTTCTATGATTTACCAGTTGGCTTGGCAAGGGCACTATGATGCGTAGATTTGATCCAATTTCTTGCATTTTATTTTTCTGGATGAAAGGAATTCAATGGGGGTCTAAGGAAAGGAAAAGTAGGTTAAAACCTAAACGATTTCTATAACCAGTTAAGGTTAGGGTTATGGCATTGAATACCATGCCCTCTAGATGTCTGAGAAAATACCAGCTTCTAAAAGGCATTGGATGTGATGTACATCTGCCATAAATTGTTTAAAAATATTTTATATGTAGCTATGGGACTTTAAAATTAAGATAAACTGAACTGGAGTGGAACTATATAAGTATGATATGTGCAATACAAGGGTCACTATTTATATTTTGAGCCTTGGCAACACTGATTGAAGTTAGGCACGATTTGACGTTTGCACGGAATCGTCTCGCATTATTGACCATAACGTACTTCAAATGTTTTGTCAATAGCTTCATTTGTGTTGTTTATGTTGCCTTGGAGATTGCGCGACAACAATAAAATGGAATTAACTCGTGAACATTTTCGTGCGATGATTTTTTACGATTTTCGACGTGGATTATCAAGACAAGAGTACATCGATCAACTTACTTCCACATTTTTCAATGAAGCCCCATCCTTTGCCACTGTGAAACGCTGGTATAACGAATTTAATCGTGGCCACCATTCGCTCACCGACGAGATTCACGAAGGTCGTCCAAAATCAGTTGTTGTTCAAGAAAACATTGATGCTGTGCAAAACCTAATACTGCAAGATCGTCATGTGACATACTGTGAGATTGAGGCAACCATAGGCATTAGTTCCACCAGCATATATAAAATATTACATGATCATTTAGCTGTGAGAAAGGTATGTTGTTCTCGTTGGATCCCACACAATTTGACAAAAACTCATGTCAATTGGTGCAAACAAATGCTCAATAAATACAATCGTGGTGCTTCAAAAGACGTATATAAGATTCTAACAGGTGACGAATCATGGATATATGCATATGAGCCGGAACGTACGTAAACAGCAGTCGACTGTATGGGTGTTTCAAGATGAACCCAATCCAACAAAAGTTGTTCGCGCTTGACGCACATCGAAACAAATGGTCGCCTGTTTTTTCGGGAAAACTGATCATGTGGCAACTGTGCCTTTAGAGGAACGTAGAACGGTCAACTCTGAATGGTACACAACAATTTGTTTGCCAGAGGTCAAATACGGAAAACAAACAAACGCCTTCGGATCATTCTTCATCAAGACAATGCCAGCTGTCACAAATCTCGTCTAACAACTGACTTTATGAACAGTCAAAAAATCGAATTGATGGGTCATCCGCCATACAGTCCTGATTTTTCACCGAATGACTTCTTCTTGTTCCCGAATGTCAAGAATAAATTGCGTGGACAACGATTTTCGTCGGCGGAAGATGCCTTTGATGCGTTCGAAAACCATATTATGGAGGTGTCTCAAGAAGATTGGAAAAACTGCTTTGACAAATGGTTCGAACGAATGCAAAAGTGTATTGACCATAAAGGAGAATACTTCGAAAAACAATAAATCAGTTTTCAATGCCAAATTCCTGTTTTTTCATTGTTAGGCTCAAAATATAAATAGTGACCCTCATGGTATGATTATCCCTGGTTGGGATAGCTCAAGATAGAGGATTGGGAATCCTACCTACCCTCTTTAATCTCACCCTGCATTGAAATGAAAATATGTATCTTTGCATGCAATTTTCATATTTCAAATTCCTGATTTTGTGTTCCGTTAAATTTGAAATGAGGCCAGAACAAGGTCCAGAGGTTGATATGTTTCGTAAAAAACGGGAAATGAGGAGTTTTTTCACATATTCGATAATGTAATGCACCCAGGAACATGAAATGACTTTCATTCGGTTGAGAAGGACCATTCTTTGAAAATAAGCCTAAAGTTTGCCTCACCTTCCCAAAATATTGGGGAAAGAGGGGCAAACTCCCCATTTTTATGATTTTTTTCATTATAATTTGGGGGCTGCGGCCCACACAACCTTTCTTATTGGCTTTGACGTTTTGATTCCTGCACGATTACATGCCCTGATATTTTATCTGAAAAACAAAAGTTAGCCGAAGTAGATTGGTGTCATATAGTGTATGAGTTATAACATTTTTTCGGTTTCGCCGAGGTCTTTTGGTGCAAATTTCAAATTCGTACACTTAATTTGACAAAAAATGTTATAACTCGTAGACTATTTGACCAATCTACTTCGGGCAAGTTTTGTTTTGAAACTAGAATATCGGGACATGCAACAGTGCAGAAATCAAAACTCCAAAGCCAATAAGAGGGGTTGGGTGGGCAACGGTACTCAACTTTCCATGAAGAAAATCATAAAAATGGAAAGTTTCTTCACATATTGTATAATGTAATACACCCAGGAACATGAAATGACTTTTATTCGGTTGAGAATGGACCATTCTTTAAAAATTAGGCTAAAGTTTGCCTCCCCTTCCTAAAATAGCAGGGGAAGAGGGGGCAAACTCCCCATTTTTATATTTTTTTCATTGAAAGTTGGGGGCCGCGGCCCACCCAACCCCTCTTATTGGCTTTGCCGTTTTGTTTCCTGCACGGTTGCATGTCCTGATGTTTTAGCGGAAAAACGAAAGTTACAAATAGTCTACGAGTTTTTTGTCAAATAAGTGTAGAAATTTAAAATTCGCGCCAGCTTCCATATGTAACTTTGGAGTGGGGGGGGGGTGAGGGGAGTCCTGGGTGGGTGGGTTTTCTTCCAGATTACATTTCAAATTCTTATCTCAACATCTGTCATCGTTTACAACCTCATATACAAGTATGAAGGCCCTAAAAGCACATGAATTGTTTAATTAGCACGATGGTCCATGAGTGTGCCATCGGGCAACTCGGGCTATATTGTGGATGGAAGACTCATCCTACCTACCCTCCTTAATCTCACCCTGCATTGAAATGAAAATATGTATCTTTGCATGCAATTTTCCTATTTCAAATTCCTGATTTTGCGTTCCGTTAAATCTGAAATGAGGCCAGAACAAGCTCCAGAGGTTGATATGTTTCTAAAAAAATGGGAAATTCGTGTGTGCTGTTCTAAAATGGAATATTTACCATGCCTTCACATAATACCTAGTGTTTACACACACACACACACTTATACATATATACATACATACATATGGGAGGCAGGATTTTGTACCCCCCCACCCCCCCAAATGAAAAATGTTCCTGCACCTCTGTGCATGAGAAAGTTGAGCACTAACCCATACATTTAGTTTTGTCTTGGTCCATTCATTTTCTGTACCTAAATTCACAGTCAATAATCATGGTTGTAAGCCAGTGGTTCTCAACCTTTTTCAGTCCGAGACCGACCTTAAATGATATTACACTTCATGGGACCCATAAGCATGGGTGCTGGCAGAATTACTTGTAGGTGTGTGCATCCAGTTTATAATCATTTTTTTGCTCTAACATCTTGTACTTTAAGAAGCCCTCTTTTACGCTTGCTTAAAGCCGCGGCCCACCCAACCCCTCTTATTGGCTTTGCCATTTTGATTCCTGCACGGTTGCATGTCCTGATGTTTTAGCGGAAAAACAAAAGTTACAATAAGTAGATTGGTCAAATAGTCTATTAGTTTTTTGTCAAATAAATGTACAAATTTAAAATTCGCTCCAGCTTCCATATGTAACTTTGGAGGGGGGGGGGGTGAGGGGAGTCCTGGGTGGGTGGGTTTTCTTCCAGATTACATTTCAAAGTCTTATCTCAACATCTGTCATCGTTTACAACCTCATATACAAGTATGAAGGCCCTAAAAGCACATGAATTGTTTAATTAGCACGATGGTCCATGAGTGTGCCATCGGGCGACTCGGGCTATATTGTGGATGGAAGACTCATAGACCATTGGGAAAGTAAAGGTTAAATGTAATAAGTTTTCAAGACACAGTAAATGAATTTTCGAGCCTGACTTCACGCCCCACCAAACATCCCCTCGGGATCCAGAACTGGGTTGAGAAATGATGTCGTAGGCACTTTGAGAATTAGGTCATGAAATTCAGTCATCAAATGACGATTTCTGTGAATTTATTTTTTAAATATTTTGAAGAAGATCATCAGAGATGAAAGACAGCAGACCATCCTTTTCTTCACCATAAACATCAGTTCTGCCGCTTGAGAATTCACAGCACTACTTCATCACATTTTGTCGATTTATAATATCTCTGTAAACAGCAACAATTTGTCTATGAATTTCTGCTGGACACTCACGTTTTTTATTGAGAAAGAGTATTTTGGATCAGATCTTGCATTTGGCAGGATTATGAATCACTATTGCCATTACAAATATGTTACTTGAACAAAGCTCAGGGTAGCTCTGGCAGTCAAGACCAGTGTAGTAACATGCCATACCAAAACAGCCTACATGCTTTCTAACTTCACTTTTCAGATATGCCTTGTACATGTGTAAATTTGTGTATTGTGTCAATACATGTGTGTATCACATTTTGTAAATTGCACTTTTCTATTTTCATTGTAGTTGTTTGAAATGGGTGACTGCAACCAAGAGAAAAGATTTAATGGGTGTTTGTCTCAACTATTTATATAAGTATTGCAGATTGTGCAGTGTACATTTTGAAAATATTATGTTTTTGAATGATCTGAAAAATAGATTACATGACCAACAACGATATTTAGCAATTCAACACCACAGCTAAAGATGAAATGGAAAGGGAATCGGAAACAATGAATATGAAGGTAGTTACCTTTACACCAATGCAACTACTCATATGAGACTGGAAACATTTCATCACATTGAAACAGATCACAATTCCATCACATATGATAAACCATTTATACCAAAGCAACTATATAGCTCCTATATTTCATTCACTGTTTGGATCCCACTTTATGCTATAGGTTCAGTTCTAATTAGTCAAATATGATTTAAACAAACATTGATGATATAAATTAATTCTTGAAACTTTCCTGGCAGCGAATGATGAAGTTTTCTCTGGATATCAGCCAGGTGATTTCCCAAGAAAACTTCTTCATGATGATATAGTAGTGTAAATTGCACTCGTGTCTTAGATATCTGGTGCCTTGACATTTATAATTTTTCAGTTGTATCATAACATTTACTACTTGAGTATTATAAAACTTGAACAAATTGTGTATATATTCATCTGAGACTAGGTGCACACCGGATCCGACAGGATGCGACACAATTTGACTTGGGAAAGATTTAACATGAGGTTCTTATAGGGAGCTGCACACTAGACTAAACATTTGACTCGAGTCACCTCAAGTCTTGTTGGGACAGTTTGCAATGAAAGAATGAATGTGCATGGAATTTGGTCTTTCGAGGAACAACTTGCTGCAAAACATTCTGCACATGTGTGACTCCATCCTCTTCAGGCAAAGTCTGGAAACATGGGCAAATTGAAGCCAGCAATTAAATGTAGACATTGAGCCTTACATTAAATGGTTAATATCATATTTTCCAACCAATAATTTGGTAGAAATATATTCAGTTCACAACATATAAACTGATACCTCAATTGTACAGTCACGGATACTGCTGGGTTGTAACGATTCCATTGAAAGTCAATGCATTCATTACAACCCAGAACTGTCCATGACTGTACATATACAGGGTGGCCCATAATTATGTATATGATGTTTCACAGACTGTGGTAAAGAAATTAGCAATTTTATTAACAACAACATAATGGAACATGAACATAAACACATTAATCTCAAACCTTACAAGTTTTTAATCTCTGTTCTCCATGGTGTGGTCCACCAAGGCACCATCCAAACCTATATATGCCTGGAGACGAAGAGCAACGTTGTCACAAGCAGCTTGACAGAGCCATACTGGTATCCTGTGGAACTCTTCTGTGATAGCTGCCCGTAGTTCGGCCAAATTGTGTATGTGATGTTGATACACTTTGTCTTTTAAAAGACCCCGTAAGAAAAAGTATGGTGTTGTGGCAAATCGGGAGACTGAGCTGGCCACTCCACAGACCCACGTCGACCAATCCAGCATTGTGGGAATGTTTCGTTCAGCCACTCTTGCACTGTTATGGCATAGTGTGTCGGTGCTGCATCTTTGCTGTCACCACAGGTCCCTATTGTCCGGTCATGCAGATAATAAAGGATACACAGTGTCTGTAAGCAAATTAAGGTAACTTTCTCCAGTAATGGTATCATCGAAAGAGAATGGGCCAATCAACCCATCATAAGAGAGACCGCCCCATACCATGACACCAGGACTTTTGTCATGAATACTGATGGTTACATTAGGGTTTTCTTGCCCCCAGTACATGCAATTATGTCAGTTAACACTTCCTGAAACATGAAATTTGGCCTCATCTGCCCAAGTGATGTGTTCTTCCAAACCTGGATTTTCCCTCAGCATTCCCAGCCACTTTTCTGCAAACTCCATGTGCCTATCCGGATCATCGTCGTTAAGAGCATTTATCAAACGAGGATGTATTCCTTTAATTTCAGGTCCTTCATTATTCTCTGCAGTGTTGTGCATGAAATGTTAAACTCTCTGGACATACGCCTTTGTGATTTCGGCTTCACAGGTAACAAGTTAACGGCATCCAACACACGAGCTGCGTTATCATAGTTACGTGCACTCCGGGGCCTACCCGCTCCCTTCACATGCAAAACACTACTATTGCCGTCAAATTTATTGTTTTATCTTGCGATTGTTAGCACAGAGGAGCCGTTATCTCCAACTCGACTGCCATCCTCAGTCTCACCTCTGCGTAATTGTTTGTTGCAGAATACAAACGCATACAATGCATGCTATGTTCCAGATACAACCGTTCCGCCATCCTGTCTGGCATGCACTAACGGTTCCTAAGTCAGTGACCATTATCCCCACTCTCAAGCTACTCAGTGTTGCCATCTTGAAACTTTGTTGTCCAGTATTTGAAATACTGCAGTCAGTCAAACATCATATACATAATTATGGGTCACCTTGTACATTGACACACTGATTCTGCTGTAAGCTGTCATAATGCATCGTTACTAGCATCCCAAAATTATAGAAAATAAAACCTAGACCTATTGTGTACATTGACGAAATCTGCAATAACATTTTAGCTAATGAACAAAATGACTTGTCGTGTCTTGCCACATTGTTGCCCATCCTTTCTCCTGTTGTGTTGCATGACCTTGTGTTCGATCCAGTGTGCACCTGGCCTGAAAGTGCAGTTTTCAGACGACGAGGCACCAAAAATCAATGCTTGTTCTTAGTGAAGAAGTCAAGATATTATTTTATTTATTTGATTTTCTTACATATTAGCAGTGTTGCCGCAGAGTACACAAAGAGGTTACTAAGCGTCAGTTCCTTTGATGTTGCTGTCCTTCCCTTGGCAGGCAATGTGATTGGTGACTGGATTTTGAGTGACAGCTGAACATAACAGAAACTGGTCTTGCCATATCTTCAGCAAGTTAACTGTTGAACGTTGTTGAAGTAAAAGTGTTGTCTTAAGCTGTGCAATGCCGAAAAGGAGGGGGTGGACTTGGTGTTCTGCAATAAATTGCAAGAACAATGGAGGAAGAAAAGATGAACAAGGAAAACATATAAGTTTCTTCCGCTTCCCATTAGAACCAGAAAGGTAAGTTTCCTTTATATATTCGTACACTGAACAGCATGTTCTGAAAGTTGCACACACAATGCTTAATTTTGATTGTCAATAACATGGAAAATGTTAGAAATATCTTCACCTTTTCTCTGTACATTATGAAGACCCATTCTCAGGGTGTTTTCTTTTTTTTTAATTCCCTTGTCATTGTCAAACAATTAATAAATGTTATAGCAGAATTGTAAATTTCACAAATCGACAAAGTGAGATGTAAACTTTTGCTGTAGTGTGATCTATTGTCTGCGATGATGCAAAACACCTGGTTTATGACTGTGTGCAAGGAGGCAGGGGCGTGGCGAGACTCACAGGGGGCCATGGGGCAGATTACTCTAGTGGTGCCCTTCAGTTACTGTTGTTAGAGTGGATGGATCTACAAATACAAAAAATGCATAATTTTAGCACATGGTGGGCAAGCATATATAATTCTCTTTATTATGATTAAGGATGTGTTTGTTTTTGATAAATGTTAAAGACAAATAGTAATAGTTCAAAGTAACTAATAAAATATATACTGTGAAATAATTCTTTACTCATTAACAAATTAACATTGATTAATTACAATGCTTACATTATGAATAAATTTAGGTGTACATATTATCATTTATCATTTACGCATAAGCATCAATTACTTTCTTAAACTTGAATGTTTTTGCTCTGTCATTTTAAGTTGAAAATAAAGGCAGACCATTATGAAGTTCTTGACCCATGGTACTGACTAAATAGGTTTTTATAATTTTAAATTTAGAAAACTAACTCTCTGCCTGTGCTACTGTGAGAGGAACAGTAATGTAATGTAACAAGCGATGCACGCATGAGGAAAACTATAAGTCAATGAACTATGTTGTATCATAAGGAGATGAGCAAGCTCTTTCACATCATTCATGGCTTTTATCTTGTGTTTCAAAAAACTTCTGATTATACAGGGTGTATCACTAGCTTTCGAACACAAAAATAAAAGTTATAATTTCCGAACAAACATACATAGGAAAATAAAATTCACAATACGCGTACCTTATTTCATGCTGAATACATGATCATCACAGCAGGTGCTGCAAGTGTCTTCTCTGGACGTCCAGACATGTTTGTACATGGCATTCCATATTGTGAAAACTCCGATGTAGAGTCTCCGGTGTGATCTCGTGAATCGCATTCTCGATGTTGTTTCACAACTCTTGCAGTGATCGTGGTTTGTTTCTGTAGACACAACCTTTAAGGAAACCCCATAAATAGAAATCTGGAAGTGGCAAATCTGAGGATCTTGGCGGCCACAATCCTTTGGAGATGATTCTGTCTCCATAAAAGGACTCAATTTCTGCCATGGCCACGTTGGAAGTATGGCACATCGCTCCGTCTTGTTGACTGTGACATTTTGTATTGTATTGTCTCCTCAGACATCCATGGACGCGTGCCTCCATGTCCCATAAGCAACGTTCCTGTTGTTTCGAACTTGTGCACCAAATGATGTATTGATGATTTTGATGGTCCTTTACGGCATCCAAATCCACGGCAAAATTCACGTTGAACTGTCTGATACGATCCCGATATCCAATATTTCTTTACAATGAACACACGTTCTGGTATGGTGTACAAATCTATCCTCGCGATGCAGGGACTCGCGTCAAGCAGCACTTCCCCTGACACCACCTACCATCTTTGTTTTGACATGCGTGCTTACGTTCAACCCTGCCTCGTATTCAGCATGAAGCAAGGTACGTGTATTGTGAATTTAATTTTCCTATGGATGTTTGTTCGGAAATTATATATTTTTTTTTTTTGGGTTCGAAAGCTAGTTGGACAACCGTTATTTGTAAATAAAGGTTTGGAAATATTTTTGCCATTTTTAAGGTTCTTTGTGAAGTCCAGTGTCTATAGATCTTGACAAACTAAAGGTTGCAGTGGTGTGGCCAAGAAGAGGTTGATGAGGCTCATAACCCTCCCCCTGCCCCCTTTGGCCAAGTTTTCCTTAAAAATAAAGAGAAAAGATTGTCGAAGGCAGGAAAAGAAGGCAAAATGAGGGATGAATACTGAAAAATGTATGTAGAACCCCCTTTTTGAAAATACGGGGCATGCAACTGGAAGATTGTGTCACTTTATGTGTCTATAACTGCTTTCATGCCTTTAAAATGATTGTTCAGTTGTGAGTAAATTGTGTTTATCATCGGGTAAAATATTGATACGTTGAACCAGCTCTCTCGGTTGGCAAGTCTTTGGACAGAGTTCATCTAAGACCTTCTTTTTCTTTTTAGCTCTTTTGTCAGAGAATTCACTTGAATCCTCCTACTTGGAACATATTTTCATCATTTCAACAAGTGATTCAAATGATCTCCGAAGCTCAGTCATTTTTAAGGGAGCGTTCAGTAGGAGATCATATGAAGCCACATCAAGAGTGTCTGCTTGTAATGACTTAGAAGTGATATTCATCTGCTCCAAGACTTTACATTGAACAGTCAATAATAAAATGAAACTGAAAAATTCGATTTTACCCTTGAGGCCAATAGCCCCACTTCTTTCATTTGGCTTCCTGCATGTTAATATTATATGAGAAAAAACTTTCAAATCATCAAAAAGCCTCTCTTGGAGAGCATCTATACAAGTTCTTATCTTCCTGCCCATCATATTGGGTTAAGTATTTTGAGAGTTAGGTTCGACTTAACAGGGATGATGGCAATTTGGAAGAAGGGTGTTTAGACTTTTCAAAAAAATGGGATATGGCAACAAAAACAGAACCTAAGATCGGCTTTCATGTTACTCCAGAGGTCATCTGAGCGGCCGGTGAGGAACGAGAATTTGTACTAGAATGGTGACATAATATCAGATTGGTGCTGTTCTCCAGTGCTGGCCCTGCAACTGACGTGGGTTTTTATCGATTTCATGTGTACCCGGTTTTAAGTGGTTTCAATCGAATTAAGTGGTTTGTCTTTACGGGATTTTTAATATGAGGAGTTTTTTAATTAGGAATGTGTCGGAGATAGTTTTAAGTGTTTTCAATCCTACCCTGAACCTAATCCTCTTTTTAACACTTTTTAATGCGACACTATGTTCAGTGCTTAGGAAAATATTTACAAACCTGATGAAGGGGGCAGTTGTACCCTGAAACGTTGTTCCATAAAAGCTTCATACTCACTCACGTAAGTAGTGTTAAATTTAACTTAATACAATTTAACATTGTTTATTTTAGATAAGGATAATATATTTGTGCATATGCATTCTCGAAAGTTAGAAATTGGAGCACAATTTCTGATTTATGACCAGAAATTACAAATTTCTAATCAGTGATCAATTTTCAGGTACATGGAACATCGAAAGTAATTAATAAGTAAACTGATCAATAGGGTGCAGATTTTTGCCTATTTGCCTTGTTTATTCCTTTGTAGTCAAGCATAGGCTTTAATTACTTACGTGAAATTGCAAAATTTCACGTAAGTAATTCTAAACCGTGTTTACCACGCTTTAATGTTTTAATTTTGTTTCATGGTGTTTCTAGTCCAAAAATGCATTTTTGTAGTGCCTATAAATGCCTATTTTAAGGGTTAGCACCTATTTTGCTTAATAATGCCTAAAAATGCCTACTCTGCAATTTTTTCATCAGCTTTTTTTATATGCTTCTGGCTTCCCTGCATCGAAGAAGGTAAGCCTTTATTGACGTTGAACGGACTGAAATTTGGTATTCGCCAGATTTGAGAGTCGCGACGGATGTCAGATGTTTGGAAATACCAAATGTCCCTCAATCAGGATAAGGAAACTGAATAACCTGTTGGTGACTCATACTTGGACAAAACAATGCCAACTCACCCCTTCTTCTTTCCACCTGAATGCTTGTAACAGTCAATCAGTACTTGTTTGCTTCATTGTGTGCATGTGAAAGGAAGTACATTGTTATCTGTGGAGATATCGGGTTGATGTGTTTAAAAATGCCAAAGCACAAGATGTGTATTAATTTTAAAAATGTATTGCTGCAAAAGCTTATTTACAACCGACAGAAAATTTAATTTTTGTTATTTAGCATAACTTTTCTTCCACTTTTATCTAATTGCGACAATTATGATAAGTGATGTAATTTATCCCCTCCTTTTACCATCTTTGTGTGCTACATTTAAAAAGTGTGCTGTAACTAACCAGGGCAAATGAAAAATTAAAGGGAAAGATTGAAAAATGAATCTTCCTCCTGCATTTCATGTTCTATTTTTTAGGAATACTACTCCATAGAGGGTATGACTCCCACTCCACTGATTTATAGGTTAGTTCTGAAGTAGTCTTGCTTGCTGTAGGAAGGTTGAAGTGATGGGTTTGCCTTGAAGAAAAGTCAGTTTCTGAGAAAGTTTCAGACAACCATGTCACCTTACTGTTTGACACACACAGGAGCTGTACTACTGTCAAACCTTGTGGGAGTAAGGAAAGAACTATAAAAGAGGAATACAGAAATGTTCAAGTGAAATGGGAGATTGCCTATTTTTGTTGCGAAGTGAATAGTGAATACCATGAAAATTTTGTGTCCTGATAGTTAATTCATTCAGAAACATTTCTTTTCACGAGACACAGTTGCCGACCTTCTTGAAGGAGCAGTTAGCACAGCACACTACAACGTCACGTGTCCTGGGTTTAAATCCCATCTTGGCATGGTTGTTCTTTGTGCGATTAAGTTCATCATATCATCACTCATCCTCATTGTCGCTATTAGCCAAAAGTGGCAGAAATGTGATGCTAAATAACAAAAATCAAATCAAGAAAAAATTCAGAAATAGAGTTGAGAAGAGGATTGATGACTTAGCAGGTGATATCAACGAACAATTGAAAGCGAAAACTGCTGATTTTGTTGAATTTTCGCTTGGAAGAGACATCTGGGGGGGGGGGGGGGTAGCTCAGTTAGCTGTATTCAGTGCTGACAATTGGGTTCCAAAACTGGAGGTGGGGTCAAGGTGCCAAAACTAAGGGGGCAAGGACAGTTTACTTTCTCTTAGTACATAAAGTTTATCATAGTGCAGGGGTAAAAGTAGCAGAATGGGGGGGGGGGAACTGACCCCCATGCCCCTTAATCACCGCCACTGTCTGTATTTATTCATAGATGGGTGTCTCATCTCAATGTGACAGAAGAACTGTTTGACATGATTTCTCTCTGTGACACAAAAAGAATATATTTTTAAGAAAGTGAAGGCTATTTTTCTAAGATACAATATTTCTTTACCTAAGTTAGTAGAGTTATAATTTCAGCCATTTTCCAACTTGTCAGGAATACCATCTGTCACTCTGTAAAACTGATTTAAGCCAAAACTCGTCCAAAGTAAAAATACTACTTGATGAATTTGAAAACAGGTTTCAAGACTTCAAAGAGCGCAAAGGGCAATTTTACTTGTTCACTTCTCCTTTTTCTTTTGGTGCTGCCTGGTCTAATTTCGACCTTCAAATGGATATCATTGAAGTACAATGCGATTCAGTATTGAAAGGGGTGGGCCTCCCCCATGGTGCAGTGGTAGCGTCATTACCTTGTAATCGAGGGGGTCCCAGGTTCGATACCCGGTGGAGGCACAAGTGGTTCGGATCCCACTTTAAACTGTAGGTCCAGTCCCAATTAGCCTTACTGTGCATAAAGTGGACTTAAAACACCAACTCAAACCAAGTATTGAAAGGGAAAAAGCACAGGGTTGGTGTTCCTAATTTTTTCTCAGTACTCCAAGAGCAGTATCCTTGAATATGCCATTTTTCTGATTACAGAGAGTTTTGACATTATCATTGTGCGGCCTCACAAATCGAGTTTGACATATCTGCTCTAGAAGTATTATGTTTAAAAATTTGGATAGCTTTATGACTTTCTGTGATTTTTCTTCATTTAGCCTCCGCCTGCAAATGTGGAAGCTACTGCTGCTTATGTGGGAAGGTTGACTAAACATACAAATATAATTAACCAAAAACTCAATATGCTGACCAAGGCAGAATTTATTTTATCTTAAAACATAAACTAAACGTTACGTTCCAACCTTCTAGCAAGGTCTTCTTCAGACTCTGTACCAAATACAAATTAAATGAGTTACAAAGCAGGAAGATAGATATATATATATATATATATATATATATATATATATATAATATATATATATATAGACACACACACACACACACACACACACACACACACACACACACACACACACACACACACACACACACACACACACACACACACACACACACACACACACACACACACACACACACACACACACACACACACACACACACACACACACACACACACACACACACACACACACACACACACACACACACACACACACACACACACACACACACACACACACACACACACACACACACACACACACACACACACACACACACACACACACACACACACACACACACACACACACACACACACACACACACACACACACACACACACACACACACACACACACACACACACACACACACACACACACACACACACACACACACACACACACACACACACACACACACACACACACACACACACACACACACACACACACACACACACACACACACACACACACACACACACACACACACACACACACACACACACACACACACACACACACACACACACACACACACACACACACACAAAAGAATCACTCCCCTCCAGACACAAGATTATTAAAAAGTTGTTTATCTGGAACATTCCTTTCCAGGTGTTCCAGCAGGTGACCTTCTCCTGTCAACTGTTGTTTCACCTGCCAGCGATTTAGATAAACATTTCCTTTCATCTGGAATGTGGTTGGACTCCTTATCTCACACTCTTTTCACTTATCCTTTCTTTCTTCATTCCTTTTCCTTCTAGTTCTCCTCCTTCGCTCTTGTCCTTTCCACTCTTTCTAACACCTTCTTCCATTCTTTGTTTATCTTCAGTCCCCCATTCCAGTTCATTGTGTCTTCTTCCCCTTTATTCTCTATTTCCTTGGCCTCCTTCCATTTGCTTACTAGTACTCTCTTCTCCCTTCCTATCTGCTTAGCCTCATCCCACTCTGTGTCATGTCCTGTTTCTCTTGTGTGCTTAAATATTGCATTTCCCTCTCTCTCTCTCTTAAGTCAAACATCATCCCTATGTTCATTCAACCTGTCTCTCAGCATCTTTTTTTTTTTCCTATGTACACACTCAGATGTTCTTTACACTTCACGTTGTAGATAATCTCTTCTTCTTCCTCTTCTCTGTTTTCTTTTTTCTTGTTTGCATTCTTAGCATGCTTCTGCCTATTCTGCCAATTGTGCCTTGGTCAGTATATTGAGTTTTTGGTTATCACGGATACAAGGCTTAATGGTGTTAAATATAATTAATCCCAAGTTATACAGCAAATAATAGTTATATAATCTAATCATCATTTATGGTGAAGAAAATTACTTATCAAGCATTATCTGTTTCTATTTGTTACGACCTCCGTGGTGCAGTGGTTAGCAAGGTGCACTACAATTCCAGGGGTTCCGGATTTGAATCCGGGACTGGGCATGTATGTTCTTTATGATGGTCCTCTCATCAATTTCACATCGCTCAAACTGTAAAAGTTGGCTGAAAGAATCAACACTGTATGATGCATAATAAGCTGTTTAGTGTTTTAAGTTCACTTTATACACAGTAAGACTAATCAGGACTGGACCTACAGTATAAAGTGGGATCTGAACCACTATGTGCCTCCAGTGGGTATCAAACCTGGGACCTCTTGATTACAAGGCGATAATTCATCGAAATAAAATTCTGGCTACGAGCCTTCCAACAGGGATCGAACCTAGAACTTGTCGAACCAAAGACGAAAGCGTAATCATTTGAGAATGTGGGAACTTTGTTTTATCCAGTTCCATCATATATTCAGTTTTCCACAGACATATAAGACTAATTTTAAGAAATTAGATGTGTGCATAATATCTCTTTCGTCATCATTCTCCAAGTGAACAATCAGATGCCATGGAAGACTCGAGCCCACCCTACAGAATAGTGCTTAATGCAGTCATCTTGAACTAAGGGATACCGGATTCAATTCCGGTATCAACTGTATACATGAGATGCCTAGCTTGAACTCATTATGCAGACATTTCATATTCGCACTGTTGTCATACTTGTACACCTGATTCCAGCACTCCTTTATATCTAAAACCATGGAAAAGGATTTTATCTACTTCTCAATTTTCTTCGAGCAAATTTACAAATCTAAAGACTAATGACATTGTTCTTGGTGTATGAGCCATTAAGTTAATAAATTCCCTTGTCACTACGCACTTGATGAAAACAAACGAAGAGTAAAAAAGGCATTTGTAGTTAGAAATAATTGTAGTTTCTGGTGAAGGTAAATAAATTGAGATTGCCATAAGGTTTACTGTAGCGTGCAACGCATTTTGAAAATTCGAGGCAGTATATTGTACGATGTTCTTAATTTTCAGGATCAACTTGTAAAATGGCAATATTCTTGTGTTTATCCCCAAATTGACGTTAGAAATTGTGAAGTTCTTAGGTAACTTTGAGGTGTCGCGAACAACGTGACAATAACCTCCACCCAATTGATTTTGTAGGTTCTACCAATGTGCTTAAATTAGACCACGGCCTTTGAGGTAGCAGAATTAACGATCCAGCCCAGTCACGACCTTTGAAATAAAAGCACCTTGCAAACTTGAACGTTACACAACATTCACAACACAATCCCACATAACTGCTGAAGAATCAGTGAACACATCAATATATAGATGATTTCTTTTTGGACGCTCTTCCTTCAATGTTGCTGCAGGGAAGAGGTTAATCAGTAATCAGTTTTAAGGTACGTGGAGCATGGAAACTATTTGGCAAATAAGCTGATCAACTATTAATTACTGACAATCTAATTAGTTGATATTTAAAAATGTGAATGGAAATCATACAAAATTATATCTTAACAGGACTTATATTATCTCAGTCCTTTCTGTTCATGAGCGTTGTATTGTTGTAGATGTACCCATGGGAAAGAAGGGGGGGGGGGCTAAGTGTTGGTTACGATCTCCTTGGTCAAACTGAGTGTACTTAAAAAAGTTACACACCCATATGTCTGGTATTTGTTAAACTTAAACAATCGATAAGTGGCCATTAATATCAAGATGATCTTTTAAACACTAAGTTTAGATATGTGTGCCATTTTAATTTCTCCTTTGTATTTACTTACCTGCAGGTGCAAGAAGTGGGTGATTTCAACTAGAAGAGCAGATTTAATGGATAAAGATCCTGCTTATCTGTATAAAAGTTGCAGAATATGCAGTGAACATTTTGAAAATGACATGTTTCGAAATAACCAAAAGAACAGACTACTCAAGAATGCAGTCCCAACATTATTCAGTGTACCAAATCCACCACCGCTAAGACATTCCCAAAGGATGCAAAAAATTAGAAATGAATCAAGAAAACCTGCACCAAAAAGAAGTAGGTATTTTTTCATTTGTGTTGGGTTAAGAATGAAAATTTTGGATAAATGATACCATGGACAACAGGTAAAAGTAAAAAATTGATGAGACTGACTGACTTAATGTAATTTTGAATTAGAAGGGGGGATTTACCCTTTTTGCCCTCCCTGTTGATGCCCTTGGGGGTCATGAGTGCCAGTATCGGTAATGGCAGATGGAAATCAGTAAGCATGCATACACAATTATACGAGGGTCATTCGGAAAGTAACTTCCGTTTGGGTATAAAAGAAACACCAGGACATTGTGAGAGTTTTTATTATATACAAATGAAAGAGACAACTCTAAGCTATTTCTCTACATAAGCACCATTTCTGTTGAGACACTTATCATATCGACGAACAAGGTTTACAATACCCATGTCAAAGAAATCTGCTGCCTGTGCATTCAGCCATGCAGTAACTGTCCTTGAGCTCCTGTTCATTGTTGAAGTGCTGTGCCCCTAACCACTTCTTCATTTGTGGAAAGAGGTGATAATTGAGACACTTGTAGAAAGATGTCTTGACAGTTCGGTAATTGTGACCGGCCGATAGTCACGAATTTTGTTGTTCACCTTGGAGACCAGTTCATTTGTTACAATTCAAGGGCATCCGCTCCTTGCCTCATCGTGGATGTTCGTTCGTCCATCCATGGAAGCACGACACCATTGTCGAACAGCACTGTTACTCATGATGTTCTTCCCATATACGGCACAAATCTCCCGATGAATTTCAGCTGCTTTCACCTTTTTGGCCCACAAAAAGCGAATCACTGCACGCACTTCGCAATTGTAGTGGACATTTTGCACAGCTGTATGAGAGCGGGAACTGGCCCAATGATCCTCACACCTGCACTGCCAGACTCGTACTGAGCCAGGCTACACGGCTGTGCGTCGTTAACCCCACTCTTCCGCATGCTAGAGTGAAACAACCAACAACAACATTGTCTGCTGTGAGCTCAAGGACAGTGTTACTGCATGGCTGAATGCACAGGCAGCCGATTTATTTGACATGGGTATTGTAAACCTTGTTCGCCGATATGATAAGTGTATCAACAGAAACGTTGCTTATGTAGAAAAATAGCTTAGAGTTGTCTCTTTCAGTTGTATATAATAAAAACTCACAATGTCCTGGTGTTCCTTTTATACCCAAACGGAAGATACTTTCCGAATAACCCTTGTAATTAAAGGCAAAAATTTTTAATGAAAAATAAAGAACTGCCTACCAGAAAACGAAATATGGAAATACGAGTATGTAGTCTTTGCATAAAAGTGCAACCATGTACAGTCATGGACACTTCTGCGTAGTTGTGATTCCATTGATATTAAATGAGACCTAGAAGTGTCAGAGACTGTACTACCACACACGTGGAAGGTATATATGAAATGGGAGATATCATATATAAATAAGAAATGATGAAGAGAAATATAAAAATACTTGTATAAAATTTGAAGCTTGTTCCTGTATGAGTTTGTCTTTGTTAAACAACTGGTGAAGCATATAGTCCTCTGAGAGAGAGACAGTCACATGATTTCAAGGTGACAGTCAATATTGGCATCAGTTTTCCATAAAACAAATTTTATCTTGAATATCATCTTTCATGAGGCTACTCTTTGATTTTGTTAGTCCTACTTCTTACTTCAATGTTTGTCCCCTCTTGCCTGTTCCACCTATAATTTATTTCTATCTAAGGTTAAGGGGGCATGCCCCTGACTCCACTGTGCTTTCCCCACTGCATTCATACATACTTTTCATATGCTTTAACATTATGTTGAAGTGGGATGTATGTGCCAAACGTTGCGGCCCTAGCCAGATCTAGGGTTGCCAGACATTCCTTTTTTATCTTTAACCTCGCTGCTTCTCATTGAAGTAATATTCAACGAGATGGTTAGTTTGTGAACTTAAAAGTTAGTTTACACATTTAAAATGTAATTCGTTTTGTTATACGTCCCGTGAAGCATTGTTGAAACATTGTGGGAGTTGATTTTCTTGGTTCTCTTCCGACCGCTGCAAACATATGAGTCAGACATAGCGGGAACCATGCCAGCGTAATCTCCGCCTGCCTGGTGACAGAAATTCTTCTCAAATAGCACTCCATATGCTTCGTGGTTAAGCTATGTGTGCTATTTTAATTTCTCCTTTGTATTAATTTAACTGCAGGTGCAAGAAGTGGGTGATTTCAAGTAGAAGAGCAGATTTGATGTATAAAGATCCTGCTTATCTGTATAAAAGTTGCAGAATATGCAGTGAACATTTTGAAAGTGTCATGTTTCTAAATGACCTAAGGAACAGACTACACAAACATGCAGTCCCAACATTATTCAATGTCCCAAATCCTCCAACTGTAAGACATTCACAAAGGACACAAAAAATTAGAAATGAATCAAGCAAACATGTACCAACACGATGTAAGTATTTTCTCATTTGTGTTAGATTGATAATGAGAACTTTGGATATATGAAACTATGGACAACTAAGGTAAAGGTGTAAACTTAAGTGTGCATTGCACCATACCATGAAGGGATATAAGGGGTGTAGAGAATAGAGCTCGAAACAATCTCGATGTTGGCCATAGTGGAGTTGATGATTTCCCCAAGATACCCATTGATTAGAAGCTGGGTCAGGGGCTGCTTTTGTGGGGCATTGTTTTGAAAGAATCCCTGGAATCACCTACCCTGGGATTCAAACCTGGGTCTCCTGTGTTCAGTATATCAATGCATCTAATTATTTCCTTCATATTAATTTAGGAGACAAGAAAATTAAGAAAAATACCAAATACGATTTTAATAGTACATTTTTTGAAGCAGGAATTAAAATGCCTCCAAATGCAGTTAGACATATCAAGTAATACTAAATTGAATCACTATGATGCACTATGGAGTTCCTTGCACAAATTATGTGCCAAAATGCATCAAACTGTAAATCTGGAATTTGCAGAAGAATGAAAACACACTTTATTGCCTAGTTTGATGCATCATTCTGTTTGTATTGAGTTTTATGTGTGTAAATAGGAAATGCAAGGGACCTTTGTATATGTAACCAGTCAGGGGCTTGCTAAACATATAAAATTGTTTATTTATTGATTAACATACTGATTTCACAGATTACACTGGTGGTTCAGGCTAAAGAACTACTAAGGTAACGTGATTTGTCAATATCATTGGTTATATGCTCTAGGTCCTTCAATCCACCTTGGTTTTTCTTCAATTTGTACACATAATGTCTGTTGTTTGTTACCCAGAATGTGTAGAGCAATTTGATTTTTCATTAATGGATAGGAGATTTGCAGTTGCCCAATTTCATTTAAGTTACTGTTATGAGTTTATACGTTTGTAGTGACATATTTTACAACTAGCTAATAGAAATTTACATAATGTAGCAGCCAAGAGACAGATATTGGCCAATCCCAGTGGACACATATTGCATAACGGTTCAGATACAATTTTAACCCTAGCTTACCGATAGGGGGAGGGGGGGGGACTTGCAGGCCCACCACCTCTATTTTTTAGATGTTTCAACTGTCTGGAAATAAATTACATTGTTTCCTAGGATGCTCCCAATATTTAATTATTACTTTTGTTCATAAAAACAAATGAATGTAATTAGAAGGCAAAATGCACTTGGTGCGCATATCAGGCACCGTGTTTGAATGTGTCTCTTTTGACACACTCATGCCAGTGACTGTACAATTGGTTGGTAATGATGGTAATTATTGTAATTGCCTTTTGGTCCCGAGCCGATTTTGAGCAAAATGCAGAGTTTCAATTAAATGAGTGTAGATCGGAGGCTAATTGCCCTAGAGAGATGAGTGATATACCGTTGTATGCGGAATGAACCAGAGATTCAGACTATATAAAATTTAAACAAATTTGGCGTATTTGTGGCGGTGGGGAGGGTGCTAACTCTCAAAATTCCAAAATTTCGAGGGAAGAAATGGAGTTCCCCCTCTCCCCACCCCAAGAAAAAATACATGACAGTGTCGACATGCACATGGAAATCATCGCTGACATGTAAGGAACACATAAATATTTGCATTATTATCATATGACCAAAGTAACGTGAGTTATACCCCTGAAACGAAAGGCTTGTACGCCACTGTCTCAAGCTTCGAAATTGAGCGAACTGCAGTTACATTGAAGTGACTATAGCTCAGAAACTAAATGCCCTAGAGATATGAAAGATATACCGTTGTACGCAGAATGAATCACAGATTCAGACGATATATAATTTATGCACATTCGGCGTACATATGGAGGGGAAAAGGGGGGAAATCCCCTCAAAAATACTTTTCTTTAAAAAAATGGTGTTTCCCCCTGCCCCCCTCCCCCGAAAAAAAATGTCAAAATGCACAAAATGCAAAATTTATTTAAATTTGGCGTATATATGGAGGTGGAAGGGAGAAAAACCCCAAAAATTATTTTAAAAAATTGTCACCACCCAAAAAATGTCCTCGCACTTGGGCACAAAACGACATACGCACAACATTCACGGACGAAAAGCTAAAACGCAGTGAAAAATGAGCGCCGATTCTTGCAGCTGCTTGAAATTCTATTTTTAGACAATGCAGGGTAACCCCTGTTGCAACTTGTGGACACTTGTGCTAAAAAAAGCAAAGGTTTCCTTCAGCGTGCTTCGAAATTCCATTCTCACAACGCAGATTCAACAACCAGTCTTCCCCCTCCTCCATCCCCATCCCCTGCTTGTGCTCTCACGGAAAACTTTCATTTTGACATCGGATACTGATAAACAAGTTTCCTTCGAATGCAGTTAACAGGTGGGAGTGAAAAGCATTGCTTTAGAACAACAAAGCCAGTCTTCCTTTGTCGGCAAAAATTTTCCCTTGGAAAGAGACGCAAAAGAGAAGTCCCTTTTCCCGCCTTTTCACCTCCATTTTCATGAAGAAAAAAAAGGTGCAAAAAACATTTCTGTTAAATACATGTGTTAGGAACAATATTAAAAAAATCGAAATTCTAGCCAAAAATAGAAAAGTTATAACGTAAAAACTACGACCTTGACACATCGTCTCAATCGAGATGCTTGGGACCGTGAAGGTTACATTTGGGTATCTCGATCGAGACACTTGGGACCCTAAAGGTTAATAAAGAACCGCACTTCTACAAACTAAAAAGCATTAATAAAAAATATTATGAATTTTGTGAGTTTTAGAGAATGATAAAATATATGTGAGACACTCATGCAATAATTGGTTATTATTTTTTATTAATGATAGTAATTTTTGTAATTATTATAATTAATAAATAACTGCTCATGTACAGGGTATACAGAAATGAATGGTGAGGTTATAAATGTCAATAAAAAAAATATTTTTCAACTTACGTGGTTGCAGCAATCACTGTTAGAAGTGGAAACTGTCCCTCTATAATCAGCAACAGAAGCATTGATTCAATAATAAAATGTTTTCTTGAATTTTAGTGATAAAAAAAAGTGTGGGCTTGTGAGCCGCCTCCCAATATGTATGGCATGGGTAAGCTAGGGTTGAAACTAAACATGTAGTCCTGATGAGCACATCTGACCATGATATGGACTTAAAACAATCTTTTACATGCTTGTGTCTCAATTTAAATGTTGATATCATAAAATATGAAACCAATGTTAATATCAAAATGTTTTGATGTTTCGGGACAATTCAAATTCTTTACTGTTCGTAACACATATGCGGAAATATAGGTATTTTGTGAATTTGAGTATATATCCTGTTTAACAGAGCTTTGAGATGGAAGCGACATGTGGCTCTTGGAACCCAAGTAAATGCAACCTTTCGAACTGAAGCAACATAGACTGCAAGTGTCACTTGTCACTTAGCCTCTACCGTTTTCTCAGGGAACTTTCAGACCGAAGCAACAAGTGACATGTGTCATTTGGAAGCAGACCCTCAGTAATTCATTCAACCTTTTGAACCAAAATGTGACAATGAGCTAAACATGTTACACTGTTTTCTCAATGGTGTGCATCGTACCGCTTCGGTCTGTTGTTCTTGCATGCACGGTGAATGTTTTGCTTCATACTGAAGGAGACTGAGTCACTTGTCATCTGTGACTTCAGTCTGAGAGCTCCTTAATTGGTGCGCATCATATAGCATCGGTCTTGTTTGTGCATGTGGATGTTTATTTACAGACTTAAGGGGTCCATGTCACTTGCCACTTCAATGTAACCCCCAACCCTACTGTCATGTGTTACTTCGGTCTGAATGTTCTCTATACTTGACAAGCTTGTTAGCTACTTCATCAGAGATTAAGATTTCATTTAGCCTGTAAATCACAGAGAATAAATTGCAAGTACTGTTGTTGGAAAATGGCCAGCTTTTTGATCGAAGGTTCCTATAATAATCATGAATGACCCTCTGAAGTGTTGCCTTATAATAAGAAGAGGTCTGAGGTTCACTATGATTAAGCCATGCTTGATATATTAATTTCCATATAAAGTTTAAAGATCAGAAATGTATTTATGAGTGAATAGTTGGGATCAGGTCATTCACTTGTAAGAAATAAATTACTGGGCTGTGGTCTCGCAAAGGTTGAGAACCACTGCACCAAGAAGCCAAAATACATCACTAGTTGCTCCATGAGCAGGTTTAGTGGCCATTTAACCAAATTATACATGATGTACTGGAAAGCCAGAATACAAATATATATTTTACTGAACACAAAATTTAATGTAAAGATGTAATCTGATACTAGATTTTCAAAAGGTAGAGCAGTATTTTCTTCTTTGCTTCATGAACGTGTTCGTATAACAAATTCAACATTGTAAATCATATCATACTATTAGGTTGTATTAAAAACACATACAAAACTACTGTAGTTACATGAATATGTTTACACTAGATAGATATATTTAATAAGCCTACCAAAATATTAAGATAACACTCAGAAAAACAGCCCATTCAAAAGAGACAGCTTTTTTGAAAACACTGTTTATATCTTGCTACGAATTTCATATTGTAAATTGTATTTTATATTTAGAAATGAGTGTTAATTTACAGTAGGGAGATAAATGAAAACCATGGAAGAGGAAAATACTGCCAACTCCTGTATTTTCATTGATTTGAGACAACACTTTTGTGAAAAAAGCCCAACCAAAAAAGACACAGAAAAAAATCTTTTTTTTTTCAAAAAAGTCAGTTTTTTTTTCCAACCACTTCCAACTCTAATGAATAGTAACATGTAAGCAACAGAATGAATGATTGCCCTTCTTTTGTAGGGAGAAAACGAGTCGACCAATCAAAGAATGCTACTCTTGGAGAAGCAGTAACCATAAATGGCAGCACTTCAAGCCTACGGAAATTGCGTAAACACGTACAGCACAATATAGAAGAAGAGACATTGAATGTGTGTGGTAACCATGGTGGATTATCATCCAACTGGAAGGAGAGAGTGTCTGCAGTTGAAAATGATCAGTTGGATATCAATGCTAAGAACGCTAACCAAGAGGAAATTTTATCAACTCATGCATCCTGTTCTTCTTTTGTAGCAAATCCAAAATGTAACGTAAATGTTGAGGAGCTGGTGAATATTACAGGAAATTCAAATACTATACAAACAGAATCTTTAGCTTCTAATAAAACCCATAGACTCAGGCAAAACATTACTCAAAAAATCCCTTGTGCTCCTAGAAAGTTAAAATTGAAGAGGGACTTAGGGAACTCGAAGAATCATGCAGGTAGGTTTAAACAAAATGTAAAGTAGTCCATGAAGGGTAACATTACTTGTAAATCACCATATTGCTCAGTTAGAAGTGAGAAATTTAATAAATTTATGAACAGGTTCTTCAGGTAAAAAGGGCTCCAGATCATGCTACAGCAGAGAATTGAAAGGTGTTGCAATTTCCCTAAACTTCATATCTCGAATCGTTTGTACCTCTCCCTTTACACTGTATGTTAAGAAGTATTGTGAAGAAAATTCCTACCCAATTGATCTTGCAGGCAATTAAGGCAAAAGTGAATGTGAAAAATAGAGGCATTTTGTGCTATGCTTCTGCGAAGTATCATATTACAACATTACCAGAGATCAAATAGTACTCATTTTGTGTGACACTGATGCTCAAAATTACAAAATATAAGGGTTACCCAAATGAAAGTGAGACACTTCGTTTTTTTTCTGTAATGATTTATTCGTTGGAATATATGAAGATACAGGAAGTATAGGTGATCCATATCCTCTACACATAGTCAGTCACCTTGTCTGTTCAAGCAAGTGTTCCAGTGCATCACAAGGGTATGGATACCCTGAGCGAAGAACGTCCATGGTTGACTGCGGAACCAATCTTCAACGGCATCACAGACCTCAGCATCGCTGGCGAACCTGCGGATCTTCAGATGTTCTTTTAGTGGCCGGAGGATGTAGTAGTCGCAGGGTGAGAGATCGGGGCTGTAGGGAGGATGGTCGAGGACTTCCCAGCGGAAACGCCGCAGCTGATCACGGCACACCTTCTGTCTTCAAAAATTGAATAACTGCTCGCTGGGCCCATTTGAATGAATACATGTTGTGAATGTGCTTCTACACATGTAAACAACTCACTGCGCTGTCAGACCATACCAGGTATGCATACGATGTATGCTTTCTTACATACAACGCCACCTACGAGAGCAAACACAAAGCTCTGTGTAGTTAAGCTACGACAAAAGTCTTAGTTTCATTTGGGCAACCCTTATAGTTACTGATACTTATGATTTGTGGAATGTTGGGTTCCTGGAAGCAACACCTTGCATATTATTTTATACATGAAAGTTTCAGTAGTTTTGTGACTAGAAATATTTGTTCTAAACTATCAGGAAATTGAGTGAAGTTGTCATAATTGATGCTGTAGTGTGTGTCATGGGACTGAACTTCTTAAAAATGGCAAAAGAGATTGGTATTACACCTGAAAGACCTCGGGTCGAAGTAGATTCATTCAAGAATTCATTTTTTTCTAAACCTCTGCACTTGTCCCACATTCTATCTGTTTCATGATATCAACCAGAAAAACTCCAAGGATGGCAACTAAATTAACAAATTCATATTTTAATCTCATCAATTTCTCAAGATTGAAAGTAAAATATGCAACACAAGTATTAAGCCACATTGTCACAGCCATGATCAATACTGAGGTCAGCCAAGAAACATTGCCAGCAGTGGCAACAGGTAGTGTGGCAACTGGAGAGCTTATAATTACACTGGTCTACAAAAATGAATTTTTTATCTTTCAGAAGAACAAAATTAACTGATTCTAGAAGTATTTTTCATGCTGAATGCAAATATATTTTTAGATTTTTTTCCATCAGACAAGGTTTTTGTGTGACAGACGTATAAAATTGTATGAAATTGATACTTAACGTACCTTAATATAATAAAGAAATATGTCATTCTGGCTTACCTAAAACATCGAAGATAATGATTTGCGGGCTTATTTTGCATATGGAATATCTCTCATTATGGTCCAGCATTAGTCAGCCACCATAGGGGGGCTCCACTTGCCTTTTTTCCATTATAGAAATTTGTTTTGATCCATTGCTTTCACAAAACTTTTCGTGATTCCTAATTTGATGTGCAGTGAAGGTAAACACACTTTTTCAGGATTCACTAAGGGGGTGTTTGACACATTTTTCTGCATTCACTAGGGGGTGTTTGACACATTTTTCTGCCCAGGAATAAGAGATTCGCATTTATGCCACAATTTTTTAATGTGGTGAGACTTCTTATCCCTGCTGTCCCATTCACACAAGAAACAGAAAAATTTAGTGTATCCAAATTGCAAACCAAGCAGTAATTCTTCACAGATATTCAGTTATATTTGCTAAAAGGGCTATTCAAAGAAGAATGAGAAGGATTTTTTTACTTACGAGATACATTAGGCAGGGTCCAGGTTGATATGGTCTTTTTCGAAGTAGTCCCCATCAAGTAGTATACACTTGGCCCAACGTGTCTGCCAGTCTTGGAAGACGTGCTGGAACCCGTCTTTTGACATTGTCTTCAGAACCGTCTCCACCTTCTTCAGAACAATTGTCCAGCAGCTCCAATTTCGGCACTATTGTTATTCGGCGATCTTCCCGAACAGTGACAGCAGATGTGTTAACCATGATCTCGTTCACTGCAGCCGGCCCCTGTGGCGGAGTGGTTATCACATCGTGCTACGACGCCAGGGGTCCCGGGTTCGAATCCTGGCCTGGGCATGGATATTTGTGAGTGTCCATTCATCAATTTCATCATATCATCACTCATTCCCATCTTCGCAAATTAGCCAAAAGTTGCACAAGAAGCGAAGTAAAATAAAGCAAATCAGATCAAATCAGATCAGATCGTTCACTGCAGTACCCAGAGCACCCAGATTGCCCTGCTTTGTGGTAGAAACATGGCCCTCCTTAAACTGTTTGAACCACTGAAATGCGGTTGATTGTGGAAGGACATCTTCGCCGTATGCCTGCTGCAACATTTGTATGCTTCCATGGCAGTTTCTACAGACGGACGCAAAATTTGAAAGCTGCATACTTCTCCTCACAAACCGACTCCATTCTCTGTATGTGACTTCTGACCATTCGTGTTTTGTTTGCGCAGTGTTGCCAGATGCATGCGCATACACGCATGCAATTTTATCTGCCAATTCCACAAGACACCCTCTTCTCACACAAATTTGTTTCACCGCTGCATGTTCACTGTGTGATATAAAATTAATTCATTCTCACTCTTTTTTGACTAGCCCTCCTATATTCGAGTTTTTCCAGCAATAATTTCAGTAATTGCTTGGTCGGCTGTGTATTTCCCACTATCCAATTCTCCATCCATCTCAACTATTGAACATGTCAGAACGTGCATAAATGACAACAGACTTGACTTCCTGATTTCAGCCTAACACAACACCAATACATCTTGTAGAGAAGCACATGTGAGTTAAATGCAAGTTTAAGTATGCCATGACAGGCCATAAAGCATGCTACAATTCAATTTCAAACAGTAACTGTGATCAGACTCGCCATTTAGTTTTCTCGTGAAAAAAAGTCATGTTGACCAGTGTTCTGTGAGAAAATTTTTCATTGTTTTGAAAGTACAGCAGTTGAATGTGCTAAAGCCTATAGATGTGCTTTTACAGAAAATGAAGATCATAAAACATTCTTAAATACCGCCATCAGCTTTATGGTAACATTCCGAGTGAAAGACAGTTCTGGTAAAGATATTACAAATTTCATAAGATAAGATATTAAGGAGTGTTGATCAAACCTACAATAGCAATGAAAGTACAAGTAATTATCAGAACATTATTCAAAATCAAGAGAATGCAACATTTTATTTTTCTGGATAAAGATCCACCACGACATGTGAAATCCTGGCGCTAGTGTCCCTAGTTAAAGTTATGGGGAAGCCTGTAGTTTGCATATTTTCCGAGGTTTCAGAAAGCTTGGTGGATCTAATGAAAGAGTGTCTAAAAGTGCACACTAGAGCTAGGTTCATACTGATGCTGATGTATCGGTATTTTCCAATACCTGCCGATACTTTTTTCGTTGCATTTCAGTCTTTCATGGACTCTGCAAGACTCATGTGACACTTTTGTGGAGTTTGACATTCTGTATCCCCAAATGGGGGATGGAGGAAAATCTTAAATTTGCACTACAGTGAGAACTCTTCAGGCTCAACATAATATTAAAATTTGGTGAAGGTGTTTTTCTGAATAAGAAAAATATTTCTGATTAAATTTACCCAAAATAGCCCATTCACAATGGTAAATGAAGCATGTGTAGAACTGGGAAATGAAGAAACTGCAGGACAAAAGAGAGCTACAAATACATTTGAAATGCAGACTTGTTAAAAATGTATGGTCAAAAGTTGTGAACCATGCGAATGCCTTTAAAACTCCTGGAGTGAAAATATTGAAAGCATTATCATTATGTATTAGGTAAGTTTTATGTCTTGGACTATGTAACCATATCATCTTGAACTTAAAGGTACAAATTTACATTGAAGTATTACTAGAGGTTCCCATTATCCAAATAATGTATAAGAATATACCCAGATAATGACCTACTGTAGTATAGTAAAATCACAAGTCTACCTCTGAAAGGCTTTACAGTGTCAAAATCATGCCTAATGAATATCCAGAATAGGTGCATTACTAGTCCAGAATATATGTTTTCTTATCTACAGCATATTTGAACCAAATTAAAGCATTCGTTCACGTGTAAAATAATTCATTGATAACTCATATATATCAAAAGGTGATCCCAAAAATGTTGATCACAGTTCCAAAAATTAATTAAAGTGATATCTTCTAGACTGCATACACCTATAGATATCCAAAAATCATCCAGTGGGTTTTCCATTACAGAATATAGCCACGAATATTTACTCTTAAGAGTTTTAAAGGCATTTGTGTGGTTCACGACTTTTGACTCACCCTGTATCAATGTGTAGTACGTAGTTTCATATATAATATACATTTTAGCAAGTCTGTTTTTCAAATATATTTTTATAGCTCTCTTTTGTCCTGCAGTTTCTTCATTTCCCAGTTCTACACATGCTTCATTTACCATTGTGAATGGGCTAATTTTGGGTAAATTTAATCAGAAATATTTTTCTTATTCGGTAAAACATCTTCACCAAATTTTAATATTATGTTGAGCCTTGAGATTTCTCACTGTGTGGCAAATTTCAGATTTTTCCTCCGTCCCCCATTTGGGGGATACAGAGCGTCAAATCTTTGATTTTTTTTCAAAATTTTCAATTTTTAGGAGCTTACAGAAAAAAAGAGGCCCCTGTCACCTCATACATTTAACAATTTTTGGACTTACCCGGCACAGCACAGTAAACATAGGAAATATAGTTAAGGTGTTTTGCTCCCTTCATGGTTATTTTGTGCCTCAAAGATGAGAAATTATGAAAAAAAAATATATATATTGGGTTTATTGTAGAATAGCTTGGAAACTACCAATCTGAGAGTAAAAATTATAATAAACAAAAGAAGGAATATTTATATTTGAAGAAAGTGGTTTCTGAATCATTCATTACATTTGGAGTTATTGAACAGAAGTTGCAGTGATTTTTGTAAAGGTGTGAAAACGATAAAATCACTGCACATCACTCTTTAAAAATGGTTGCCAGATTCAAACGCAAGCCTGAAAAAAGTCTCAATGTCGGTTTTGAACACTTGAAAAAATTTAAAACAAGAGGTTAAAATACCGTATTGGCCCGAATATAAGCCGCACATTTTATCCAAATATCAATTGTGAAAAATTAGGATGGGTCTTATATTTACGACCTTAAAGAAATTATGACATTTTGTCAAATCAAATACTGTTAAAAATGTGTTGATTTCTCATTTGAAATAGAGATAATGCAACAGTAGCATTGTAGAAACTGACCACATTGTAGATACCATAATGTTATCCAACAATAGGATTGTTGTTTCTAACTGGGCATTGTAAAAACTGTCGCATTTATTAAGATGGTGTTCCTTCTTCGATTGTGTTCGTTCTTCTCTAAGCTTATTTCTACTGAAGTGGATCTACAGGTTTGTCGCCAATATGAACGATCGTGTGGAGAAGAAAGCATCATCAAGCCTGGGAATATGGCGTAGTTACGATGCAAGTTTCAAACTTGCAGTTGTTCGTTATGCTAAAGCCACAAGCAACAGAGAGGCCGGAACGAAATATGGACTTGACGAATCTAATGTGCGACGTTGGGTTGCTGCTGAGCTGAAACTAAAAAATGCACTTTGAACGAGAAGTTATTTCAGGGAACCAATTTTATTTTCTTCCCTCGGCTTATATTGGGGTATCATCTTTTTTTTGTTATCGCTCCTTCAAATTTTAGGGTGTGGCTTATATTTGGGCCAATTCGGTATTAATAATTTTAAAAATGGTGATGCAACACGGATTAGTCCAAATGGTATGGAATGACCCATGATAGTGACAAGGATTTTAGTGCATTATGCATGGATTCCAACAATGATTTGAAAAGCACACTTACATCAACTTTGACTGAATTATTCCCCCAAGGAATTGAGATAGGAAACAAAATGCTGGATATAATTAGGCAGATACCATTTGAGCCACCATATCCACGTCCAGAAGGAGAACCTTTTTAAACTGTTTGTATGAATGAGGATACGTGTATGTCATTCCATAAATGGAATGAATAAGGGAACATTTCAAAGTCACAAGGAGAAATTTTTGTAAAAGAATTAATGAAAGTAGAGCATTCATAAATCATAATGGGTTAATTTCAGGGTATTGTTCTACTAGTCGGGTCGACGACAATGTTAATAATTGAGACACCGTCAAGTAGGGTTTAATTTTTTTTTGAATGCATATTTTCATTAAGTACCAGGTGTATAAGCTTAAGTCTGCTGTTTTGTAGTCAGAAAAACACATGGTTTGTTCATAGAAAGCAACAAGAAATTTATTCAAAGTACTTGCCCTCGCGAGCTACACATTTTGCCCACCTCTCGGCCAATTTGTGGATACCATGCCAAAAAGAGTCCTTCTCTTTCGAGGCCAACCACTCATCAAGCCATTTTCAGACGTCTGCATACGAATCAAAGTGCTGCTGTTGTTTCCGATACAGCACTGTCACCATAGGCCTCCACAAGCATTCGATGCGATTCGGCAGCCGATTTCTTCAAATGGAAGCAGAAAAGTAGAGCTTCTCGCATATGCTCTTTTTCTGGCACAAAACTAGACATTCTTACCACAGGAACACTGTCTGTTGTTGTCTGCACGTGCTGACGATGTGCACTGATTCATGTTGGCAGATGTCCAACTCATACAAACACCAGGTATGGCGTGCCCATGGTAGCTTCATACACTCACTAACGCCATCTATGAGCAAACAGCAGATTTAAGCTTATACACCTGGTACAATGTACTGATCATTGAGCATTTCTGGCTACGATGTCATCAATGTACCCTCCTTTTGACTACATTGTTAGGGTAGGTCTCTGATTAATCATTAATATCTCTGGAACAATGTTCCGATTTTAGTTAAGACACCATTAGAAACCTTATAAAATACTTTATCACGAATTATATTATCCATGTGTGTAATTTGAGAAATAATAATTATATTTTCATATTAAAAAAAAATAGTGGAAATATTTTTTTACAGTTTTCTTCATTAATATCTGATTTTATTCCATTCAAAGGCAGAGGGGAATGCTGTAAGACAGAAGAAAACGTACAAATTCATTTAATTTTACATAATACAGGGTGTCCAGAAAAAATTGCACCTTTTTTTCTCTTTCGTTTTACGTGGCCAGTGTGTGGAGAGACCTGTAACAGAGGCTGATTGTAACTAGGCTTCAGAAGGCTCACTTGAAATACTCACCTTGTGTCTGTAAAATGTTTGTAAAAAAAATGGTACTGAGTAAAAAAAAAAAAAACACCACCTTTTTTGTTCTAGAGTATGTGAAAACATCTATCATCACAGTTTTTGACATCCGTTTATGCTTGTACCACCTGATATGAACTTCATAAAGCGTTAGTGTATGCAATTCCTGGAGAAAGTTTGCCTGTGAAAAGGTAGAAGCATTGGTTTCCTGACTTGTTATATGGAGGCAGTGGATATAGTTTGACGCAACCTTCCAGGGTAATCCCAGGAAGTTGGTTCGAATGGTGAGCTGTGAGTTCTATCATCTGTCATAAGCAATTACAATTAATGATTTTCAAGGTGCAACTTGTGCAAGCCCTCACTGACTCAGAGGAAAGCACTTCGCTCGTTCTTCAGCGTGAAGAGCACGATTTGCTTGAAAATCATGATTTCAGGGAAAAGATCGTGTTTAGTGACAAGGCTACCTTCCATATCAGTGGCAATGTGAGCAGACATAACGTTCTGATTTGGGGTTCCGAACACCTTCCTTTGGTCAATGAGCATGAGCAAGTTTCCCCAAAGTTGAATGTCTTTGGTGCCACACCTAGAAGAAAGTTTTGTAAGCTATTGTTCATCGGGAAAAATGCCGTTACTGGACTGTGTATGTCGTTATGTTTGAGAATTGGATGAAGAGGACTCAATGGGATTTCATGTTCCAACAAGATGCAACTCCACCTCACTACCATCGAGTTGACAGAGTACCTCAATGAACATTTACTACAAGGAATTTCTGAGATGGCCCCCGAAGTCCACAGACATGACACCATGGGATCTCTTTTTGTAGGACTTTGTTAAGTTTTTGTATCACTGGTGGAGATGAGAAAGAGAGTTCATCTTTCAACTTGTTCCTCTGATAATCTCCTTCTGGGTAGTCCTCCCTTTACCTTATGGTAACGTACATATATGTGTTCACAAAATTGATCCAAGAGAACAGCATCCCACACACCTTATCCTTGTCAGCACACAAGTTGTTCTTGAAGGAGTGGACTCTTGACTTCCTCTGTAGCTTCTTCCATATGCAGGTGAGGGACAAATTAATGTGAACACTGAACACCCATATGAAAATGGTCCGAAATTCATCCTTGCAGTACAACAACGCCACCTAGTTCAGAAATCTGTCACCTAGTAACCATGAGGGTAGAGATATCAGTTTATCAGCAGCAGTCGTATGGGTTGTATGTGAACATTCTGCTACCAGTCAAACGCCATTATGTTCGACCTCTCAGATTTTCAAAATGGCATGATCATTGGAGTGCACATAGCTGGAGCTTCAGTAACGAAAACAGCCAACCTTGTGCGGACTGCAAAGAGCATGGTGTGAACTGTGATGACAGCCTAGAATAAAGCAGGTAAGGCATAATTTTCTTAACAGAACAGCAAATGAAATTTGAAGCTCACAGACAGATATAGGGGGGGGGGGGGGGGGAGGGTTGTTGAAGTGGCCTAAAAGCACAGGACAATGGTGTCTCAGACAACCCTCAACATGAAATACTATCTCCATGCCCACGTACAACTGAAACTATCCACGGGAACTATATGCTGGGAACATTCACGGCAGAGTGGCTATTCTAAAACCATTGGTGTCATCGCGTAGTGCTGTTCTAGCATCGAAAATGTTACAGAGGGCACAGATGCTGGACAAAACAAAAGTAGGGACAGATCATCTGGTCTGACGAATCTGCATTCACATTATTCTAGACCACCAGGTGTGTTTGGGTGTCCAGAATGCTTGCAGAAGCCTTTCATGATGACTGCCTCCTTCCTACTGTTAAGCATGGAAGGGGTTTGGTGATGGTGTGGGGAACGATATTTTGGTATGGTCTTGAACAACTTGTATACAGCGATATGCAAAATCTCATGGCTGATGATGACAATTTCAGTGAGAATTTCATTTCCACTGACGAAGCGACATTCCATCTAAGTGGAAAAGTAAACACACACAATGTGTGCATATGGGGGATGGAAAATCATGATCAGTTTGTTGAGTTTGTTCGGGACTTGCCTAAAGTGAATGTTTTTGTCACAAGAAAAGGTGTACGGTCCATTCTTCTTCATGGAGAAAATGTTTACGGGATTGACATTCCTGGACATGTTGAATGAGTGACTATTTCCTCAAGTGGAAGAAGATTCTAAGACCTTCATCATGCAATTGGATGGAGCTCCACCTCACTTCCACTGTGAAGTGTGATCATTGCTCAACAGAAAATTACCACAATGTTGAATTGGGCGTGGAAGAGATGAGGATGAAAACCTTTTATCATGGCCACCTCGTTCCCCTGACCTTTCTCCTTGCGATTTTTTTCTCTGGGGATACATAAAAGATACCGTTTACTATCCTCCATTACCCACTACCATTGAGGAACTGAAAACATGCATAACGAATTCCATCAACAGTGTTACACGTGATATGCTATCCCGAGTATGGCAGGAAATGGACTATCGCTTAGATATCTGCAGGATATCGCGAGGCGAGCACATGGAACATTTGTGACGGGCACATGGAACATTTGTGACTTTGGCATAAAAACTTGGTGAGTTTTGTAACATTTTGCAAAAAGTTGCATGTATCTATCTTAATTACGTAAAATACAGTGCTTGTTTGTAACCCCGACAATCATTTACGAAAACCCTGTATTTGAAAGGTGAGAAATGATAATTAAAAATCAAGAGTTGCGTACCAGTAAACGAATTGCACAAATATAAAGTCTTTGCATGTAAGTGCAATCATGTACTATGTACACACGTATCAATTATGTATGAAATAGTAAGATATCACATATAATTAAATACAATGAAGAGAATGATAAAAATTCTTGTATAAATTGGCTCTCTCTGGATCCTGGTGTCTTCTTTTTACAGAGGAGTGGGTTCCAGGCATGACAGCTGGAGTCCCACATCCCTGTTGAGATTGGTGCTTTCCCATGAAATGTTTATGGCTGGCTTCCTTTATCCGTCGGTCCCAGTAACCGGCACATTTGGCTATTATTTTGGTGTCGGCAAATAAAATCCTGTGTCCCTCTGTGATGCTGTGTTTCGCAAGTCCTGACTTTTCCTGTTGGAATAATCGGATATTACGTTCATGTTCATTCCATCGCTGATAAATGGTGCATCCCGTTTGGCCTATGTATGGTGTCCCACACTCACAGGGTATTCAGTATACTCCTGGAATGCGGAGTTCCAGGTCATCTTTGACTGAACGGAGTAAGGCCTTGGTTTTCAGTGGTGGCCTGTGAATGGTCTTCACCCCGTGCCTGGCTAGAATTCTGCTTAACTTCCTACGAATGTTAAAACTATTACAGTTGGGCGTGCCTGTCCTGTGTTGCTACTGGTAGAGGGGCTGTGCAGTGCAGTATCGGTCTTTGAAGTTCGGTGTCGTGTCTTGGTCCCTGCATCTCAGTAGGAAGGCCAAACTGGGAAGTAGGCGAGCCTTCTTCTGTCACAGGTCTTACCCCTGTCTCAGGCATACACGGAACTACTGATGGACCCCACAGCAGCAGTGGAGCAGAAAGCCAACCACCTCCTCAAGAAATCGAGCTTAACTGAAGAGATTCGCAAACACCTGACAACGCATGTCAACCAGCCTCCCAGATTGTATGGCTTACCAAAAATCCCCTGAGACCCATTGTCAGTGCTATAGCCAGTCCAACCTACAGAATCGCCAAATACCTCACATTCCTGCTTCAACCTCTAGTCTGACAATGTGAACATCACATCAAGAACTCCGCTGAATTCGTCCAGGAACTGAAGAAACTCAATGTCTCCCAAACCGACATTCTAGTCAATTTTGATGTAGTTTCCCTGTTCACCAGAGTCCCGGTGAAAGACACATTGAAACTTCTAGGAAACCACTTTCCACCAGCCACACGTGAACTTCCACATATTTCATCTACAACTGGAAATATTACGAACAAACTGACAGAGTGGCCATGGGTTCACCACTCGCGAACTTCTACATGGAACATTTTGAACATGCAGCATTGAAGGATGCTCTCAACCAACCTTCCTGTTTCTACAGATATGTGGATGACACATTCATTTGGCTACATCGGCACCGGCATTACATAGTTTCTTGGACTTCCTTAACAAACGGCATTCAAGTATCCAGTTCACCATGGAGATAGAAGAAGATGGCTGCCTCCCATTTTTGGACATCCTAATCCGCTGCAAACCTGATGTCACCCTCGGGCATAGTGTGTACAGAAAATCCACCCACACTGACCTGTACCTAAATGCCAATAGCTTCCATCACAAAGCACAATGCCTCGCCGTTCTGAACACACTAGCCCACAGGGCAGTAACCATTTCTGACCAGAAGAATCTGCAATCAGAATTCACTCACCTCAGAACCAGTCTACAGCAGAATGGATACAACATCCGAGATATCAACAGGGTGATCAACAAGGCAGTTTCATTTCATCAAAGACCAAGCACAGATAACAGTGTGGCCAGGGGCGGCGCCAGAAATTTTCGACCGGGTGGGCAGAAGCTGTATATTGAAAGATTAGGGTGGGCAGGTATATATATATATATATATATGAATGTATATCCATTTAAGACACATACATGCATATGTATCCCCTTCTCTCTTACACTCCCGATTTCCCTTTTCATCTTTTCTGTTTTACTCCCTAATGCTTTCTTATATCTTTCCTTCTCAGCTTGTTATCTCTTTCTCCCTTTGACTTTCTCTCGTTCCATTCTTCAAATGTTTCTCTTAACTGTCATGCACACACACATCACATGTATTTGTGTCTCTGTTTGGTGTCTTTCCTCTTCTTTTTCTTATCTATTCTCGCATCTTGTTCCACTTCTTTGTCTCCGATGGACACAATTATTTCAAGGTAAGTGTTTGTGTGTGTGCACCGATAAATTCTAATCACATTCTTTCCTTCATGTAGTGAAATAAATGTGAATTGGTTGCGTCACATTTTGTCCTCCAAGTGAAAAAATACAAGGCACATAACTTCTCTATTTTATATATTAGGCGACAGTGATAGAAATTGTGATGGTAGCTAATGGTGAAGGATTAAATTACTTTTTCGTAATTTAAATTCATGATCCTGGTCATATTATTTTCATCATATCTGAATGTTTGCAGTAACGGCGATTGGATGCCAAAACTTGGGGGCAAGGACAGTTTACATTTTTGGTAGAAAGTCTTAGCATTAACAGGCCATAGTGCGGGTGCAACAAGTGGCAAAATGTGGCGATGGGATATTTGTATGAAAATTAATGCCTTATTAGGAATGTAAACACACACAGAGAGAGAAACCAATTCTTTGTTCATTCTGCATATAGTATCCCCAAGCTTATGAAAGGCTATTTTGACAAAATATTGTCCAAAAGTAATAATCAAGTAACATTGAAAAATCTGTTAGCTAAGTTGTTATTCGTTTTCGGAAGTAAGTCTTCGTTACGCATGCGGGAGAAGTAACGCGCGTATGGTTAGATGAACACATGCACTGAGGTAACAAATAATTTGCATTTTGTAGAATGTGATTTTGGACACAAGGATGTCATCGAAATTTATTAGTAGAACAAATACAAAGTTGTTATTTTGTATACCATGCTGATATTTGAAAATGACAGGTATGTAAAATATAAATATAGGCTGTCCCAGAAATATTTTCGTTTTTGAATCCGCCCTCTGGGGCAATTCGCACATTACGGAGACACGAGATAGATTGCAAACGCTTGGCAACATTGTTAATATTTAGTTGCCATGGAGTGCTTTACGGGGCAGCAACGGCCCGACCCTGTGACTGAGTGGTTAGCCCATCGCGCTGCGATGCCAAGGGTCCCGGGTTCGAATCCCGGTCGGGCTTGGTTGTTTGTGAATGTCCATTCATCAATTTCATCATTTCATCACTCATCCCCATCTTCGCAAATTAGCCAAGAGGCACAAAACGCGAAGTAAAATAAACTAAATCAAATCAAATCAAAACGGGGCAGCAACGTGCTTTTTGTGTTTGTGCGTTTTATAAAAATAATGATTCTTATGTTGTTGTGCGTCATTTGTACCTGCATCATTAGAACCTGGCGTGAATAAGAGACTTCCAAAGCGCAAATTTAATTAATAATATTTGTTAAGAAAGTTTGAAAACACTGGAAGCACTATGACGAGTGAACTGTCCAAGGTCATCAAGATCGAACAGGAACGTTGACCGTGTGCGCCGTTGGTCCTTATTTTGTTGAAGATGATCATGGTAATGCTCAAACTGTAACTTCTGAGCGCCACTGCCAAATGATTAGGACTTTTTAACTCCTGCAATTCAGAACCATGATGGCTACAACAGAAACACGTTCTTCCAGCAAGATGGAGCCACTTCTCACGTCACCAATGATTCACTGAATGCTCTTCATTAGTTATTCCATGAAAGTGTCATCAGTCGCAGAGGGGACATTAGCTGGCCACCGAGAAGTCCCTATTTGACACCAGCAGAGTTTTTCTTATGGTGTTACCTTAAGAGTAAGGTACAGACCCCAATGCCACAAAATTTGAGAGAATTGAAGCAAAGCATTACATACTAAATTAATGCTATTCCTCGTGCAGTACTTCGGCGAGTGATCAAAAACTTTAGTTCAAGAATAATTGAATATGAAAACATGAACGGTCACCATTTGTCCAATACTCTTTTCCACAAATAAAAATTTAATGTTTAAGCTTTCTTTTGGTAATAAATTTATCTTGATACAAAAAATTTAAGTATTTATTTTAATAATTTTATAAACGAAGAATAACCCCATATTCTAATGAAATTATAGCTGATTATCAATGTGGATTTAAACGTAACAGATCAAATTTTTCACATCAGACACTTGAGAAAAAGTGGGAATATAATCAAAATGTCCATCAGCTATTCATTGATTTTAAAAAAGAATATTATTCATTCAAAAGAGATAAATTATATAATATATTAGTTGAGTTTGGAAAACCTAAGAAGCTTGTTAATATGATAAAAGTATGCACCAGTGAAACAGAAAGTAAAATTCGTGTGGATATTAATATGACTGACAAATTTACAATTCATGATGGGTTAAAAAAAAATGCTCTTTAATTTTGCCTTAGAATATGCTGTTAGGAAGGTAAAAGAAACTAACTGAGGACTAAAATTAAACGGTGTGACTCAACTGTTAGCACATGCAGATGATGTAGACTTATTAGGGGATGATATAAATACAATTAAGAATAGTGCTAAAATAGTTTTCAAAGCAGCTAAAGAGATAGGTTTGGAAGTTAGGAAAGAGAAAATTAAATATATGCTTACAGGTCGAAACCAATTGTTAGGTAATAATCAAAATCTAATTATTGATAACAACTCGTTTGAACCAGTTTCCAGATTCAAGTACTTAGGAGTATTACTAACAAATGAAAATGATATTAAAGAGGAAATTAAAAGCATGCTTAATTCAGGAAATGCATGCTTAATTCAGGAAATGCATGTTACTTTTCTCTTAATAAACGTTTGTCTTCTCGTATAATATCTAAGAAACTAAACGTTAAAATATAGAAAACAGTAATTTTGCCTGTATTATTATATGGATGCGAAACTTAGTCCCTTACACTGAAAGAGGAACATAAATTGAGAGTATTTGAAAATAAGATCCTTAGGAAAATCGTTGGACCTAAAAGGGATGAGGAGACAGGTGAGTGGAGAAGGTTACATAATTTAGAACTACATAATTTGTATTCATGTCCAGATATTATTAGAATGATTAAATCAAGAAGACTTAGGTGGGCAGGCCATATGGCACGAATGGGAGAGGAAAGAAGAGTTTACAGGTTTCTTATTGGGAAACCTGATGGTAAGAGACATGCAGGAAGGCCAAGACGAAGATAGAGGGATAATGTTGAGATAGACCTAAAAGAAATCGGTAGGGATGGAAAGGAGTATATAGATCTTGCTCAGGATAGGGACAGATGGAAGGCCTGTGTTGCTTCAACCATGAACCTTCGGGTTTAAGAAGGCTAGAGAATGAGTTACTTAGTTTTAAAAACGAAAATATTTCTGAAACATCCTTTATAAAAAGTATAATGAAACAAGGAAAGATACGCTTCTGGAATTTCAATGTAGACCTAATTAAAAAGTCGAAATAATTTATTGTGTTGCTGGAGGAAGCAACACTGCGGTTTCTATTTGTTTATTTAGATATTATTTTAATCATACGCTGGCCGGTATTTATATATGTGAAAACCCGGAGTTTACAACACCAAGATCCCACCCCAATCCCCTCAGTTTCAGTTATAACTTTTCGCCAAGCAACATGAGGTGGGACGTATTTTTTCATCACATTCGATGTATGTAATTTTTTCTCTATGTGGTACTTTTCAAAGCAGTTTTTCCCCAGTGAAGGCCCGGAGCTGCAGCCCTCAAGCTCACCCTAAATCCTGATCTCATTTTGACCATACCCTGCATAATTTTGCGCCTCATAAGCCTACTAGCTGCTTCTAATCATAGAAGTATTCAATTGGTCACAGTCTTCTTGTTTCAAGATCTGTGGTAATTCCTTTTGCTTTCTATGACAAAGTTAAATCAGCTTTTTATGGGATGATGATATGCGAAAATTTCTAGCATAGAAAATATTCATTAGTACATGTAATGAACACCAGAATACACTTATTTATTGCAACATTCACATATCTCTAAGTATATGTACTTAGTGAATTTGATTGGGTGGGCAATCGGGTGGGCACAGGAATTTTTGGGTGGGCGCTTGCCCACCCGTGCCCACCCCTGTCGCCGTCCCTAAGTGTGGCCCTTAGAAGGGCCAATTCTTCACAGCCCAGAGAAGCCAAACATGAAAACGAGGCCCTTACAAGGACCGATACTGCACCACACAGCCCCTCTACCAGTAGCAACACAGAACAGGCACGCCCAACTGTAATAGTTTTAACATTCGTAGGATACACCTCTGGAAATTAAGCAGAACTCTAGCCAAGCATGGGGTGAAGACCATTCACAGGCCAGCACTGAAAACCAAGGCCCTACTCCGTTCAGTCAAAGAAGACCTGGAACTCCGCATTCCAAGAGTTTACTGAACATCCTGTGAGTGTTGGACACCATAGATAGGCCAAATGGGACGCACCATTCAGTATCAATGGAGTAAACATCAACGTAATATCCGATTATTCCAACCGGAAAAGTCAGGACTTGCAGATCACAGCATCACAGAGGGACACAGGATTTTATTTGCCGACACCAAAATAATAGCCAAATGTGCCGGTTACTGGGACCGACGGGTAAAGGAAACCAGCCATAGCCATTTCACTGGAAAGCACCAATCTCAATAGGGACGTGGGACTCCAGCTCAGTCATGCCTGGAACCAACTCCTCCATTAAAACAAGACACCAGCCAATGAGAACACCAGGATCCAGAGCGAGCCAATAGGAAGACAGAGTCCAAACTCCGCCACATTATAGTCATGTATATTAACCTACACTGGTCTCCATTTCTACATCCCCTGAAGATGAGAGTAATTTATGCCCTCAAAACGTTGGAGGCTAGCTCTAATTTAACTTGGCTGGTAAGCCGAGAACACTTATTCGGATCGCGTCACCAGGAAAGCTACAATTCCTATTTTCAAGATGACAGTCGATATATAGCGTCAGTTTTCCATAAAACTAATTCCATCTTGAATATCCTCTTTCATCAAGGTACTCTTAAATTTTGTTTGCCCTACTTCTTACTTCAATTACTTGCCTGTTTCCCCTATAATTTATCTTAGTCTCCGTTGAGGGTTCAATGCTCCCTGATCTCACTGTGGTTGCGCTACTGCATTCAATCATACTTTGCAATAAGCTATAGATATTAATCTGACAAATTTCATATTTTTATTATTTTTTTTTCACTGAAAAATCATTTGTAGGAAATGCGCAGGCCAGCATTTACAAACCTGCACTTGAGAATATTGTCATAGCCACGATATTTGCACACATTTTGAAAAGCATATCAAACAACTTGGTGAAAGGAAGTTTGTGAACTAATTAGTTAGGTTACACATTTAAAATTAAACCCTTTTTGTTATACCTCCCATGAAGCATTGTTGAAGCAACACGGGAGTCGAGTTTCTTGATTCTTGTCCGACTGTTGCAAACATATGAGTCAGATGCATCAGTGACTATGCCAACATAAGCTCCACCTACATGGGAACAGAATTTTTTGACATCTAGCACTATATATGCTGTGTGATATAAACTATGTTTTTATCATGCTCACGCTCGTAAGTATAAAAAATGCAACTGTGCTGAAAGTCAGCAGAGCATTATGATGTAATTTTGGGCTATAATAAACTTTTGTCATCCAAAATATGTTACACACTGTGTAGAAGCCATTGTTGGTCATGTACTTAGTTATTTAGGTGGTTAATTGAACTTTCCTTTTAACTTGAAACTTTCGTAGAAACAAATGATTGTCTCTTGTTTTACAGCCAAAGAAGAACTTGAGATCATTCACACAGGCAACATAGTACCTGGCAATGAAGACACTTACTCTGGTGTCGCTAAGGGAAAAGATGATTTTGTCCCTTGTGATTCCCAGGATTTTTCCAATTCCAGCATGGAAATAGTGGAAATGAAATTGGAGGATTGTGCGGAGATTATGTTGCCTGAAAAATCTGAATGCTCACTGGAAAAAGCAGAAAAGTTATGTCGGGTCTGTGCAAATGAGTGTGCAGATCTTTTGCCTATATTCGAGGAAAATGGAGTTATTTGGATGATAGAAGAGAAAATTAAAAAATATCTCCCCATTAAGGTAAGTGCTTTGTCTGAAATTCAGTAGAATTCTTGAAGTTCTTGCACCAAGCTGATGAAGTTAGAAATCACTTAATGTCAACATTTTAGTTTTGGTATGTTCAAACCTCTTTTGAACATGAGGCTATCTGAAAACCTCTATTATTGTATTATAGTCAACATGGAACAGCTCATTGGAAGACTGGCAGAAGCAATAGAAGAAGAAAGCAAGAATATCATGCTTGCAGATATAGTTAAGAAACCAAAGTATAGGTTAATGTTTAGAGGCCATACAGTTGATAATTTGACCACTTCTTGTGCTTCCCTATTGTCAGGTGTTACATTTAGGTCGTTTGCCAGCTTAATGGCTTTGTTGCGAGATGGTGTATCTATATGTGAGGAAGCAGAATAATTAATGCTCTTGCCCCTTACCAATATTTATTTAGGATTCACATAATGAGGGAAAGTTCACGCCTGAGCCGGATCAAAAGGTAATTAAACACTGATAATAGAAGGACCAGTTGTCATCACTGTACCTGTTGATGTTCCTGTGGTGCTGGTGTGCATAGGCATCTGCATTGGGCATGTCCCAAACCTCGATGCAGGGCCCACTCTGTGGTGTGCACACTAAGGCTACTCGTTTCCAACACTCTCGGCCACTAACACCTGACTGTCCCGACAACCTCTTGTCACCGGGTAGTTGACTGGGTTTGCTGATTTAGCATTTAATGCTGGTTCGAGATATGCCACCTCCCCTGAGAAGAAATTGGATTTACATGGGGACAAGCCCATTTCTTTATTAACAAAAGAAGTTATGATTTAAAATATACAATTAAATATATGTCATAAAATGACCTTATCCAGGAATAAATGAATGCACCTCGTATATGTTGTGCCTCGTCACAAACTGTGTCTTATGAGTGAAAGTCTTTGCATATTCATATGTAACCACAGAGTATTAAGGTTTACGTAATGTCACATTAAGTTGCACTGTGTCACGGTGGAAAATTTAGTACACAAAATTGCTCAATAAATCTGGGGAAAATGTACATAGATGTTGGTTGAGGACAAGGTAATGAGTGTGAAGAAGGTTCACAAACAAAGGAAAGTTCCTGGATTAATGTTAGTGACGTGCCATCTTTTGCAACCTCTGGATGACATCTGGAACTGATCTGGAGAAATGACTTCATCTAATTTCTACAACAAGGTACATAAGTGGTAACACAGCAAATCATGATTATTATCAGTGTTTATTATGTCAAAAGTAAAGTTTGGGCATGAATAGGAGCATTGATATTTGAGTAAGGATGTAAATAACAAGATTAGGTATTGAATTATGCACTCTGTTTTAGCAGAACAAATAATTATAACTCTTGATAAAAAAAAAAAGATTGGAAATGTCAAATATGTAATAATACTTAATGTAAATAGATGGAAATGGCAATATTCCATCAAGTCAGAAAAAATGGCAGATGTAACAGGGAAAAATTTGGGACTTGATTTGGTATTTCTGTCCAAATTGTGCGAGTTGTGTTCAGTAGAAGTAAAACAATTGTTTCTGTGTGAGAGTTTGGTCGTTTTTTTAACGATGCAGCACTCTAATTTCGCTTCATCGATGGTTGGGGACCAATCTGCATGACAACAATTTAGATAATAGGATATTTTCATTAAGTGGACTATATTGATAATATTGCCGTTTGTATTATAGATATATGAATTTAAGAAATATGAAAAGAAGGGATAGACATCCGTCTAAGTAGATGGAGAAGACGTTCCTGCCCCGCATCTCCACCACGTCTAATCACTTTAACGAGATTTAGGGGATCAAACCTCAGGCCATGTGAGAGCCTAATATTAATTATTTATAGGCAGCTAGAGGTACATTGTAAAAGGGGGGGGGGTACAGCTCTGAAGAGCAACGACAACACTCAAACAACAAGGAGGCTAGCCCCATGAAATAAGAACACACAGGCATTTAATTATAACAGGATGGCGACAGACCTGGAAAACCTGGAAAACCGGGGAAAGTCAGGGAATTTGAGGGGTCAAAAAAAGTCAGGGAATTTCGTCTTCATTGACTTTTATCATCGTTATATAACTCTGCACTGGAACAGAAAATCTCGTTTGTAAGTTTGGGCCTCAACTTTTAGGCCCCTGTTATGCGCAACACAACCACGGTGCAAGAAACCAGTGATAGCAGCAGCAGAGAGAGAGAGAGAGAGAGAAATTTCTCTCGCCCGGGCTTCTCGGCGGGAATTTTAAATTCAAACACTCTTTGGAGGAAAATTGTTATAACTCGTGCAGTATGGGAGCAATCTACTTTGGATAACTTTTGTTTTGCAGTTAAAACATCAGCGCATGCAACCGTTTACAATTCAGAACACCTGACCGAGGAAGGGGGCTTGGGGGGGCACGTCCCCCGAATTTCAATGGAGTTTGCACCCTCTTCTCCCACTATTTTGGGGAGAAGGCGCAAACTTTAGTATTCTTTTCAAAGAATGGATATTTCTCAAGAGAGTGAATCATGTTTCATGTTCTTGGGTGCCATACAAATTGAATAATACGCCAAAATGTGAATTATTTTTTTTTTTTTACAACAAATAGGTAATTTGCATTTTTGGAAGAAAATTGTTATAACTCGGGCACTATGGAAGCAATCTACTTGGGATAAGTTTTGTTTTTCAGCTAAAACATCAGAGCATGCAACCGTGTACAATTCAGAATGCCGAACCGAGGAAGGGGGGTTTGGGGGTGCGACATCCGAATTTCAATTAAAAAAAAATGAAAAAATCTGGAGTTTGCCCCCTCTTCTCCCGCTATTTTGGGGAAAAGGCGCAAACCTTAGTATTCTCTTCGAAAAATGGACGTTTCCAAAGAGAGTGAAACATGTTTCATGTTCTGGGGTGCCATACAAGTTGAATAATAAGCCAAAATGTGAAACTCTGTTATTTACTAATAATAGGTAATTTGCATATTGCTCAGAAAATTGTTATAACTCGGGCACTATAGGAGTAATCTACTTCGGATAAGTTTTGTTTTGCAGCTAAAACAACAGAGCATGCAACCGTGTACAATTCAGATCGCCGAACCGAGGAAAGGGGGTTTGGGGGTGCGATCCCCGAATTTCAATTAAAAAAAACATAAAAATCTGTAGTTTGCCCCCTCTTCTCCCGCTATTTTGGAGAGAAGGCCCAAACTTTAGTATTCTTTTCAAATAATGGACATTTCTCAAGAGGATGAAACATGTTTCATGTTCTTGGGTGCCATACAAGTTCAATAATGAGCCAAAATGTGAAACTCTGTTCGGAAATGTGGCATGGATATGTTACAGAGAGAGGGGAGTTTGGTCATCAATATGAATTTCCCAGGCTTCCTCCAGACCTGTGTCAGAGTTTCCACCTAAACATAAGAGTATGAAGGTCCAGAAAGCACATTCATTTCGTAATCAGCACCATGATACCATATGGTATCATCGGGCCAGTACGACCTTACTCTGATGATACCATATCGTATCATCGGGGGAGTAAAGGTTAAGCCTCTAAATATTACGTGGAAAATACATTGACTTATCATTTTTTCTTGTTCATATGGGAGTAGTAAGGGGACTTGTCAATAGATGGAGGGTATTAGAGTGGGTGGTGCCGTGCGATAGTTGTCGGATGTCATAGTAAGGCATTTTGTTGGGCAAACTGAAGGAACATGGAAACAAATAGGTTCCATTGATACAAGAGGTTTTTGTCGAATATCGCCACCTGACAAAGTATCTCACTACAACATGCGACAGAAATTGCATGGACTGCAACATCCAACAAAAATCGCATGCATAAACAAGAAGAACTTTAGACTGCAAATATGCTGCTGGAATTTTATTACTCTTCTGGCTCACTTCACCTTATTTAATGTAGCAGTGCTTACAAAGGTTTTCTTTCATCATCGTGACGTATTACTGGTTTCGCACAAGTTAACATACGTTTACAATGTCATTGCACTATTCTTAAATATCAAGAAGAATCCAACCAAACAGGATATTTATTGAATACCATCACGAAAAAGTGAAACAAATCTGCATTGGTGAACGTTATAAAAATTGGCAAGTGCATGCTCCCAACCTCAAATTTACTGCAACACTAGTATTGCAATGAAATTAACGCTACTCTCTGTACTGTCTGTTTAAACTCGTGAGAGATGGTAATTAATGTCTCACTGAGTAAGGTTAATGTCCAATGTTATGAAATAAAATACTAATAATAAATACATAAATATTTTAATATATTTACTCGAATCATTCAATCATAAAAGCAAATCACTTTCTTCAAGAATTGACTTTTCTCTGCCAGCTCTGCTAAATTTTCACTTTCCATCTACTGATTTATACGAGGGGTGGCCAGAAAGTAATTTCCAATTAGTAGGGACATTGATTTTTCGCAAACGCCAAAACCGTGAAAAATGGTATTTGATGCGAACTTATGTTTAGGAATGTGCAGTGATGTCTGAACACATTTTTCGCCCATTCGAGATATCGAAATAATGCGAATTGTTGGCATTTTTAGCGATTGTTTTTTTTAAAGAAATGTCCTAAAACAACGAAAAATTTCATAAAATCCAACGTTATGCAATTTTTCCAACATTTTACTCAAGAGTAAACTATAGAGTTATGGGTACATGGAATAATTCCGATAGCCACATTAAATCATGTATTTCCCACGATTTTTTTCAACTTCTATCAAAACCATTTGCATCACAGAGCAAAGTGGCAGGGTTCTAACAGGAGATAGAGCGTGTATCTACCGTCACATGGGAGCCACATCTTCGTATTTGTCACATGAGATATGTTTTGAATTACCAAGCTAAGTGCGCACCATCGGCATTTGTCGAGTGAGTAATAATGGAGCTCAGTCGTTAGGGCATCTGACTACTATGCAAGAGACCTGGGGTCCATCCCCTTCAGTGGAGAACCGGGATGTTTTCCACCTATTCAAACTGCTCCGGCACCCACCCAGCATCATATGAAGCTGGTACCTTGAGGAAACTTTGAGGGATAAAGGTAGCCGTGGTGCTGATCACATCACCCCTACCTTCAACCGTGATCAAGAAAGTGTGGGGCCCTAACTCCACACCCCTATACACCTTCTAGGAAAAGTGCAGGGAGCACTTTACTTTTACTTCCTCAAAAATCTGTTCCAACATATCAAACTGACGAAAATATGTAGACCATGTGACCTACAATTTAAAATAATAGTTTAAAAGCGCAATGGAGTATTAAGTTTCGGTATATTTGGCAGAAAAATGTTCTAAAACAAAAACGCAAATTTTGGGAAACGTAACACTAAGAAGTCAAAAAAAGATAATGCCAATTTTTGGTGCCATAATATATCGGTATCTGTCATGTGAAATTGATTGATTTAAATTTTTTGGGTGCGTCATCACCACTTGGTCATTATGCACCCTTCAGTATATATGGGGAAAATTCCATTATCTAAAATCTTTACCTTAAAATTTAAAAATAGGGGTATGGAAAATAACTTTCCCAAAATAACGTTCAAGATATGAAACTCTCATGAAGAGGCATAAGCAATATGACGTACAATTTGAAACAGTAGTTTAAAAACACCATGACGGTATAATATCAGATATTTGCGAGAAAATGCGCTAAAATGAAAATGTGAATATTGGGAAGAATAACACAGTATAGTAAAAAATAAAAAATAAGAAAATACACCAGTTTGAAAAAAAAAATACCAAAATACCGATTAGGCATTAATAAAACAAGAATATCAGTTGTAATTTATTGCATTAGCAACAGTGAGTCCTAACCTAATTTTCGGCATAATCACCACCGTTTTTCTGGAATTTGTCGTAGCATGGCACTAAATTTTGTATGCCCATGGCATATGTATCTGACAGCAAAGACTGGAACTATCTCTACCGCAGTGTAGCTGTCAAATCCTTGTCCTGCCAGAAACCTCTTCAGTTAAGCAAAGAGATGAAAGTCGGTACATTCAAGGCCAGGGCTGTACAGGGAGTGGTCCAAGATCTCTCACCTGAAGTGATGCAAAGGGCCCGTGTGTACTCAGCTGTATGGGGTTGTGCACATTCGATTGGCCTTCCGTGAATTGTCTGCACCATCGTCTGACCATACTATAACTCACGACGTCGGGTCTGCACACCTCACATGATTGCTGGTGGCTCTGTGCCAAATTCTGAGCGTGCAATGTAGGCTACATGGCAGTCGGTGGGAGACTGTATGAGAGCTGCAATTTTTAACCTAGAACTGTCCTAAAACGGCTGCATTTCAACTGTACCAGATTACAGCTACATGCCACTTCTTCCTGCCTGCATGTGTGTGTGTAGCTCTCCGACCACTAGTGCTGCGTATAGGCACCATTGGAGCTTTTTTCAGGATGCCCCTCGTATATGAACTTTCAGAAGCTTTTATTATTAGAGTGTTCCTGTTTTAATGTGTGGTTAGCTAAATCAGGTACCTATACAATGCAACTCTATAAATTCCTTGCGTTACATTTCTAATACCTACATACCCTATTCATCAGCATTAATGGTATAACTGCATATTGTCAGTTTCACAGTACTTCACTTGGATAGACTGTACTGAAGCAGAAATCCCATTGATAATGTAAGGAAATATGACACTTTATTTTGTTCGATTCAATTGTTTCACTTATATGCAAGAGTTAAGTTGTTTGCTTTACAGAGAGAGATGTAGCTTATGCATTGAAAAATGAGTCCACACTCATGGTTCTTGCAAGCAGAGGGTTCCAAACCTCAGTGGAAATATCAACATATAATACCAAGAATGTATAAGGAGACTGATAAATTACAAATTGTATTTCTTAATCAATCACACTTCACTCTTATCTCATTTAGTCGTAACTTTAAAAATAATCGAGTATTTTATTTTAAACTTACTGCGTATGACAAAATTCCATAATCCTTCCCTAGCTTGTGAAATGTAATAATTTTCCAAATTCACTATTTTGCAGTTTGTTTGAATTCAAATCATAGAGAATAGAGAAATTAAGTCAATTTCATAGAAGATAATATTGGTACTTAACAAAACCATACGTGGATCTGTATGTGTTTATTATTTCCATTTGCAAAAACATCCATTTAGTTTAGTTTGTAATTGTCAGGGAAAAATGTAAATGTTGTCCTGGAAAACCTGGAAAAATCAGGGAATTTCATTTGTGCTTGTTTGTAGCCACCCTGTATAAACACTTCACTTGACTGAACAGGCAGGGTGAGGAAGAGTCATAGGAATATTCATTACCTGTAGCGCTGTTGGAAGATCTTGTCCTTGCTTCGATGGGGCCCTAACCTGTAATAAAACGAGCTCGGGAGCTTAACTCAGTTTTCTCCCAAAACTGCCCTAATGTAATCCCAATATTCTAAACCATCACTTTCCGCTCGTAATTCTATAATTTTCGTTTTACTGACAAATATATGGAGCTCATTCGCTATAACGTAATCTTAATTCGATGTTAAACAGAAGGCAACTGAGTGCAACTCTAGAGCTCACTAGCAATAGCTGTATTCGATGTAAATCAAAAAGCAACAGATTGAGGTTCTCTCACGTGGACCACTTATTTTCAATTTGAACATTCGATCGGTAAATCTGTTGACTCGAGTTTGTCCCTCGCCAACCGTGATTTCTGTGGATAATGCTGATTTACTGATTTTCATATTCTGCTGGCAAAATTTACTTTTAAGAAGCTCTTTTCCAGCTCTTCACTGGAACCCCTTTTATGACGTGATTAGCTTATTAATTTATGATGCTCGGGGTCCTGGGTTCGACTCACGCCTGCAGCATGATACGGTATATACATGCTCTGTAAAGATGTTTTGGCATGTACAAGGTGGTTATAAATTGTTAAAAAATCACCAAATGAGAGTTGTACAACAAATGCAACGAAACTGTATTTTCGCTGTCAGCAGTGAAATTACGAGTGCTCTCTTTCCATATGCAGTAGCTGTAATCATCTCGCACATGCTTTTTTTTACATGTGCAGGTAATGCTATTGAAGCTGAAGATCGGGCTGCTTCGGGAGTCCATCATACTCTGTGTTGATTCACATGATCAGGTGACATCACAGAGACAAAGGATCGCCAAATTGTATGAGAAAGAAAAAAATGTTGCAGCAAGTGCTGTTGGATGTACAAGATTAAATACCTTCACTTCCTTTGTTCTTATGTTTGACTTTGCTCTCAGTTGGAACGAGAGTTGCATTACTCGAAGTCTGTCGTCTGTGAGCACTGAACTCCGTGCCGACGAGGGAAAAATTCCATAACCTCCTTGAGTACTTGGAAACTGTAAGTGCCACATCTGATAAATTCAATGCCACTTGCTTGGGGCCTGGAATGTGCTACCTGCCGCCTAGAGTTCAATCACCAGATTTCTCAGATCGTAGTGATTTTTACGAGTGCAATAGTCATTGAAACTAGATTTCTAAAATAAATGTGAAAAAAAAACATCGAAAAAGTTTCAATCAGACATACAGCACACACACTGATAGACACCAAAATCAGAGAGATGCATGCAATTATGCACTTTCCACATGATCTTAACATCGACGTTGGACAAGCACATCACATTTGGCTCCTGCTGTTGCAACAACCCATCGCATGCAGCAGGTGAGCTGGCTATGCTAGAGCTCCTAGCGACACACGAGGGAATTACAGGAACCAGAAGCCAACCCATCAGTGAAGCAACAAGTTCCTCAGCAGATGGTGGCAGAGGCCACCAAAATTAATAGAATTTATATAAGTAAGTTTTTGTGGATAAATATTAGTAACTTGTTTACATCTTATTATTAAGTATCTTATGCTCATAATTCTTTACCAGGTGGCACCAAATGATGAACTACCACAGCAAGTGTGCCCACTTTGTCTTGAGAAGTTGAACATTTGCCATGAGCTCGTGTCTGGCTGTGTTGAAGCTGATAAGAAGCTGAAGGATTTGTTTATATCGAAATCGGGTCATATAAAGGTAAGGGTTATTTTTAGCAACTTGGGTTCATCATTATGTAATTTATAGTTTAATCATTTATATTTTGAAATAAATGGTGAACCTCAGAAATGTGTCCATTTTTAAATTGCAATTTAGAATATAAAAGTAGAACTGAGCTGATACTGATGGATAGCTATCCGTAGAGGAAAGTATAGGCTGGGATCTATTCACCAATACTGTCTGAGACTCTTCCAGAGATGAATTTTTTCATAAGTCCACAAAAATTGCTTTGTGACATTTTCGTCAAATGTAAGTATCCTGGAAATTATGGAAAGTTAAAGTTCTCGTATACTTTGCACCAGTTTTTTTGTGAAAAAATTAATTTGGTGATTAAATGGCAGCTATATTAATATTCCTATTTAATTATTCAATATTTTAAAGAAAAAACTCTGGTATGTTTATGTGTATAATTACGATGGAATTATTTTATAAAGGTAAAGGTACCCCTGTGCGCACATATGCCATGAACACATGTGGGGTGATGTGGAAGTATAGTGCTCCACATATTTGTGATCTCGACCATGTTGATAAAATGAAAAGGGGAACCCCCCGAAGATGCCCATCCTCCACCCGCATACATTCGGAGGTATGCGCTTTTGTTCAGGTACCTTAAAATAAACCCTGGGCATCTTTTCCGCAAACATTTATGGATTCCCCCATTTTTTCCTTTTTCCTTTATTGTATAGTTTTATATTTTAATTACACAAAGTGGAATGAACCAGAACTGTTCTGGTGAATCCAGATTACCAACTTACATTTAAATATTAATGAATATTTCTATTGTTATACTTTTCAAGCATTGGAAAGATTATCAGTATTTAAAGGTGGTGTTGATGAGGTTTTTAAGTTTTTAACTTGTGTTTGTTTACTTCCGTGCCCCAGGGTGCCAAACCTATTGTAGGCACATATTTTCCTCCTTCCCACGGCTAAATCTGAGGGTTATTAAATAGCCCTTTTATTAGTGGATCCCCATGTCGAGTGCAGGTTCTTCGATGTTCCTGAGTATGGAGGAAACAATATGACCAGATTCGAGTCACAAGCAAAAGTATGTAAGTATGTAATTCACAAACAGATTAACACAATATGTATAAACAACTTACATCATGGTATAGACACTACCTGTAGATGTCCTTTCTTTGTCACGAACGATGGTATAGAATTTGCGGCATACATGATGGAAACGAGACAATAGACTAAACATTAGGCAACATATAATAACAAAGTCTGGCGCACACTGATGACACAGATCAGGTCTGGAGTAGATGTTCAGTCGGTATACGACACTACCCCCTTTGGTAGAAGAGACTCCTGTTTCATGGAATTTGCCCATAGTGGTCTTGGCCTCTTGGATCTTCTAATCAGCTGATGATCGTTTGTCGCGTTCGGAGGCTTTATTTGATCTTCAACAGCAGGTACAGGGAGATAGTCCTCCTCTCTTACTAGGACTGGGTTGTTGCCATGTGAGAGACTTTGCTTTTGGGCAACGGTGTCTTTTCCAACCTTAGCAGGATATCTCTTGATCTTCAAAAGATGAATAACAACCACATCATTATCGACAATTACTTTTGCCATCTTCTGGCCCATCAATTTTACAGTTTCGCCAATAGTGTATTTGGAACCATGGCTGAACTTCTTCTTGCAACGTTCCACTAGTATTTTTCCTCCCGGCTTTAATAGAACAGGACCAATAGGCTGATTTTTGGAATCATCTGTGTTATGTCTGAAGTGGAAATATCTGTTCTTGGACGAAACTTAAGTAAGCGTTCTGCCAGAGTACACCCATGCACTGGAGTATTTCTCAATCTACTCACTGTGTCTCGCAAAGTGATACACAAATGATTCGAAAAGTTATTTTCGAGCATGTTCTTCATCACCCCAACATTCCCTTCAGCTAGACCATTTGATTGGGGGGGGGGGGTGTACAGAGCTGAGTGAAGAAACTTAACATTCCTCTTTGAGCAATAAGTGTTGAACTCCGAAGATGCAAATGGTTAACCATTGTCAGTAACATAGGTTTTTGGATATCCAAAGCATGAAGAAAATTGATCTAAATGACAGATAATGGTGTCAAACTGCATATTCTTCACTCTCCACACATATCCAATGAGAATAAGCATCAACCAGCAACAGAAAATTCATATCTGAGAAATGAAGGAAATCAAGATGGACATGCTCAATAGGCTGCGATGCAATAGGCCATGACTCGAATCCAGTACCAGGCATGTTCGGCCTGTTATTGTAACGCAAACATGTGTCACACAAAGACTTGAGCCTTCCAATGTCTTCGTTCATCGTGTTCCAAAAGAACGATGAATAAGCTATTTCCTTCATTTTGCATGTTCCCTGGTGGAATTTGTGCAACACAGAAATGACACTCTGGATACAAGATTCAGGTACAACCAGTCTTTCACCCATGAAAATACATCCCTTCTGTATGTGGACATCATATCGCCTGTCAAATATCTTTCTAAGAGAATTCCCTTTTGTTCTTCCAATGAATTGCGGCCATCTCACTTAAACGTATTCGAAGACGGTAAGCTCAGGATCACGTCGTGATTCCAGCGCAATGGGTGTCAACACCGAAGATTCAATTAGATTAAGGATAACTGGCTCAGCTGTAAACTGACATGCGAAATAATCATGATTATCATAAACTGGATCATCTGCAACACAAATTCTTGACAGCGCATCGGCCAACTCAACGTGAGGCGTGTATACAGTTTTGAAGTCATATTCTTCCAATACTAACTTTCATCTGTTGATTCTGCTGATGGCTAGAGTGGGCAGGTTACTTCTAGGATCTAGCAGATGAGATAATTGCTTGGAGTCAGTGAATGCAACAAAATGTTGTCCAATGAGGTACTTGTGGAAGTACAAGGGTCGTCAAAGGTTGACCGGGACTTTTATTTCTGCAGAGGAAATAGGTAGCAGAAGAAACACTAAACTATGTCAGTTTTTCAAAGTATTCTCCGTGCGTGCCGAGGCACTGTTGCCATCATTCTGGCAGCTCCCGAATTCCTTTGGCGTAGAAAGAACTTGGTTGTTGTCGTAGCCACTGGAGGACATCGCTCCGCAGTGTTTCGTCTGTCGTGAATTTCTTCCCTCCCAGATGGTCTTTAAGGGGTGCAAACAAATGATAATCACTGGGGGCTATATCCGAAGTGTAGGGGGGATGGGGCAGAACTTCCAAGCACATGTTGGCCAGAGTTGTTGTTGTCACATTGGCCATGTGAGGGCTGGCATTGTCATGGAGAAGAATGACATTTCCAGACAACATCCCAGGTCTTTTCTTGCGAATGGACTTTCGTACAGCACCACTCAACAATGTGTAATACTGGGCATTAATCGTGCTCCCTTTGTCCAGAAAATCCACATGGATAACGCCCTTCATGTCCCAGAAGTCTATTATTCGTTCCAAATTTTGCTGCAGAAATAAATCTGTGCTGTGATATTTTGCATGATTCGAAGTAAAATAATGCAGATTGAAAAAATGTTCTGTCAGTATTAGAGCTGAACCAATACTGATGCCGATACTCTCACCGATACCCACCAATACTGATGCCGATACCGATACTTGTATAATTCCAAATTTAAAATAACACGCCAAAACACGCTGTTCCACCATGACTTGCTACTCCTTATGGGCAGGGCACGTTTCTCACTGCATGACTCATGCTAATCACATGCTGCGCATGCGCGGTAGCCTGCACAAACATTGCATTGTGTGTAAATGTAGAAGAAAGACGAAAGAACACATTGCTAGTTTCATTTCATTTATTGGGCTTGCACTTTCTCCAAAAAAAAGGGAAACTTTTTCCTTGAACAACCCTCGTATATACATATAATATATACTATATATATATAAATTATATGTGTGTGTGTGTGTGTAATTATTATTATTACATTTTATGCATTTCTGACGAGGGGCGATGAATAAATTAATCCACCAAGCGAATGTTCTGTTGCAAAGATGCATCTCAACTTTACATTTTTTGTAAGTGACAATCGATCAGATGTTTCAAATATTAGAGCTAAGAGCAAGGCAATCGTGTGGTCGTTGTCCTTCTCTCCCCCAATTTTAAAAATGAGATCATGCCTCTCAGACCTTCTCTAAAATTAGCCTCGTCGATGGCGCAGTGGTTGCGTCATCGCCTTGTAATCAAGGGGTCCTGGGTTCGATACCCGGTGGAGGCATCACCAAATCAATCAATCAATTCTCTAAAATTAAAGGATCACTCTTCAAAAACTAACATTAAATCATCCGTGAACACAAGAATGATTGGCGATTTATCAGCCCCGGACACGGGGTCTAAAACTATCAGTATAGCTGTAATGTGAAACCAATCTCATCTCCTTTTTGTCCTTTAACAAAGAGAATAAAAAATTTGTAAACGAAATTTAAGGAGAGAGTGAAAACTTACCAGTCTCTTGCTTCTATATCAGGCGATTGACTTCAGTACAGTGATATTCTGAAGTGACTTTGCTTTCGATATACTTTCGGCAAATGATTTCTAAGAAAAATTAAAAGCCAAGTTCTATTGCTTGGCGTGGGAGGAACCCATCACTACACTTTCAAGAAATTAACTGCTGTCATCTATCATTCAAAGAAAATTATTCCCCTGCCGCGTTCCTTGTGCAAAAACACGCCTGTGCTGAAACCCAGTCAGGACAAACAAAAGTCTAAAGTTGAAAAGGAGAACGGGGATTTGCCCAGGTATTTGAATTTCCAGAAAAATGCTATGTACTATGTCTGAGACACTTCCACCACTTTCATTGGCGATGGCCTTTTTGACTGCGGGAGGTCACTAAAGAGAGGGATGTCCGCAAACATCAAAGAAAGTGGAAGGGTTACCAACAGATGCATTGTTGGCTTTCTGGACCTCATTGGGGTTATTGTTACACAAGACCGCATCTGTACGAACAAAGCCTGGTAGACTTCGAAGAGAACTAAACAGAAACAGCAAACTCCTATGGGGATAATTTCACGTTACGCTTGATTTGCAAGATACTTGACCGCGAGTATTATCTGCATACAGATCTTTTTGTCATGCACTTGCTGTTCACGGAAACTTGAGTACAGGTTCATTTAACAAATGCACAACTATTTTTTTTTCAAAACCAAAGGTAAGTTGGTTCCAAACATAAAAGAACGACTTTCGATGGACCATTTCCATCCCACGAGAGGTCTCATACATTTCCTAACGGGACACGGTCCCTACGGTCAACACCTAAATAAGCACAACCTCAGACAGACTGATAAATGCCTGAAATGTAAAACCGAGACGGACACACCGGAACATAAAGCCTTCTTTTGCCAGACATCAAACAAACAAATCGAAGATTTAAGACAAAAGCTACCAAACTTCAACACGTACCAGTTAATAAGAAATCCCGAGCACTTTACGTCACTAAACGACTTAACAAACCTGGTGTCGAAAGAGGAACATTCCCTCTTCAAATCCGGCATCACTCACCTCCCCATTCAACCCCTACCTCCGGAATGTAATATACCCCCCAGAAGATCACAAAGAATCCACCTTCGACAAACTCAACAACAGGACATCCCTCCTTAGGACTAAGATCACCAAGAGGATAATGAAGCAGAACCTCCCACAGGAACATCAAGAAGGAGACACTAATACAGAAGACAGTGATACGCCAAAACGAAAAAAGGTTACGTCTCCCCGGAGAAAGGCAAAGGATAACACTGCAAGGACTCGACCTAGGAACCAACCGAATTTAACCAAGATTCTTCTTTTTCGTTTCTTTCTTAAATTGTAATCTTACACCCCCTTCTTTATTCTCGTTACTAAACACACTGCAAACTTCTCTCACTGATTCTTGACAATTCTCTATATTTCCACTACCGAACGTACTAATGTACCCGATACTTCCCAGGAAATCCCTCCCTACTTCTTCCCTTCCTGATGATGTCCCGGGTACCAACCATCGTACCGATGTTCATCCCAGTCCGACCAACTCTTGCTGGTCTCCCGCAAGTCTCCTTGCATCAGGTACCACTCGTTCTTTCATATCTCTTCCTACTATTAATACGTACATCTCAAAGCCAATAATACTCTCACTATCTCAAACATAACATACTAGAACATAGACCCTGCTTAACATTCATAGAATCGTGTTAATGTCCATTCCTCATCTCATCCATCAACACTAATGCACACGACACACAATAAAACTTATCCTAAGAAAACATTACCCACCCAATTACACACTTATGTAATTTCGTATCTGTGATCATAAATAATATTAATGTTAAACACTAACACTTATTTACTTCCTACTATTTCTAACCTTTATCTTAATCTTCTTACCTTGTAGAATGATGTGAAACCAACTTTGTTCAGGAAAACCGAACAAATTTGGTTCTTCACACTGGGACATTCTTGCCAATGTCACAGTGAATTATTGTAATTAAAAAAATAATGGAAATCAAGGATGAATCAAAGAAAAGCGGGGGAATCCGTAAAAAATTCATGGAACTGACGCCCTGGGTTAATTTTCAGGTACCAGGGCATAAGCACATACCTCCGAAAGTAGCTTGACTACTTTTATCCGTATACATAAAAAATAATAATCGTTCTATGTAACCATATCTTGTATACTGTTTAGGAAATAAAATTCTTTGTATTTATATGAACATTACAGTTTATTGTTTCACATTTTCAGTTCATTAAAAGCAAACACACATTCCCTGTTTGGTTATTATGTAGAGTGTAACCCTGATTTCACGTTTTTCAGGAGCCCAAAAGTAAAAGATAAATAAACATAAAATGTGGGAAATGTAAAAAATGGGAAACTGTGTAGCATTTTCTATTAACTTTGTGTTGTTATTCCAAATTTTATCATAAAATGCTACAATCTCAACACCTACGTGTTGATATGGGCTGTCCACTCGAAGTTCGCGAAGTATTTACTGATTAGTTACGTGGATTCGTGATAGAGGCCAGTTCATACTTCGCTACCTTTCCCTGTGGTTTAGTCATGCCTCCTGGCATGTGACGCGGCGCAATACATTTCCTCCAAAAAACTGGTGGAAACAGACAGTCAGTCTCGACTCAGTTCCTCAACATGCAGCAGTACATCCCTAGTATTAGCAAGCGGTACCGCGGGTTGTACTCGTAATACCTTGTGGCTTGCAAGCATCTGGTGATTGTGAAGGAGTTGCCTTTTTCGGCACTCGCAATACCATACATATATTTTTGAACATTCATAACCTGCTCGTGTCTTGTACGTTGAAAGAAAGCACAAAGTTTTGACTTGTGTTTTTGACTGTACAATTGAGCAAGAAGTAAAAGGGACAAGTTAATCATTTCACCAACCAAAAGATACAAACACCAGTGCCTAGGACTACGTATTCTGCAAGTACAATGCCAGATTGCGAAGGAACAGATTGGGCGACGATTCCACCACGATTGAGCACAAATACAATATTTTCTAGATTTGGACAAGGAAGTAACGGTGTATTACTGTCACCAGGATTACAAGGTACGGTATTGAACTTGTTAGTAGTGCCGGTTACAACGAACGGCAGTGTTTTCAAACTAAGTACTTTGAATTACTAATCAATCATGATTAGAAAGAATATAGCAAACTTTCACGCATAATTATGCTCCGTACCTTTTATTGTGTTAGTGCCATATAAAAAATGTAAAAACGCAAGCAATGATTTATTTCACTTGATTACACTGCATCTGAGAATGATTCAAAGAAAATAAACTGAGAAACACGTGAGTTCTTGTCAACGCGAGTGCTCTATATATTATAAATATAGAATGACAATTTGACGTAATTGTACTTATCTCAACGTGGAAATCACGAAGTTGTGATACAAGAATAGCCTTGCCTGTTAACACACCCACGAATTCCTTCCTTGCACGAGTGACTATTTTGCCTTGATAAGATTAATAAATTAACGTAAAAATATCAGAAGCATGAGTAGAATAGTATTGTAAGAAAGAACAAACTTAACAAAGATTCTAAAAATGCACCGCATGTTCTCGTAAAAGTCACCAAGGAGACGTATGTATGTATTATTATTATTGTAAATTACTTACCAAAAAAACTTACATTCACGTTTTATCAAATATTATTATTATTATTCTTATACAAAAGATAGAGTAAAGGACGTGTTGATGCGTTCTGAAACATATTGATATATGCATGTATTTATACAAATGTTGAAGTTCATATGGTTCTAAATGAACAGTTGATAGCATAAATTGAGATCGAAGATTTCTTGTTGTTAATATTTTTTTTTTTAATAATGATGTGGCAATAGTTAAATTATGTGTACACCATGCCTTGTCTAAGCACACGTTGTTTCAACCAGGTGGTTATAAATTGTTACACACGCACGCACGCGCGCGCGAGTGAAGAAAAAGCCTAAATATTGAGATGTGTTATAAAACACCAAAGTGAATAAAAAATGTTAAAGTATTAATGAAGATATACATGTACATCATTTGACTTTTGGAATAAACTCCCCTCCCAACAGTAAGTTAAGGGTAGTAAGTTGGAGTATTTTGTGATAGAAGTAATTACGTACCTTTTTGCGTACGTATGTGCATACTTGTTGTTGTTGCGTTTATGCAAGTTGGAAAGTTTACTTGATTTAAACATATCTTTCTCAGGTAGTTAAAAGTTAACTGACCTTAGACGTGCTTGTATGAGCAGCGTTGCATTTTCCATGAAGGTCACCAAAAAAAAATTGAAGATAGGGGGGGGGGGATAGGGTGACACTTGAGCCCATGCACACGATGTTTCGCTACTTCCTTGTTAAACCTTGAGGCATCGTGAACTACACGGTTAAAGCCTCCAACCAGCAGTTTTATGCATCTCTGTTGCTATTGCCGAAGTCTTAAAATCCTGGACCTCCCTGAAATTTATATTTTGGTAGTTTACCTTGTCCATTTAATAGTCATGGCAAACAGAACGTTACAACTGTAAGGGAGAGGTGAAGTTCAAATACAGGTAAGAAACTACTACACAATTGAATTTCTTGGGTGTATAATGTATTAAAAATGATTTAACAATGGGAGGAAAAAGTGAGATTATAAGTTTGTAAGAAAATAAGCAAGACATCAGTGAAAATCATTGGCAGATTAACAAGGTGCTTCAAAGTGCCACCTATTAGGGTCAAAATGTATCTCATTGTGTGGGAATTCTGTTTACTTTGTAAACTGTTAGTTTTAGAAGTCTCAAATAAAGGACAGTGATGACTGACTTTGTATCAGTGATCGTTTTTATATGCTGTAATCAAAGTGTCCTGGATTCATTTCACAGTGGAGACAGGTCCAATCCTACTTCAAACAGCATGCATATCCTGATTAACCCAACACCATAAAGTGAACTGAAAACAAACATCATCAAGTTTTCAAAATAGGAGGATTGTTATTTATGTCCACATCATACCCTTTATTGTTGGATTTAGGGGTCTTGCAGAGGGCAAACATCACTCGTTTCTGCGTAAATAATATATTCTTTTTTTATTATTATTATTGGTCTCAGAACAATGATATTGTACTCAGAACTGTGTGATTTCCTTTTTGCACTGCTCTGAATGCTCAAGATGTTTATTGTTGTGTTGGCTGCAAGAGAAGAGTTTGGTTTTGTTTTTCAGAAGGCAGTGTCAGAAGAGAAATGGCTTGCCTTTTTAATTCCTCACATTGTGTCTGCTGTTCGTATTTTGTAATTTTCATAATCATCAAAGCAAAACATCCTTTCAAGTCCTGACATTCAAAACAATGCTGTTTTTCTCCTTTACAATGGATGACTCATTGCTGTTAGAAGCAGATATCAGCAAGTAACAGCCAGATAAAACATTGGCAGCAGCTGCAAGCAGTCTCCTGATAAACAACTGCTGGAAAGAGAAGAGTTAGAGAAATTGCATGAACACGTGGTGGAATGGAAGGTCTTCCAAGTGTGCTTATTTTCAAACCAAGTTGCAAAGAAGGAAGAAAATTTGCTTTACGCTTTCCCCTGCTCTCAGTGCTACAGATGCAGGAGCAATATTTCAGATGCAAATGGTTGCATTGAAAAGTAAAGAGAAAAGACAAAGAGGGGAGGCTGATACGAGGATTGCTCCCAAAGTAATGCCTCCAATTTTTATTCTTTTTTCGGACAAACCACAGCAGATACAAAAGATCACAATACACCATTGAATAAAACATAGTTTCAGCTGCAAGATACTTTTTCTATGTAATCACCACCTTTCTCTACACATTTTTACCAGCGATGAACAAGACCTGTATGCCACGCTCTTAAAAATCACCACCAACCGATTTAGTCCACTGTTTCACAGCTATGAGGACGGCGTCATCTGTTGGGAAATGTTGCCCATGTTTTATGGGTCCGAATAGATGGAAATCTGACAGAGCCAAATCAGGACTGTATGGTGGATGTGGAAGGACAGTCCAGCCAAATTTGGCAATATGTTCCTTGGTCTTCAAACTCGTGTGTGGCTTGGCATTGTCGTGCTGCAAGAAAATGGCTTCCCTCTTCTCTGGTCTCACTCTGGAAATTCAAGCCTTTAACTTTGTTAGCATTGCAATATAGCAGTCAGAGTTGATTGTTTCTCCGCTCTCCAGGATGACCCCTTTCCTATCCCAGAACACACTACACATACTTTACCTGATGAGGACTGCACCTTAAACTTCTTCCTTGTTGGGATTTCACATGTCGCTACTCCATTGACTCTTTTTGACTCTGACTCATAGTGGTGACACCACGTCTCGTCACCAGTGACGATCCGATCCAGAAAAGTGTCACTTTCAGTCTCATATCGGATCAACAGGTCTCGACAAACATCAATGCGGAACTCTTTCTGGTCCTGTGTAAGCATTTGCAGCACCCACCATGCACAATCTTTGTGATATTCCAGTTTCCTTAACATGGTTTCCAATGCATTGAAGCTAATATTCAGCTGTATGCACAGTTTGCTGGTTGTTATTTTCCGATTCGGAAATTTGAGCCATTGTTGACAATTTCAGTGTAAAATGGCCAACTGTGCTATATCTGAAATTTTCTCAATAAATAAATAAATAAGCTCATCAAGATGCCTCTCATTTTCTGGTGTGACAGCTGCTCATGGCCGTCCAGAACGTGGTCTGTCTCTCACTTCACTTTCCCACTACTGAAACATTCCACCCACCGCCTCACTGTGCTGTGCTAACTAACATCAACTGTCTGGTCTCCATAAAACTGCAGCAAGAGTCGATGGATTTCAATTCGTACCACTTTTTCTGTCTCACATCTGCAGGCTGCCTCTCTGGCGCCATCTAGTACCACAGATTAATAAGATCGCTTACTTCCTATCTCTCCTTTGTAATCTGTGTGTATACCAAAACGGGCATGTGCCACCCTACAGCGAGGTCGAAAGTTGAAGTACAGCACCTTGAATGGAGTGTGGAAAACGACCCAAGAAACTAGTTCCCGACGGATGACAACATAGATGGCAGTGCAATCAGTACAAGTGCTAATTTTCTTATGAAAGTAATGCGGCTTAGTTAGATTTTGGAATATATTGTGTAGATTTGTTTGTCTTGAAATGCAGTACGTGAATTGATGGAAACAGTTATCTTTGTGGAGTGATTTGCAGTCACGAAACTACATTAATTTGGAAAAAAGAGTAAAATAAAATTAATAAATAAATAGCATGTGTAACACAAGGAGAAACATCGCAAAGTGATTTCGGACGTCAGGTGTTGGATTGTGTACTAGAGTTTTATTTTTCTATGTTATTAGAATATAAATAGTATCCTGAGAGATATTTCTTACTGAGGCGACAAACCACAAGTGTCGCTTGGAAGCAAACAGTCCGTAATCAATGCAGCCTTTCGAACCGTAGGAACACAAGATCTGACTGCACCGTTTCCTCAAGGAGATTTTACACCAAAGCGACACGCGACAAACGATATGAGGATTTCGCACCAAAGCGGCATGGGTCCTTCGGTCCAAGGCAACTTTCATACCGATGCGACACATGTTGCTTGGAAACGAGCCAATCAAGAGCAACATTTCACATCGTAGCGGCATGACGGGAAGCACAGGCCAGCGTTCAGTTGGTGAAATCCTCAAGCGATAAGTGTTGCGTGCCGCTTGTCGCTTTGGTGCCCAATCTCCCTAAAGCAAGACACTCATTGCATCGTGCATGGGCGAACAACAAACCACAGCAACATGTTGCAAGCTATTGAGGAAATGGCCCAGTTTGAGCGACGCACAAGTGACAAAGCGACCCATGTGGCTTATCGTGTTACCTAGATCTGTTGTTGTAATGTGCGGTTTATCATGACGCCTATCTGTTGTTCGCACAATTAGCAGCGAACGCTTGCCAATAGACTGAAGGCACCATGTTGCTTGTCACTTAGTTGGGAACTCCCCCTGTAGCGCATCACTTTGATCTGAGCACCCTTCCTTTAAGGAGCTTTCCGACCGAAGTAACAAGTAGCACGCGAATACGCCATATGAACGTGTCATTTGCTGTTTGGACCTTCATGTGCAATGAATGCTATTTTACAGTCTGGAAGTGTGTGTCACTAGTGTGACAGTGTGAACATCCCATGTCGCTTGTCCCATTAGTTTGAAAGTTTCCTTACACTCATGTCAATGGCACTAAGAAAGTTTTGTGGGGTTCCCGTTGTTGTTTCATGCAATCATCATTATCATCATTATCATCATTGCCGCAATTAGTTTAAAGCGGAAGAAAAGAGACAGTAAATATAAAAAATACAAATGCTATAGTGTGTATATCTTTAAAAGGAATGATGATGATGATAATAATGAACCTAATTCATACACAAAAATTTAGTTGCCAAGAGCATTCCGGGGCCTCCCCGATGGTGCAGTGGTAGCGTCGTCGCCTTGTAATTAAGGGATCCCGGGTTCGATACCTGGTGGAGGCACAAGTGGTTCGGATCCCACTTTAAACTGTAGGTCCAGTCCCGATTAGCCTTACTGCGCATAAAGTGGACTTAAAAAACACTAAATCAATCAATCAAAATCAAGCCAAGAGCATTCCACGCATATTTTTCTCCCGTATTATTAACGAAAGTATGACGATAACAGGATGTGGTCAACTGTCTAGAATGTTCGTTAATATCTTCGTGACCACTGTACCAAATATCATAGTAATTATCACATTCATAGAAATGCTTCGTGTAAAAGAATCAGACGTTGCATCGAAAACTCCATTTACTTACATTATAAGCAGACGAATGCCATGCACGTGTACAGACACCAGTGCTTCTAGCGGTATCATATTCTAGTGGAACCAGCCAGAGATGCCAGAACAGTGCCATTTTCCACACTACGTTATTCAAGGTGCTGTAGTTAAAGCATTGTCATAGCAACCTCTCAACCAATCGCATCTTACTCTTGGCAGTGACAGTTCAATGCGTCTCAGCGCAATGATTCGCTCACCCCACCCTTCCATTCCTGCTTTTATTTTCTGCTAATAATTCGGGACATATCTCGTAAGGTCATATTAATTATTGTATTTAAGTGCATAAAAATGTTCTACAAGGATAAATACCATTGTTCAGTTAATGCATGTTACGTTTGAATGATTTCTACATCTAAGTTACGAGATATATAGAATTAGTAGCCCAGAAGTACAACAGGTAAATAATTACAAGTTTCTGAAATTCCAGCAACGTAAATCATTCCATTGTGCATGAAAAATGGTCTGTGTATTATCTGTGGTAATAAGTATTTTTATTTCTTATTCTCCCTATTATGCGTTGCTTTTCTGACATTTTGGGCAAATCGCGATTGTATCTTGTGTAAACTCTACAGCGATTACTTTGTTTGTAGATCAATGCATTTTACCCCCTCCCTCGTCATTGTTTGTTATTTAGCATCACATTTTCCACTGTTAGGCTAATCGCGACGATGCTATGAAAAATTGATGACACAAAGAAAGCTCTAACAGGGATTCGAACCCAGGATCCCTGCATTAACTGAACAATGGTATTTATCCTTGTTGAACATTTTTATGCACTTAAATAAAATAAATAATATGACCTTACGAGATATGTCCCGAATTATTAGCAGAAAATAAAAGCAGGAATGTAAGGGTGGGGTGAGCAGATCATGGTGCTACCCAAAGTGTTCTAAAGGGCATTCAAGCCTTGTTGCAACATTTCCCAAATTGTATCTTTCTCTTCATAACAATTGCTGCACAGTTTAACATGGGTGGGCCTCATCTGCAGGATACAGCACACTTAATATCAGCAACTATTTCTGGTGCCGTCACTGAATGTCTAGTATTATAGGGGGATCAGCTGTAATTTTCTCCCTTGTGTACCATATTCAATCGCAAGATGTAGACACTTCTGATTTACCAACGTAGAAAATTCCATTCATGTGTCTATGGCCTCATAAAACTAAAGACAAATGCATTCACTTTCTCTGCAATTGATATCAGTGGAGTACCCTGAGAGGAGGGAGATTTGATGCTGAAAATGCCAGGGATACAAAAGACAGGATTCAAAGGTTTTGTCTCAAGAAATAAGAATAAAACATAAAATGTATTATTAAAAACTACTGATGGAACATTAGCGCTATTCATCTAACAAAACCATTACAAATCAGCTGGAGGCTTGTAGGTATGAAATATACTGGAATAAAAGATATATACATATAGCCAGTACTTGTTTTCCAAACTTAAAATGTGATGTAATATATTAACAGGACTTTCATCACACAGTTTTTTTTCTTATGGGCTTGAGTCCACCTGGGTTCAGTCTCTGGGTTTTCAGTTGGTGGCAACCCACCACCCTGAGAAAATTGGGGACCTACAAGTGAGTAGCGGAACCCAGTCTGGGAAATCTATAAAAGCTGAGGGTTTGATGTGATGACTCCACGTCACCCTATTACTGGTTGAAGATCTCCACACCTCTAGGCAAGGTTGTGGGAGGCAGACTGGCAGTCAGGAGATAGGCCAAGGCCCTTCCAGTGCTGTAGAGCAGTGTTGTGTTGAGTTGAGTTGGTGTTTTAAGTCCACTTTAAGCACAGTAAGGCTAATCGGGACTGGACCTACAGCTTAAAGTGGGATCCGAACCACTTGTGCCTCCACCGGGTATTGAACCCGGGACCCCTTGATTACAAGGTGATGACGCTACCACTGCGCCATGGGGGAGGCCTCTGTAGAGCAGTGTATCTCAACCTTTTTCAGTCGGGGACCCACCTTGAAGGATATTACACTTCATGGAACCCATAAGATGGGCACCAGCGGAAATACTTTGTAGGGGTGTGCACCCAGTTTATAGTCATATATTTGCTCTTTTACAACAACACGGCCTGAATTTAAATTGTTAAAACAATATATCAAAGTAATTTAATATAATAAGTTTTTAAGACCAGTTAACAAAGTTTCTAGCCCAACTTCCCAACCCACCAAGTGTCCCTCAGGACCAGGAGTTGGTCGCACCCTGTAGGTTGATAAACGATTCTGTAGAACCATGGGTTATGTTATGCTGTACATGAAAGTAAATATTTTACACTACAGTTAATTTCTATCATAACTTATATTCATTGTTCTGTAGATGAAATAATATTTTGGAAAATACAACATAGAAACTAGTTCAATGCCATCTGCCATGAGAGAATAGAACAAAATAATAGCTATGAGTAGGCCTCCCCAATGACACAGTGGTAGGGTTGTTGCCTTGTAATCAAGGGGTCCTGGGTTCGATACCCGGTGGAGGCACAAAGTGTAAAACTTCTATGATGATGATAATGAATAGTTATGGGAAAATAGAGTAAGTATAGGTCACGTCTTACAAAAATTAACCTAGAATGCCTATATAGCAACCACCTCATCTTGAAGTTGTATAATATTTCACTTTTCTGGTTTGCATCAGAGTAATTTCAACCCATTTCTAAAAACGTGTGGATATTTGTAAGATATATTATTAACTAATCACTGCATGCTTATTCATTTAGTATTTGTCAAACATTCCTAATTTATAATCTAGAATGGGAGTAGGATTATGTCATACAAGTGAGTTTTGTTCGAAGTTACTTACTGGAACCACTCTACATATTGACTACAATTTCATCATATGGTATTACATATTTCATAGTTACACAAAACTCTGGACTCGAAATATGAATGTTTTAGAATACAAAACAAAGCAGTCATGGAGTATGTAGGGTCAAGCTAGATAAGCACACTCCCAGCCTCCTAAACATACACAATGGAATTATAAATACACCACTGAAAGATCTTATCCTGTACAGACATGTAAAATATTCATATACTTAATACAGTACTGAAGATGATACAATCGATGCATTCAGAATAAATATTGAACATGAATTTTAAAGTTAACTGAAAAACAAAATAAATGTGCAAATTTCCAGCTGATGACAAAGAAACCAACAGTATTCTTTGCAATTTTGAGAGATTTCACACCAAAGTGACATATGTCACTTGGAGATGAACCAATGAACAACAACATTTCACCCATAGTTGATGACATATTGACAAAATCCCTGCTACTCATTATCAGCTTCTAAATAATGTCACACATATTTCTAGTCAGTCTAAAAGAAAGTGAAATAAATAATCATTCTTTCAAGCTTCACACTATCAGGACGATCATTGGTGTATGATGTTTCTCATACCATCCCCTCCATCAAGAAGTAAATTTAACTTGGCTTCGTATCAAACATAGGTGTCTCACTCATGATCATTTGCTGCAAGGGCTAAACCATCCAATGTGTCATGTCTAACTGTTAAGTGATTGGTTTATTCCTACCTAATGTGGAGATTATACTTTAGTCAAACTTCTGATCTTACCAATTATTGGCCAGGTTGGGAGATAATGACAGCACTTTAACAAATGTCATTAACTTTTTGAGAAGAGCAGGACTCTTATACTATCTCTGAGGAAGTTCGTAGTTTTGTGTATGTCCTTTGCAAGTCTTTATAACATTTCACTTTCAACCTTTCTCAAGGGGCTCGTCACACTCATTTTTTAACTCAGGTGTGTGTTCGATACCCGGTGGAGACCCATAGTGTTTCGGATCCCACTTTAAACTGTAGGTTCAACCCAATTAGCCTTTCTGTGCATAACGTAGACCTAAAAGAACAGTTCAAAGTCAAGTAATCATATTAGATAAGAGGATTCTTCCTCACATACCTTGAATGGCCATATATGCCTACAAGACTCAACATTTATTTCAAGCATCTTACTTCCAATTACATATATAAATCATATTGTTAGCATTAAACATATGGAATATAGAGTAAAAGACTATAAGAAATCCTTAAAACCCTACATCAATTAATTTCCACTGTATTGAATATTATCATAATATTGTTAATGAAATTCCATGAGACAAACCGTTGATAGTCATACTGATAGGTTTCTTGGTCGGACACTCACTATGGTTATACTTCACCAAGAATGAATTTACATGTTGAAATACTCCAGAAGAAGAGAACAGTTTCAGAGTAAGTACATTACTCTTAATGATTTAGTACTCATACTGTGAAAATGTAAAACATTATATTATATTGCTAATAACAAATGTAAGGGAAAATAAACAAACATATTGTTATTCAGGTATACATATATTTATTGAATCTTGGTCATTGTGAATGTGTAGAGAGACGTATTTTCCCCTGTGTTTCTGCAACAAACGATAACTCCGGCTGTAGGCGACGGAAATTCATGGGACTTGGACAGACAGATTCAAAATGTCGTGTCCCATCGTATGATGAACCTTAAAGTGGCGAGGTTTTATGAATACTTCTTGCGCACAAGAAAAATACAGAACACGATGTCTAACTTGGGCACCGCAGTTTCCTAACTGTACAACGTTGCACTCCTGCTATTGGCTGGTCGCCAATGACACGCTCTCCGTAGCTCCGCCCGATATCGTTTCTAAAACCGTGCGTCGTATAACACACTCAACAAACAATTCCATAGTAGCTTCACATATATACAGTCTCAAACAGAAAAATGTGTGAATTTTATTTCCTTTAATCAAACTCTTCAAATATTTTACAGGACTGTATACATTTGTTTCTAACATCCTCAAGCAATGTATTGTGTTGTTAGGTGTTATGTACGTTAAGCAAAATTTATCTCTAAAGCATATATTTTTTAATGCAGAAAATAGAAAATACAATTTCTTATGCATCAGCCATAACTGATGACAATGTTATTCCATAAGAAATGCAATATACTTACTTTGTTCTACATCTGGGTATGCATCATGCACTAACTTATTTCTATTCTATTACAATTCATAAACATTTTCTCTGAAAAATGGTCTCCACAAACTCTGTAATATCTGTATGCTTTGTGCCTCATGTAATTTCTGTATGCTTTGTGCCTCAAGTCCTTTCTCCATATTTTCTCCAACCATATCTCGGCTCTACGAAAAATAAAAGATGAGAAATTATTTTAGAAACATATAACTATGCAAGACAAAGCATTCTGCATTTTATGTCACTCAAAAAAGATAAATTCCATGGTGCAAAGGTTGTTTGTGAGCTAAGGTCAAAGCTTGTCATCACAAGGAAAAGTTACTGAAAATGAATATGCATTAGATCACTATCTGTATCTGTTGAATAAAGTACAAGAGTAGTGTCAAATGTATAAGGTACCAATCTGTACGTTTTAAGTATGTCAAGTTTGGCCCAAGTTTATTTTGTTTTAATGTGATTTCATCATGCTACGAATGCAATTTTAACATGGTTCGATTTCGATTTACTTCTGTTAACACATACTGCAGAGCTTCAGCGATTACTTATGATCTGGTTCAATGTATGCTTTCGAAGTTAGTTTAGGCAGGCCAGTTTTGGTTCTCTTAGCATTATAAATAAATTCCCTAAATTCATTCTACTAAGGTTCCAATTTACTTCTACATTAATTCCCACTAGTCTACGATACTTATGGTTGCTTGTCAATGGAAAATACATTGTCCTTGGGAAGCACACATGCTTGCGTAAGGTAATTTTTAAGTTGTTTTTTTCAACATAAATAACTTATTTTTTAAAAAATCCAAAGAGTGCTAATTACTTTAAGGAAGGTTCAAATTTCGTGTGACAATGATTGCTAAATTCTATGATAATTAGTCTTCCTGCTAAGAGAATTTTTTAAAAAATTATAGAACAATAGGAAACGGTACCTTAGGTTTCATCGCTTTTTTCATCTCCTGAACATGTTGACAAAGTTTTATATGCTAGAATTGATTGATTGATTGATTTAGTTTATTTTACTTCGCGTTCTTGGCTAATTTGCGAAGATGGGGATGAGTGATGAAATGATGAAATTGATGAATGGACATTCACAAACAACCAAGCCCGACCGGGATTCGAACCCGGGACCCTTGGCATCGCAGCGCGATGTGCTAACCGCTCGGCCACAGGGTCGGTTATATGCTAGAAGAAATAAACTTCATTTAGTAGAGAATATGAGCACGATAACTTGCAACTTTCTGCTTATAACATGGACAAACGAGCTTTTCTGAACTTCAAACAAACTTCAAGTCATTCCTACTATTCTCGTTGGCTTCCTATCCTCCTGTGTAACTTATAAATAGCATTAAGTTACAAAATCGAACCTTTACCTTTTCAGATGTTTTTTTAACACATGGCCTTTTACTTAAATGAAGCAAAATACAGAATACAAGGACATGCTAGGAAATATTCTCCATGGAAACTAACTTTATGGAAATGATTTTTACATAAAGAGCAAGCAGAATTCATAAATAACTAACCTTTCAGGATTTGACGGAACATGAAAAAAGGACAGGTCTGGATTCCTCTTCTGACAGTTTTTACAATAAAAAGCTACACAATAAGCCATTGTTTTTCATTTTTGTTCTTCTACATCCTTATTAAAATAGTTAGTGTACGTTCATCACAGATCATATGGAACGATGTTACGTCATGTAGAAGTAGTGACTTAAAAAATACGATTTTTCTTATACATGTTTAAGAAGGGAAAGGCATTTAATAAAATACAAAATCACCAGTGGTGTAGCATGGGCATTTTGGGTGGGAATGCCAAGTCCGAAGGAAGGGTCGACCCTTTTTTGCTTAATAATTTACTTATGGAATTAGTCGCCACAGGTATTGTTTATTTGCCTGAAGTAGCTGGGTTTTCAATAAAACATCATCTATGCATGTTTTAGCTACGAAATTAGATGCCTCACTATGCCACAAATGTTTTGAACTCTGGTGTTTTATACCTTTCGGCATGACGCAAATCATTAGAAAACCTACCTGAATCACAAGCGCCTCTGAACAACAGTAGACGTCATTGTTGTGGATGATCCAACTACTGATTGATTTAGTTTATTTTACTTCACTTTTCTACCACTTTTGGTTAATCGCGAATACGAATATGAGTGATGATATTGATGAAGGGAGACACACAAAGAACACCCGTGCTCACGCTGGGATTCGAATCAGGGGCCTGTGTCGCCTTGGCGTGCTGTGCAAAACACTCTGACACGGAGGCGGGGGGATGCTCCAACTATCGTACACACTACTAATGTAACAGTGCCGATTAGTAATTCAGGTCACTGTTTATTACGTCTTGAGAATGCTGATAAACATTTTAAAACAATTTTGTCCAGAGACCATTCGATGTTAAGAGTTTTGAAATGAATGCTAAACATTTCCATTGACACAATATTAAGCAGTTACGTAATAATGAAAAAATAATAATAGTTTTGCGGGTTAAGTGGTAGAGCAGCCACAGGCTGAACTTCTACCAAGAGGACTCACCAACTTATTTGACAAAAACTGTGTTGATCTTTTAATTTTAATGCACATCACTGTTCGTGCGATAAATTATACAATGCAGTGGCCATTTAGAAGTGCTATATTTCAGTTTGGTAAAGTTATGTCAGTCAATATTACGTATTGTAGCAACACATAGCACGAGTGGCACGAGTGCAAAGAACCGCGTAGGAATTCTACCTCTGTTGTCTGCTTCAGAAGGCAGGAAGGGTCACGTGAACCAATCACGTAGCCCTCTGCTCCATACGCTGGTGTACGAGAGAACATTTGGGCACGTGCTGTAGAGATTCAAGCTTTCCCTCCAGAAAGGCAGCAAGGAATATAGGGTCCTTTACGCAAAACCTGCTCGGTGTCCGGCCAGGAAAGGCATTGAAAAAAATGCTAGAACGAGTGTTGTTAGTGGAGCGTTGCAAGCGGATCGCGAAAAATAGCTATTATAATGCCATGAAGGTCAGGCATATATGAAATTAGTCAAGATTTACTTTATATTTACAGCATTTACGCATTTTTGAAATTTTAAATCGGGGAACGCCGGGCGTACAGGCATACTATAACGCTACGCCACTGAAAATCACATACAATTGATCATCATTGATTAATAGAGACTTAAACTAAATTTTTAATGAGAAAATTAGGATTTAGCATTGATGGTGGCGCTGACTGGTGGTGAGGTGGTTCATACACGGACAAATTAATTCTGAAATTTACCTTGTTCGGCTTTTTGCAGTCAGTGCAGGGGGCCTGGTAGTACTGTTTGTTCATTTTATGTTAATTCTTTTCACCTTTCTTGTAAATTATTGGTTTTCATTGCAGTTACCGGAACCATCAGTTGAATTAGTAAACATAGATAGGAAAGGAACAGGCATGAAAAGTGAAAAATTGACCATCACCAGAAAAAAAACAAATAAAGCCCAGGCAAAATGTGACAGGTATGTATTTTACTGTACTAGTGATTGTGTACATCATTGTTTATTGCTTTTAAAATGATATAATAGAAACACATACAGGGGTTGGAAAAATAATATGAACACCTACCTAATATATGGTGTGGGACCACCTTTGGCTTTGAGAACAGCCTCAATCCTCCTGGGAATGGATGCATACAAATCCTGGATGGTAGTCAGTGGGATGCTATACCATTCCTCAACAAGAAACTGCTCCATTTCCTTGAGATTGGCTGGCGGAGGTAAACTCTGGTTTCCAATACTGACCACAGTGGCTCAATAATATTCAAATCAGGCAATTGTGCAGGTCAGGGAAGTTGTGTAAGTGTGTCATTGTGCTCATCAAACCAATCTTGGACAGTGCCAGCTGTATGAATGGGAGCATTATCATCCTGGAAGATGGTATCCCCTGCTGGGAACAATGCCTGCACCATTGGATGGACATGGTCGCCTAAAATGCCTTCATACACCTTGGCAGTTACCTTTCCTTTCAGTGTGACAATAGGACCCAGTGAATGCCATGGAATGACCGCCCACACCATTACACTACCGCCACCATGCTTCACTGGTGGGGAATAGTGTGAAGGTTGATTCGTCTGACCATATGACATGTTTCAATTGGTCGGTAGTCCACGTTTTGTGCCCTGACACCACTGACATCTCTGTTTGGCATTGTCCTGCATTACAAGAGGTTTGGCAATAGCGGTTCTGCCATGGATATTCTGTTTATGCAGTTCTTGGCACACTGTTTTCATTGACACTGCTTTCTCGACATGCATATTCACCTCAGTAGTGACTTTGATTACGGTGTCTTCCTCTGACAGCCAACAATCCTCCTTAATGCCCTCCTGTCTCTCTCTCTGTCAGTTTGGTCTTTCTGCCACTATTCTGTTTCACAGACGTCGTTTTTCCCTGCACTTTGTATGCTGTCATGACGGTAGGTACAGTAGCTCGCGATACCCCTACTAACTTTGTGACCATTGCACAACTAATCGAGCACCAACAAATTGCCCTCGGAAGTCTGTAAGGTAAGAAATAATGGTAGCGCAACACAACACAAAGCCATTCACAGTATGAGGGTTATTTAGAATGAAATGCTGATGTTGTACGTTGTGATTTTCACCCTTAGAGATTCAGCGACTCTGTTATGGGAAGGGTTTGGTGGAGTATAACCAACAACAAAGAATAAAACAAAAACAAAAAAAACACTCATTCAAAGAGCAACTTAACACTGCCACATGCAGACCCTATGCTGCGTGTGGTGTTCCGTGGATAATAAATGGGTGTGCTGTGGGAGACCCGTTAGCCAACAGACGAACTTTTTTGCCTAACTTCTATAACAGTAGGTGGAGGGGCTTTGTAGTCTTACTGCCCACGTCAATTATATCAAAGTCAATTTCACTGAAACAACACATTTATTCAATATATGACACAGTCTGTGACATGGCCACCACCAAACATGGATACCACCATTACACAAAGGAAACAGAAAATATGTACACGAAAGAATTGGTACTTACATAACAGCCATTTCCTTAAACATCCTCACATACCTGGGGGCCACACACTTTTCGACACTCAAGTGCCACATCCCAATATTCGGCACTAGATGGGGCACGAGAACAAAAGGAGGGGTATTTTTCTGGACTATCGGTGATTTTGGCCTACTTCCTCCAGGTGACAAAGAACTTGGGAGATAATATGTGCACTCTCCTGACTTTCCAAGGGAGGATTGATGAATACAACTATGGATGCTTATGGATTCTTGGAGGATGTTCCTATGGTTCCATCTAGCATGCCATGAAGTCTGGATTTCCCTATTTTCATATGGGACACACGGATTTCACTAAAGTGACTAGAATCGCACTGAGAATTCCAAGTATTGGCTTCCATTTCCACAATGTTAGCGCTCACCGTCGCAGGGCTGTTTGAACTTATTTTGGAGTTGGGGGGCAGGTTTTTAAATTCGCCAAACAGTTTATACAATCTCTTCCCCCATATATATATATATATATATATATATATATATATATATATATATATATATATATATATATATATATATATATATATATATATATATATAGTAATTATTATTAAATAGCTTATTATATTTTATAGTTATATTTATATGTATTTATTACATATGATAAATATATAGTTATTGAATATATGAATATCCACAGTGGTGAAACCTCGTAAGAGATAAGAGGAGGCCCAGGGGCCTCTATTACAGATAATTTTATATTTATTATAATTCCATTAAATGGCTCTTAATACAAGAAAACTGAAATATTATGTTTTACGATAATTACCGCAAATTTCCACCCCTGCCTGGTACTCAATCTTCGCATGGAGTGAGGCATGATGGTATTGAGGCATTACTTTAATTATTAATTAGTAACATAACTGAAAACGTACTCGAGTCTTTTCCACTGACGTAGTGTAACGTTGTCTCCTTGTAATGTCCGAGTTCGATACCTGGTGGAGGCCCATAAGCGGTTCGGATCGAACTTTAATCCAGTCCCGATTAGCCTATCTGTGCATAAATTGGACTTAAAACACTAAATCAAATCAAATCAACAAACACATGGACAACAAAACACAATCTCCCAAGGTGGGTTTTACACTAGTTCTTAGTCCACAAGCCAGAACCTCGTTAACCTGGAAAAATTCTCTCCAGGTTGTACTAACTACATGGAGGAGAGGTTGACGTTTGGGTGCCTCTAGAAAAAATCATAACCTTACACCTTGAGAGGACGATAGTTCTCTTTTGTTAGGGCCAGCCCAAGTGGCGGAATGGTTAGCACATCACACTACAATGCCAGTGGTCCCGGGTTCAAATCCTGGCCTGGGCATGGATGTTTGTGTGTGTCCAGTCATCAATTTCACCATCATCACTCATCCTCATCTTCACAAATTAGCCAAAAGCGGCACAAAAATGCAAAGTGAAATAAAGCAAATCAATCAATCAATCAATCTTGTGTTAGGTATTGTTTATTGTTATTCTCACGTATTGTGATTGATGTTCATACCTTCTCATGGACGTATTACGTGGAAAGCGAGAAAAGGAAGGACTTTCCTTCACCCCTGAGACGTCTTAGTTCTTTCGTCACAAATTGTCTGACCATCTCAACTGCCATAAATTTAGTCGTTCAGATGCCTTGGAGGACTAGAAAGCTGTTGTATTTGTGTGAAATCGCATCACGGTACAGACCTCAGTGGTAGAATGGTTAGAGCAGCATGCTACAATGACAGGGGTCTCAGTTCGAATCCCGGTCTGGGCATAGGTGTTCTTTCTGAGTATCCATTCATCAATTTCATCATAACATCACTCATTCTTATTTTGGAGATTACCCAAAAGTGAAAGAAAAGGGAAGTAAAATAAACCAAATCAATCAATTAGATGGCGAATGAGAAACTGATTTCATTTGTTCTAGGTGCTCTAAACTCGGTAAGGTTAGGGCATATATTGAGCCCCAAATTTGCAATAAAATGTTTGAAGTATAATGCGCAATTTAGAAGCTTACTGGAGGCTCAGTTTCATTTTTCTACTACAATGAACGCCGCATATTTAGGGTTTTAGAGTTGAAATTTTGATATTGTATTAGAGTATTGGTCAATTATTTCAAGGTAGTAGATGAAAACCCGATTTTCTCTATCTTGTCAGAGGCTCAAATTCTACTCATTTTGACTCCACTTCATTCTAGTAGAATACAAAATGGAAATCTGAGAAATTTTATCTCATCACTCAAGCTATATGCTTTTAATGAAAAGATATTATAGCCTAATATTTGATACAGTATGTAGTGACAACGATAAATGCAGCAAATATCGAGGTTTAAAACTTAAATTCATATAACCACTAGTTAAGTTGACTGAGAAATCAGTAAACCTCTCTCTGAGGTCTAAAACTAAGTCATCAGCCCTGAACATGACGTTTAAAACAAACAGTAAATATTTAATAACCTAATTGGCCAAGAAATAAAAGTTCCTCCTTTCCAGGAGATGTGGTGGTTCATACACTCCAAAGTTTGCAGCGTTAAAACCCGAAAGACCAGAGAACCGATGGTATATCGAGATGATACTTGTCTATCTCTAGTCTCGTCTTTTTCTGTCAAATCACACACAAAATATAAATTAATAAAGAAAACGTTAAGGAGAAAAGTAAAACTTACCAGTTTTTAATTCTATATCAGGCTAGTAAGTGCAGTGCAGTGATCTTCCGATGTGACCTTGCAGTTTGTGTACTTTCTGCAAACGATTTACAGGTATATGTGCAGAAGTAAATTCATATTCATTACTACAATTTCCATAGTAAATGCCAAAACACGCCTTCTGCAGACTTGAATTTTCAACAACTTCCAAGGTGCACCTTTTCTCATGGCCGATGACCTTTTGTCAGCAAGGGGTCTCCTTAAAGAAAGCTTGTGTTTGGAAAGTGAACTGGAAGGTTTAAAGTTAAGCTGCCCTCTGTCCTCCTTCGCCGGTGTGTTGTAATATGAAGGCGCACTTGTAGGTACCGAACCTGCCAGGCTTCAAAACTAAACTGCAAACAGAAGCAAGGAATACCAACGGGTATACTTCATTTGCAGAGACCTGACTGCGATGTCACGTTCTTCTTGCTGTTAACCGAAACTTGAGTGCACGTTAACATATCTAGTACAAAAAAGATTTTTCAAAATATTCTTCACGACCTAGATAAGTCGAAATAGATATACAGAGTGTCCGAAAAGTCACGCAACCCGGTGTTTACGACCGTATAATGGAATAGCGAAACGGAATGAGAAGAAACGCTTTCTGCCAAGAGAATGCCCTGTATATTGGGAAAATTTAGAGAGACAAACATATGTAAGAACATGCATGTTTTAATAAGAAATAAGCAAAGTGTTGCCAAAGGCGGAAAAAAAATATTTGCAAATCGTGTATATTGATGCACAGAACTCGCTGAGGTAAATTATTGCAACATTTCACAATACCAACGAACAATTTGGATGGCCATCTAATGAATTTGACAGAAAAAGAACTTTGACGAAGTTTAAAAAACATTGCAGAAGGGAATAAATGGGCTGTTCCAAAAATCGATGTTTTCACAATATTACGAGGGACACTGGCAACACTGTTGGTGTCACGTGTCACTAACAGACATGTTTCACCTCAGGCTATCACACTAAGGCACTTTTAACGACAAAGGAGAAAGTTGGTTATTCTCGAACATATGCAATAAATTGCATACACCTTGGAACCCTGAAATGTGGGTACAGAAGAAGGTGTATCAATTGCTGTTTTCTGTGCCTTAGGTGGTTGCTGTTTGCCCCGAACGGCATTCCAGATTGTGTCTACTTATGCTGACGTCCTGTGTGTGTGTTTTTAAAATGCCATATTCTACACGGAAAGAGTGTTTATTGTTGAAGAATATATCCGATATTGCGTAAGAGAAGCATTTAGGGATACGCACCTTTCAGGGTTGCAAGGTGTATGTAATTTATTGCATATGTTCGAGAATAACCAACTTTCTCCTTTGTCGTTAAAAGTGCCTTAGTGTGATAGCCTGAGGTGAAACACGTCTGTTAGTGACACGTGACACCAACAGTGTTGCCAGTGTCCCTCGTAATATTGTGAAAACATCGATTTTTGGAACAGCCCATTTATTCCCTTTTGCAATGTTTTTGAAACTTCGTCAAAGTTCTTTTTCTGTCAAATTCATTAGATGGCCATCCAAATTGTTCGTTGGTATTGTGAAATGTTGCAATAATTTACCTCAGCGAGTTCTGTGCATCAATATACACGATTTGCAAATATTTTTTTTCCGCCTTTGGCAACACTTTGCTTATTTCTTATTAAAACATGCATGTTCTTACATATGTTTGTCTCTCTAAATTTTCCCAATATACAGGGCATTCTCTTGGCAGAAAGCGTTTCTTCTCATTCCGTTTCGCTATTCCGTTATACGGTCGTAAACACCGGGTTGCGTGACTTTTCGGACACTCTGTAGTTTCATCTTTTAGGGAGTGACGGAGGGTAGCAAAAATACAATGTTGCCCCCCTCTGCTGTTTCTTCACATCAAGCAATACTGAATGTGGTGGTATGGCCCCACCCATTTTCGATCTCGGCCATTTTGGAGGCGATGTGATCAGCACTACTTTCCAGCTGCCTTCACACCCCAAGGTACCCATTGATTTGAGGCTGGGTAAGCCTCGGATCTGCTTTCTGTGGGGACAAGGCCGGAAAAATTCTGATCTTAGATCACCCACCCTGGAATCGAACTCGGGTCTCCTCGTGGCAGTCAGACGACCACCGCGTCGTCTCGAATTTTTTTCACCTTCAACTTTTTACCTAGAAGGCTCAAGCTCCATCTGCCCCCCTGGTTCGGAGTCCTTGCATCCATGCATTGTAGTTGTAGATGGAAAAGAAGAGATTGGTTGGGTTTATTGTTTCACACCAAACGCACCTGCACTTACAAAACCTGGTAGATTCATAGGAAAATTGGAAACCGAAGCGTCAAATTCCTAGGGTGATAATTCCACGTTGCACTTGATTTGCGGAGACATGGCTGCAATTCTAAAGTGCACGTGGATCTTTGTATCACGTACTTCTTGCTAGTATCGAAAAACTTGTGTCCACATTCATTTAACTAGTACAAAAATATTTTTCCATTTTCTCTCCAAACGAAATATACGTTGGTTAATATAGTCTAATTTGTAGAATGCACCTGGGGGGGGGGGGCAAATGGACTATCTTGCCCCCCTCGATGATGAGTGGGGGGCAAGTCCCCCCCCCTGGTACCAATGTCCCTGCACCCTGGTCCATATTAAACTTTATATGGACATTGGGCGTGCCACACAGCCACTAACGCACTGGTTTTGACTGGCAGCACAGCCTCCGACCTGTTCTCAAGCAGGTAAAATACACAAGTGAGCTTGGACGCCAAGTTCATGAAATAATAAATCACCTGGGCACTTGCTATGTGACGTCACAGCCTTGGAAGCCTCTCATTGGCTGGCTGAGGTCACATGTGGCTTTGGCTGGTCTGTAGAAGGGGTTCCAATTCCTTCCACCAGATGGCAGACTTATCAGGTGGTTGTGAAAAATACCTGGATGTAAAATGTAAACAAAGGTATTTTTTCACTTTTTCTGGCCTATTTATGCCAGATAATTAAAAATGAGTTAACTTTTCAGGATTTAGGCATTATTTTTACCTATGCACAAATGTTATCTTTTATATTTAATAAAACATAAGGGATTTTGCAAATATATGGTTTGGAGCAAATGGTTTCTCGTATTCAAGATGGCTACTGTTTGCCTGAAAATTGTTACTTTTTAATGAATAAAGCATTTCTATCCATCCTATGGGTGTAGCAAATTGTTTTTCAGCATTACCTGTGATGCTATTTGTGGGAAAGTATAAGACTTTGGGACATGGCGCTCACAGGCACTTTCTATTATTGACTTATTGGTGGCTCATACCTCTAGCAGAGGGATTATAGGACACGGAGAAAATAAAAGAAGCGTTCCGTGGGTGCCAGTGCAGTCAGCACACAACTCCGAAAATGAGCTCATCTAACCGGGTGTTCATATTATTTTGTCCAATCCCTGTAAGTTGTAAAAATATTTAAGTTATCTTTAAAGAAGTTTTTTTTTTTTTTTTGTTCACACAGTCACACATTTTCTTCTTTTTTACTCTGGATGTGTAATTTAAAGTCCAGTTTCAGTTTCAAACCCTGGTATGAGTGATGTATTGTACATAATAATCTATTTTAGGACGATAAGAAAGGATCCAGAAAAAGAAAATGATGGTGAAAAGAGACAAGATGGAGATGCTGTGCAGGTGAGCCAGAACCCAGTGACAAAGGGAAGTGTGATGCTTTTGCCCTCAACACAACAGAACACATCTTCCACAACAAAGGGCCAGAACAAGGAGATTCCAATCCAAGAGCAGAGTCTCAACAAGTTTTTTGCTGTGTCTTTGGGGAGCCAGATGTCTGTTCCCATAGTCAGGTAAGTAATGTAATACAAAGATTTATTATTATAAATAATAGGAAGTTTTATAATTATGAACTAATTTAACAGCATGGTATGTTACTGGGAAATATGGCAAAATACTAAACCAGTACTTCTGATATAAAACTAAAATACAGAATTTCAAATTTATTGAGAAACTACACTATTGCTGTCGGCAGATTCTTGTAATTGGATGCTCAGTCAAACTTATCAACTACCAGATCAACTTGTTTTGCAGTCTTCATTTTTATAGCTAACAAGGCATATTACAGTTCATGTTTAGACTCATTGACCATGGTGCTTCTGAGGTTGTTAGCAAAGGCAAGAAAAGGTCTTCTCACAAGACACTGTAGATGCTTGGTTGTGACCACAGTCTTCACATTTGCATGTATGAATAGAAATTTATTTTTGAGGTTTAGTTGTCCAACTTCTTAAAAGTGACTAAAGCTAAAGCCATGAAACTAGTCCCGTCAAGGTCACGTGAGCCATCCAGAGTGTTGCCAATAAGCAACAATTTCAACTTTAAATAATAATTCCGAAAAGAAAAATATTAGAAACTAGTGCTTAATGTAAAGAACATTATGAGGTATTTTTAAAACAAATGAGTCATTCCATATGAAATCAACACAACCCACAACCTGACCATCTCCGATTTTCATGAAATTTGGGGAGTTGAAAGTATGCATGGAACTTAAGAACTATGAAAATTTTTAGTTTCGTTTGTCTTGTAATTGTTAAATTATTCAAGGTCAAAGTTTGCATAAATTGCCCTTTTTGAGCTCGCTTAGCTATACTGAATGTGCTGTAACTCCGCCCCTATTTCGCCTAGGAAGCTCAAATTGTACAGGGAATTGAACAAGCTTTCCAATGATATATAACAAGCCTACCTTTGGATAAAAATATAATTTTGTCACGTGACCTTGACTTTTGACCTTGAATATCTCAAAACATGTCATCACCGAAAACCGTGAAAAAAATATATTTGGTCTCTCATGCCCTACTCTAAAACATATCAAAAAATCATTCTGGGACTGCAATGGGATCAGAAGATACAAAAGTAATATGTGTACCTATGTGAGTGATAAAAGCCTCATTACATGAACTATGACAATTCAAAAGTCCCTTAACACCCCCTACAAAATGTAAAGGAGTTATCCTTGTCATGAAAGAAAAAATTTTCAGGTTATGTAATTAAAAATATTGTTGCTGGCTAACTCTCATTCTATTTCATCACATAAAAACTTTCAGCGAGAAAGTTTGTATTATAACATTGAAATTAAATTTTAGAATACATACAACATCTTTAGAGTGATGTGTCAGCTATATTTTATGTTTTACTTGAACAAATTATAAAATGTAAACCGAAAGTGACAAATGGGCCAGCTGAGTAACAAAAGAGTGAATAATTCTTAACAACAATACTGGCAAACGAGACACAGCAGCCAATGATCTTTGTAGAGACAGCTGCTACTACAGCAAACCCTCTGCCAAATTAAAGTACTGCTGATACACTGTACAGACTTTTCAGAAATTTTTCAAGCTTTTGCAGTCAGTTTTGTACTTGTGGAAGTTGATGTTGTTCTTCCTTGCTTCTTCGTTATAGGCAAGATTTCTGAAAAACTTGTAAACGTTTCCAATGTTTATGTAACTTTTTTTTAATGTCCATTCTGCAGTCACTTACACTACCATTACTTCCACCTGCTAGTGAACGACACGTAGAATGCTGCTCCTCAAGTCATTCATAATTAATACAAACCAAATAACTCATACATAATACACTAGCGAGGATGATATCAACTGCAAACGTACAAAGTGCAAACAACTTAGAAGAAGTGTGGCAACCTTGGAGGTTCTGGTGTGTGGAAGTGGCAAGGGGAAGCTTGGAAAACACGTGACCTTGACAGGATTATTTTTGTGGAGAGAGCAATAACAGTAAAGGACACATGTAAAGAGCTACATTCAATAAAATACAAGAACCTTGGTTAATTTTTCTTCCATTCAGGGGAAGAAAAGAAATTATGTAATGTGTTTCCTGGCATGCAAGCCATCTCAATTAATGACTTTTTCAACTTCATAAACAATCCATGTCTTCTGGGAGAGGGACTTTAATTGGCAATTGATTAAGCTGACAAAGATTATGTACTTTCTGGATGTTACAATCCTCTGGGGAACATAAACACTTCCGAATTAACTGTACTTCATATTATCTTACATTCAACTAACAATGAGTATGCACAATCATTCACATGTATTTTCAGGAAAATCATATTTCCGATTTGACATTTTGCCAGATGGAATGTATTTAGATTCACTGTATATAATGAAAAGCATTCATCCCATTTTCCCGCTCTCTCCTCCTGTTATGATGGACTAGGATGTTTGTTTTCAATCCACTTTATGCTCAGATTAGCCAATTGGGCCTGCAGTTCAATACCTGCAGTTCAATATGGAATCTGAACCACTGTGCAATGTGGCTTCATGGGGATCATAAACAACCCAGGACCCCTTGATGAAATAACAAGGCAGCGGCATTACCACTATGTCATCGGAGAAGCTCTATAGTGTATAGTGCCTGGAAGCCAAGGGCTCTACGTGTGAATCTTGTTATACAGGGTGGCGACAGACCTGGAAAACCGGGAAAAGTCAGGGAATTTGAGGTGTCAAAAAGAGTCAGGGAAATGTCAGGGAATTTCGTCTTCATTGATTTTTTTTAATTTTTATTTTTTTTTATTTAAAGATATCGTTATGGAACTCTGCACGGGAACAGGTAATCTCGTTCGCAAGTTTCGGCCTCAACTTTTAGGCCCCTTTTATGCGCAACACAACCACGGCGCCAGAAACCAGTGATGGCAGGAGGAAAGAGAGAGAGAGAGAAATTTCTCTCGCCCCGGCTTCTCGGCGGGAATTTTAAATTCGAACACTCTTTGGAGGAAAATTGTTATAACTCGGGCACTATGGGAGAAATCTACTTCGGATAACTTTTGTTTTGCAGCTAAAACATCAGCGCATGCAACCGTGTACAATTCAGAACGCCGGACCGAGGAAGGGGGCTTGGGGGCACGTCCCCCGAATTTCAATGAAAAAAAATAAAATGTGGAGTTTGCCCCCTCTTCTCGCACTATTTTGGGGATAAGGCGCAAACTTTAGTATTCTTTCCAAGGAATGGACATTTCTCAAGAGAATGAAACATATGATTTGTTCTTGGGTGCCATACAAGTTGAATAATAAGCCAAAATGTGATTTATTTTTTTTACGAAAAATAGGTAATTTGCATTTTTTGAGGAAAATTGTTATAACTCGGGCACTATGGGAGCAATCTACTTCTGATAAGTTTTGTTTTTCAGCTAAAACATCAGAGCATGCAACCGTGCACAATTCAGAACGCCGGACCGAGGAAGGGGGCTTGGGGGCACGTCCCCCGAATTTCAATGAAAAAAAATAGAATGTGGAGTTTGCCCCCTCTTCTCCCACTATTTTGGGGATAAGGCGCAAAATTTAGTATTCTTTTCAAAGAATGGACATTTCTCAAGAGAATGAAACATATGTTTTGTTCTTGGGTGCCATACAAGTTGAGTAATATTGTTTTTTTACGAAAAATAGGTAATTTGCATTTTTGGAGGAAAATTGTTACAACTTGGGCACTATCGGAGCAATCTACTTCGGATAAGTTTTGTTTTGCAGCTAAAACATCAGAGCATGCTACCGTGTACAATTCAGAACGCCGAACCGAGGAAGGGTTTGGGGGGCACGACCACCGAATTTCAATGAAAAAAACCCATAAAAATCCCCTCTTCTCCCGCTATTTTGGGGAGAAGGCGCAAACCTTAGCATTCTCTTCAAGGAATGGACATTTCCAAAGAGATTGATTGAAACATGTTTCATGTTCCTGGGTGCCATACAAGTTGAATAATGAGCCAAAATGTGAAACTCTGTTCGGAAATGTGGCATAGATATGTTGCGGAGAGTGGGGGAGGTTGGTCATCAATATGTATTTCCCAGGCTTGCTCCAGACCTGTGTCAGAGTTTCAACCCAAACATAAGAGTATGAAGGTCCAAAAAGCACATTCATTTCGTAATCAGCATGATGATACCATATGGTATCATCGGGGCAGTACGACCTTACTCTGATGATACCATATGGTATCATCGGGGGAGTTAAGGTTTAGTTTAGCCTCTAAATATTACGTGGAAAGTGCATTGAATTGTCATTTTTTCTTGTCCGTATGGGAGTAGTAAGGGGACTTGTCAACAGATGGAGGGTATTAGAGCGGGTGGCGCCATCCGATAGTAAGGCATTTTGTTGGGCAAACTGAAGGAACATGGAAAAAATAGGTTCTATTGATACATACTATTTTTGTCGAATATCACCACCCGACAAAGTATCTGACTGCAACATCCAACAAAAATCGCATGCATAAACAAAAAGAGCTTTAGTACTGGAATTTTATTACTCTTCTGGCTCACTTTACCTTATTTAATGTAGCAGTGATTACGAATGTTTTCTTTCATCATCCTGACGTATTATTGGTTTCGCACAAGTTAACATACGTTTACAATGACATTGCACTATTTTTAGATATCAAGAAGAATCCAACCAAACGGGATATATATTCAATACTATCACGAAAAAGTGAAACATAAATCTGCATTGGTGAACGTTATAAAAATTGGCAAGTGCATGCTCACTACCTCAAATTTACTGCAACACTAGTATTGCAATGAAATTAACGCCACTCTCTGTCCTATCTCTTTAAACTCGTGAGAGATGGTCATTAATCTCTCACTGAGTGAAGTTAATGTTCAATATTATGAAATAAAATACTAATAATAAATACGTAAATATTTTAATATCATATTCACTCGAATCATTCAATCATAAAAGCAAATCACTTTCTTCAAGAATTGACTTTTCTCTGCCAGCCATGCTAAATTTTCACTTTCCATCTACTGATTTATACAAGGGGTGGCCAGAAAGTAATTTCCGATTAGTAGGGAACCGCAAACGCCAAAACCGTGAAAACTGGTAATTGCTGCGAAGTTATGTTTAGGAATGTGCAGTGATGTCGGACACATTTTTGGCCCGTTCGAAATATCGAAATAATGCGAATTTGGCATAAAATGCGAATTGTTGGCGTTTTTAGCGATTATTTTAAAAGAAATGTCCTAAAACAACGAAAAATTCCATGAAATCCAACATTCTTGTCTTTTCTAGGCCTGTTTATGTACATAGAACATGCAAGTTTTCCAACATTTTACTCGAGTAAACTATAGAGTTATACTTATACGTACATGAAATAATTCCGACAGCCACATTAAGTCATATATTTCCCACGATTTTTTCAACTTCTATCAAAACCATTTGCATCACAGAGCAAAGTGGCAGGGTTCTAACAGGAGATCGAGTGCATATCTACCGTCACACGGGAGCCACATCTTCGTATTTGTTGCACGAGATATGTTTTGAATTACCAAGCTAAGTGTGCATCATTGGCATTTGTCGAGCGGGTAATAATGGAGCTCAGTCGTTAGGGCATCTGACTAATATGCGAGAGACCATGGTCGATCCCCTTCAGGGGAGAACTGGGATGTTTTCCACCTATTCAAACTGCTCCGGCACCCACCCAACATCATATGAAGCTGGTACCTTGAGGAAACTTTGAGTGATAAATGTAGCTAGGAGCATGGTGCTGATCACATCACCCCCACCTTCGGCCGTGATCAAGAAAGTGTGGGACCCTATCTCCATACCCCTATACACCTTCATGGAAAAGTAGAGGGGAGCACTTTACTTTTACTTCCTCAAAATTCTGTTCCAACATATCAAACCGTCGCGAAAATACATAGACCATGTGACCTATAATTTAAAATAATAGTTTAAAATCACACTGGAAGTATTAAGTTTCAGTATATCTGGCAGATAAATGTTCTAAAACAAAAACGCGAATTTTGGGAAACGTAACACTAACAAGTCAAAAAAAGATAATGCCAATTTTTGGTGCCATAATATATCGGTATCTGTCACGTGAGATTGATTGATTGATTTTAATTTTTTGGGTGCGTCGCCACTTATGGTCATTATGCACCCTTCAGTATACAGGGAAAATTCCATTATCTAAAATTCTTACCTTAAAATTACAAAAGGGGTATGGAAAATAACTTTCCAAAATAACTTTCAAGATATCAAACTCTCACGAAGAGGCGTAAGCCATCTGACTTACAATTTGAAACAGTAGTTTTAAAACACCATGAAGGTATAATTTCAGATATTTGCCAGAAAATGCGCTAAAATGAAAATGTGAATTTTGGGAAAAATAACACCGTATAGTAAATAAAGTAAAAAAAATAAGAAAATACACAAATTTGAAAAAAAAATAACAAAATATCAGTCTGCCGATTAGGTATAAATAAAACAAGAATATCAGTTGTAATTTATTGCATTAGTAACAGTGAGTCCTAACCTAATTTTCGTCATAATCACCACTGTTGTTCTGGCACTAAATTTTGTATGTCCATGGTATATGTGTCTGACAGCAAAGACTGGAACTATCTCTACCGCAGTGTAGCTGTCAAATCCTTGCCCTGCCAGAAACCTCTTCAGTTAAGCAAAGAGATGAAAGTCGGTACATTCAAGGCCAGGGCTGTACAGGGAGTGGTCCAAGATCTCGCACCTGAAGTGATGCAAAGGACCCGTGTGTACTCAGCTGTATGGGGTTGTGCACATTCAATTGGCCTTCCGTGAATTGTCTGCACCATTGTCTGACCATACTATCACTCACGACGTCCGGTCTGCACACCTCAAACGATTGCTGGTGGCTCTGTGCCAAATTCTGAGCATGCAATGTAGGCTACATCGCAGTCAGTGGGAGACTGTGTGAGAGCTGCAATCTTTAACCGAGAACTGTCCTAAAACGGCTGCATTTCAACTGTACCAGATTACAGCTACATGCCACTTCTTCCTGCCTGCATGTGTGTGTGTCGCTCTCCGACCACTAGTGCTGTATATATTCACCATTGGAGCTTTTTTCAGGATGCCCCTAGTATATGAACTTTCATAAGCTTTTATTATTTGTGTTTTCCTGTTTTAATGTGTGGTTAGCTAAATCAGGTACCTATACAATGCAATTCTATAAATTCCTTGCGTTAAATTTCTAATACCTACATACCCTTTTCATTAGCATTAATGGTATAACTGCATGTTGTCAGTTTCACAGTATTTCACTTGGATATACTTTACTGAAGCAGAAATCCCATTGATAATGTAAGGAAATATGACACTTTATTTTGTTCGATTCAATTGTTTCACTTATATGCAAGAGTTAAGTTGTTTGCTTTACAGAGAAGAGAGAAGTAGCTTTATGCATCGAAAAATGAGTCCGCACTCATGGTTCTTGATAGCAGAGGGTTCCAAACCTCAGTGGAAATATCAACATATAATACCGAGAATTTATAAGGAGACTAATAAATTACAAATTGTATTTCTTAATCAATCACTCTTCACTCTTATCTCATTTAGTCGTAACTTTAAAAATAATCGAGTATTTTATTTTAAACTTACTGCGTATGAATTCCGTAGCTTGTGAATTGTAATAATTTTCCAAATTCACAATTTTGCAGTTTGAATTCAAATCTCAGAGAATAGAGAAATTAAGTCAATTTCATAGAAGATAATATTGGTAGTTAACAAAACCATACGTGGATCTGTATGAGTTTATTATTTCCATTTGCAAAAACATCGATTTTGTTTAGTTTGTAATTGTCAGGGGAAAATGTAAATTTTGTCCTGGAAAACCTGGAAAAGTCAGGGAATTTCATTTCTGCTTGTTTGTAGCCACCCTGGTTATAGCATCTTCATTCCATTGCGTTCTCTTTAGTTGTTTCATCAAGTCATCATTCATTCTGATTCTAATGAACGTAGAGAAGTAATTGAAAGCAACAACTCTTGCATGGTTGAAATTCGTGCTTCAGTAGCATTATCTAAGCATACGTAAGGAAGGATGTTACATTATGTTTTAGGGAAGAAAATACATTACTTGTAAATATTTTAATATTCTTGCTTGGAATCCCATTGTTATTTTTCAGCATTTTTATACCTCTCTAGGCTGATAGAAATGATGAGAATATATTAGGTGCATCCAGAAAGTAAGTTTCCCTGGGGTCATGCACAAAAAGGAAACATTATTTCGTTCAATGATTTATTGCCACAGATACAGCACTTTTCCAGTTACTTGTCAACATAATTCCCGCCAGAATTCAGGCACTTGTCATAGCGTGGGACCAACTTTTGTATACCTGCGTCGTAGAAGTCTGCTGCCTGGGTGCCAAACCACTGTGTGACAGAAGTCTGAACCTTTTCGTCGCTGTAAAAATGTTGACCTGACAGGAACTTTTTCAGGTGGTAATCACTGGGAACAAGATCCGGGCTGTACGATGGATGATCGAACACCTCCCAACCGAACTTGTCCAGGAGGGCTGCAGTGTGCCTAGCTATATCCGGCTTTGCATTGTCATGTAGCAAGATCACCCCGGCACTAAGCTTATGCGTTGCTTATTCTGAAAGGCTCGTCGCAATGTCCCCAGTGGTTCACAGTAACTGTTAGCATTCACAGTCTCGCCTCTGGGCAGAAACTTCATGAGCAGAATGCCTTATCTGTCCCAGAACAACGTGCACATCACTTTTCGTGCCGACAGAGTCTGTTTGAACTTCGTCCTGCATGGATATCCACTGTAATGCGAATGCATGGACTGCTGCTTGCTTTCTGGGGTGCTGTATGCAACCCCCGTTTCATCCCCTGTGATGATCTGCTTGAGAAAATCATCATCATCATGGTAACGCTGCAGAAATGTCAGCACCGTGCCCATGCATTTTCCTTTGTGTTCGGCCGTCAGTTGTTTTGGCACCCACTCACTTTAGTCAAATTCCTCGTCACTCTGATCTGAATCTCTGTCCTGTAAGTAATTGTTTTCAAACTTTTCTTCATCTGCACTACAAAGACACAGTTCAGTGCTTTTATTTCACTCCAATACTTGCAAGTAACTCCTTCTGGTGAAAGCTGTAAGTGGCACTTTGTTGGCAGCGTTCACATTATTAATGGTATTCCACTTTGTGTTTGTACTTGCAAAAAGGGCAAAGAAGTGGTTGTTGAACGTATTTGATGGCGCAGAAGATCATGTACTTCAATCTTTTGCAAAACTTGGTTCTCCTAGAATCAATGAACAAGATGACAGAATAAAAGAATGAATTGATTTATTTTACTTCTCGTTTCTGCTACTTTGGCTAATTTCAAATATGAGAATGAATGATGATAAGATGAAATAGATGAGAGGACAATCATAAACACATGTGGACAGCACACAACTCGTGTCCGATGGGTCTAGATGCCAGAGCATTGTTAGTCTGTAAAATGCAGTCCAGGGTGTACTACGTGGAAGTGAGGTTGACATTTGGGTGTCTCTTACACCCCAAATATGATGACATGATTTTAAGAAATTCGCTCATATAGTATATGTGCCTGACACTAAAATCAAAGATTTTGGCCAACTAGGATGGTGTCTGTTCGCGAAAAGGGATATTCAAGGCTCACGTCTTGCTCCAACCCAAGTGCCCATCACACCTTTTATCAGAAAGTGTTACTTCCAACTATTCGAGTGAAATAAAAGCAGAAAAGAAACATCCAAATCTACCCAGCCAAATAGGCTGTTGATGGGGAAAAAAAGAAAATGTGGATGACAAGATCATCATTCCTGACACATTGACACTGCCTAGAGCTCCAGAGGATGTAGAATGAGGAATTCACAGGCGACAATATTAACCCTTTACCATAATATGTAGTGTCCAAAGAGTAGAAAAATGGGAGGGGGAGATTTGCACGATCACCATAAATATTTATCAAGGAGTGTAACTCACCTTACGTGCATAGGCAACAGTACTGCTAATGTGAAATAGACCCGTGATTGAAAGGTAAACAAAACACAGCATATCCGAACAAGAGTGCCTCATTCTGTATCGAATGATGATTGTGATCGGAGGACAATCTTTCCGTAAAGTGGGCAATGTACACAAAGACGCTGCGAAGAATCATTGGACATCTGGAATCAGGTCAAACACAGACTAAAGTCACAGCAGTGTTGACTGTGCCACAGTCATTTCCAGGCTTAGGTGATGGTTTCAAGACACAGTAGATGTTCATGGTAGGCCAGAAAGTTGTCAACGAATAACAATGCCACAACAGGGCCGATATCTGGCTTTAACTGCATGACGACACCAGACGATGTCTAAAAGACAACTGTCCTCGGAGCTTCCAGCCACTCAGGGTTGGAGTTTCTCTCGCCAAACTGTGTACCGGAGACTCAGGACAGCTGGTCTCTATGCCAGATGTCCAGTAGTGTGTGTCCTGCTTGATCCAGTGCACAGAAGGGCTCGCTTGCAGTGGTGTCTGCATCATCGAAATTATACCCTCAATGAATGAAGGAACGTGCTCTTCACAGATCAGTCCAGATTCAGTTTGGAAAATGATTCCCATCGCACATTCATATGGAGAGAACCTCGATCATGATTTTATCCAAGGAATGTCGTGGAAAGGGATCAGTTTGGTGGAGGTGGGATACTGGTATGGTAAGACATCATGCTCGATGGACGTACGGAGCTGCATGTATCTGCTGGGGGTACTTTCACTGCCAAGAGGCACAGAAATGAGGTACTCCAACAACATGTGTGACTTATCAGAGGCACAGTCAGCCCACACTTTATTTTCAAGGAAAATAATACATGTGCGAATCGAACCAAATTGGTGGTTGACTCTGTTAAAGGTGAAGAAATTCACTGCATGGACTGGCCACCGAGATCCGCAGACATAAATCCTGTGGTGCCTTAAGAAGACGAGTTAGCCCGCTATCCTCCACCAAGGACATTTCCAGTGCTCCGCACTGCTCTTCGTGGGGTAATGGAACCAGCAGCCCGTATATCTCTTGAACCACCTTGTAAGGAGCATGCAACATCGTTGCAAGGTTGTGTAGCTGTTAGGGTACATACAAACCTCTATTTTTCGTTAAAGAAGTGATCATCTATTTTCTTATCATTTACATGAGTGTCTTTTCACTAAAAAACAATTGCTAATTTCATGCATTCTACGCTATTGTATATTGATTAATTTTCACTGTTTTATGCAGTTCTGACACTTCATTAATAAAACATTTTCTCATCATGCTTAACTTTTGTGCACTACTGTAGTTATAAAAATTGTAATAATATTTTTCACTTTTTAATTATTAACAGAAAATGCCTCTAGAAAAATCTGATAATAGAACTCTAAATCAGGATATGGACAGTATTTTATGTGTAGAACCTCCATGGCGACCATATTGCTGCACTAATGCCGGGCCAGGTAGTTGTGGAGTTCTTGGAATAGAGGGAGGAAGGTCACTGTGAAATTAGCTTTGTTTTATCTATATTCCAGCAGGAAGGGGAATCAGCAATTTATTCTTATCCTATTACCTTCTGTGTCAGTCTTTCATGTGACTGCCTGTATCGGCCAATGAGGGTTATTTATTTCCGCCAAGATTAGATTAGGAACATACGGCTTTGAGTTTTTGTTTCAAGTCCACTTTATGCACAGATAAGTTAATCGGGACTGGATCTACATATTAAAGTGGAACCTGAACCACTATGTGCATCCACTGAGTATCGAACCTGGGATCTATTGATTACAAGGTGACAACATTACCACTACACCATCAAGGAGACCCCTCTAAAGATTTATGTACAATAATGTTTATAAAATCTTTATCAGGAACTTTACTTTTCATCTAATGGACGTACCATCATTTTTTTTTTGTTCAATAAATATTCAAATTTTACTTCTTCGATATTAATTTCCTTGTCATGACAGTTGTTGACACAAATTTTAATGGTCTTAACTACACATAAGCTAGATGATGAGTATTTGCTGTTTTATCTCTGATTTTACAATTTATGTAATAATAACAATATTTTCTAGTCAAGAAACAAAGAAAAAAATAGGTATTAACGTTGTCTTTCCTCAGTTTCTTAGTCTGCGGTTACATACAACAATACTCCATACGCATCAGAGAAATAAAGTACTAATTAATTAATTTACATATTATTACAAATCGACCTATAATTATATTAACGTATTAAATAGAAACACTTTTATTTATATATTTCTGAGACATTTGGCTTGGACTGGCTCCCCAAATATGTTTCTAGATACGTGCCTGGTGATGTGAGGAGTTAGTATGACTCGGTAACTAACCTTCATTATTTTATACTGGAATTGTACAAGTATCGGTATTGGCATCAGTATTGGTCATGGTATCGGTATCGGCAAATGGTGGTATCGGCTCAGCTCTAGTAATAAACCATTTGATTTATCTGGTGTGATATATACACTAAAGCACAAACTCCTCTGCCAAAAAGGCTTGAAACATTGTAATTTCGGTTAAAATTTATTGTGTGTTAATAAAGAAAAGGAAAATAATGTAAAGCATCTTATTTTCTAGGAATGAACATCCTCAGTCAACTAGTTCTCATACAGACTCAACAGTAGTGGCAAAAACAGTTAAATCAGCAGTGAATTCTGGTAACAGTTCTTTTACCAGGCTCTCAACTACATATGGTCCTCGTGAAGATGGAAGAGGAACTTCAAAGCAAGGAAGCAGCATTCCAAGAAATATCAAGCCTAAAATGGATATACTTGTCCATATTTGTTCAATTTGCAATCAGTTTTTAATGAATGGAGAAGAATTAGCAAAACACTTGCTGGTGTTGCATGCAAATAATATGCTGCAATGTAAGGCTTGCTTAACAATTCTACTTGCTTCTGAGGAAAGCCTTGCCTTTCACATGTCGCTCTGCCCAAAGCGACAGAAAGAGACCAAAGCCCCCACAATGAGAAAGTCCTCTGATAATTGTAATAGAGGAGAATTGGAAGGTGTTTCAGCAAGTAATATCCTTCCTTTGCCCAAAGATTCAGGGGCAAAGAACCTAGATGTGTCCAAAGATCTGATCCATATTAGCAGTGGAGCTCCGAAAAAAGCTATAAGCAAAGCTAGTACTTTGTTATCAAAACACCCAAATCTCAATTTTTCGATGATCCATGTGAACACTGAAACTAATAAAAAGGGTGAAATCAAGCTAAAGTTGACAAGTAGCAATGTCACGGGTGACCAATGTGAGAACAAATTTATGTCAGATCATGAATTACAGGATCATATTGTGAAACAGCACACATCTTTATTGTGTCAGTACTGTGGAAAAACATACAGTGGCAAAGTTAGACTGCGGAGACATGAGCTTTATCACAAGAAGGAATGGCGTTCAAAACTGTGTAAGAAGAGGTTTCCACGTGAGAAATGTAAGAGAGTGTTTGGAGGTATAAAATCACTTGAGAACCACATTCGGACACACATGGAAAAGAAGTACAAGTGTGTCTTTTGTAATAAGGAGTTTAAGTCCCGCAGTGGACTTTATTTTCATAAAGCTTATCATAATAATGATGTGAGATCATTTCTGTGTGATCTATGTGGTAAGTCTTATAGGTACAAATCCAACTTAATGCTGCACATTCTGACTCACAAGGGTGCTAAAAAGGGTGGCCCTCGTGAAAAGAAATTTCCATGCCAGTTTTGTGGTAAGCTTTACATAGCTGTGTGTAAGTTAAAAGTTCACGAGCGAAAACATACAGGAGAAAGACCTTATGCTTGTGACGTGTGTGACAAATCATATCGGGAGAAGCATGTTCTCAAGCAGCACTCGCAGATCCACTCGGCAGAGTACCCATATCAGTGCAGTGTGTGTGGAAAAAAGTTTAGAAGATGTGATCACATGGTCACACATGAAAAGATTCACTTCAAGAAACCTGTCACATGCAAGATCTGCAATGCTGAGTTTTCAGATGGCCGGGCCTTATATTATCACAAGAAAAGCAGCCATTCCCCAGAGAAAATAGAAAAGGAGCATTCCATGATTGAATCTGAACAGTTTCAGTGTAATATATGCTGCAAGGTACTTTCAACGAAAGCTTCACTTTCATATCATTTACAAGGACATGAGGGGAACAAGCCTTTTGTTTGTGATGTATGTGGGGAATCTTTCCTTCGGCTGCAGTATTACGAGACACACTGCAAGTATCACACAGGTGAAAGAGAATTCTCATGCAACATTTGCAACAAAACATTTGTTACAAAAGCAATCCTCAACAGGCACTTAGCCACCCACAACAAGCACAAGCCCTTTGTCTGCAATGTTTGCCAGAGAGCATTCACTTTGCGATCCACGCTTCACCAACACAAACTTATTCATTCAGAAGAACGCCCTCACATGTGTACATATTGCCCGAAAGCATTTCGAAGACGAGACCAGCTGAATATCCATGTGCGGATACATACAGGGGAGAAACCCTTCACTTGTAAAATATGTGGTCGGTCATTCACACAACGCACAGACATGATCAAGCACAGACGGAGACATACCAACGAGAAGCCATATCAGTGCAGTGTTTGTGGGGAAGCATTTGCAGAAAGAAGATTTTTACGGAAACACGAAACTGTCCATAATATTAAATAATTTAGGATATTTATATGATCACAGTGTCTCTGTAAAATAATGATGGGGTTATAACAGTCAAATTGTGAGACTACAGTAATTAAGTCCACACTTCTTAGTACCGTGCGTCCATTTCGATCTGCAGCCTAGAGATCGGGAGAAGCGTGGCGGGCGGCACTGACGGAGATGCCGACATTTGCGGCCTGAAATGCCATATGGACATATGCAGACATTTATATAAATATTGCAAAACGAGCACTAACCTGTGTTATAAGAGTATGGTTTTAATTTTAGTAGCTTAGTGACTGTATGTGCCGATGATTTTGACACGCCCACCTCTTGTGAAACACGGCGTAGAGGTTTGTTTGGAGAACGTTCTAACGCTGCACCAATATCATCGAGTTTTGCTTCGGTTAGAATCCGTTGTTTTTGCTTAGGTGTTTTAAAATTTAACGATACAGTTTCTCGTAATTTAAGGACAAGATATCTAACCGTATCTCTGTGTGGAGTTGAAACGCATGGGAATTTCTGTACAAATTACCTACACACGTCTCTACACGAGTTTGTTTTCACGTAGGTACGTGTCATACATAAAAAATCTTTGTTCTAACGTGAATCTTGCGGCTGGCATTCCAATCGTCTCACTGACACGTCACACATACACACTACAATAACACAAACAAGTAACTGCAAGTAACCAAGAATAACACTCTTGCGCACAGTACGAAATTAACACGCTCTTGGTTTACATTGCTCGCCACTATATTTACAACTCTGTCTTCATCTAGTCGCGAAGGAACAAAAAACTCGAGCTCGGATATTTCGGATTGCGAGGAAGCTCACGAAAACCATTCACTTTTATCGGTTTCGTCTGCAGTGTAATCCTGATACAGTGTTGCACATTCGAAACCTCCAAATGATTCCCATCGCCACAAAACTCTTTCAAGGATATAAACTTAAGCAGGACGTTACTGATCAAAACCATGATTAAAATGCTTTTTTATCTGTGGCTCTTAACATCGTTTCTATAGCGTATTTATTTGTGTATATAAGAGCAGAACTTGGATGAATTACAGAAGAACTTTTGCGTGTTATAACACAGGTTAGTGATCGTTTTGCAATATTTATATAAATGTCTGCATATGTCTATAAAAATAAGCGGGCATTACAGGCCGCAAATGTCGGCTTCTCCGTCAGCGCCGCCCGCCACGCTTCTCCCGATCTCTCGGCTGCAGATCGAAATGGACGCACGGTAGTAATTTTACATTTTATTACTCCGAGTTTTGACACATTTTGCATGTCGAAGCATTGAGTAATAAAATGTTTAGTCATTACAAAGAAAAAGTGTAGCTTTAATTAGTGCTACAATGTGATTGCATTAATAACATGCAAGCATTTAAATAAGGGGTACTTTCATGTGTTGGGTTGACTCCATCAGCATAACAGTGTATCAGTCAGTGAACTTCCTCATGACATCATAGAACATGTAACAGCCTCAAGGAGAATGTTTAGTGTACACGTACAGGAGACAAGAGTGGGTGGCCCTTTCTTTTTCACTGACCAAACTGTCACCCAATTTCCTGGATATGCTAGTAGCATGTAGTGTCACAAATGCTGGAGTTAAATACTGCTACTCTGCTCTATACTGCCATAGTACAGAATTTGTTACACTAGGTTTTTCTTCACTGATGTGTTGGTTGATGGACTGCCCACTACATTTGCCAGTGGAACATCTGAAACTACAACAATTGTGGAAGCTCTGTTGTCTGTAACACTGGGTGTTCTTGGCAAAAGCTGAAGTGTTGTTTGAACTACTTGTATGACTGTTCATAACCCCATCATTATTTTATGGGTGCCACTGTATTTGAATAAAGTGTTCAGATTAATCCTTACAGTTGTTGTGAAGAATTTGTAGTTTTTGTATAATTAGTGTGTAAGCCAGCTTTTACATTGTAATTATATGATGTAGGATTTGCTATCTACTGACTTTTATTCAGATCTGAAGAGAGTAATGAAAATGTTGAGCTTATTTTGTAACATTTTTCACTCCAGTGACTTCTTATTGATATTGTGTAATTATTATTAAGGTGCATTACTTTTACTTTGTAAATGCATTTGTATCCTTTTCTGGTTGTACAGTGCATTTTGCCGTCACTTGAGCTGCCTGGCAGCGGCCTGCTTGGCAGCTGCCCAGATGGCAACTCCTGGCAAATCGCATGTAATATCTCCGCTATGGAAACCACTAACGTCAAAATGACTTCAAGTTCCCAGAAATACAATTACAATCAATATAAGCATGTTAATTGTCACAATGTTGTCCTCGTACATCTACACATTTCTGGTAAGTTTATTAGGAAATTTTCATGTACAAGCATCAGTTCAGCTTCTGAAATTGCTTACAGTTACAATTACAATCTTGGCAATCAAGCTTGGCAGCTGCCCAGATGGGAACTCCTGGCAAATCGCGTGTAATATCTGCTATGGCAACCACTAACTTCGAAATGACTTCAAATTCTCAGAAATACAATTACAATCAATATAAGCACGTTAATTGTCACATGGATGTTGCAAATGTTGTCCTTGTGCATCCACACATTTCTGGCATCTTTTCAGCAAATTTCCATTTACACACAACAGTTCAGCTTCTGAAATTGCTTCAGTTTCCCTCCTGATATTCTCCTTCACTTCTTCTAATGTGTGGGGGTTTGTTGCATAGTTTATTTTTCAATTTCCCCCATAGATAAAAATCACATACAATGATATAAGGGGACCATAGGGGCCACAGTCCTTTGCTAATGAACCTGTCTTAAAAAATTTCCTGAATGAAATCCAAGGACTCTTCAGCTGTGTGTGAGGTGACAGAGCCTTGTTGGAATAACCCTGACTGACATTCAATGTCAGTTAGTTGTTCGAAGAATGGTGTAGGTCATCCTTGTATCTCTGTGCACTTAAAGTATTTTATTAAAATATGGGCCCTAAAACACTGTATGCACTTACTGCGCACCAAACACAGATTTTCTGGTTATGCAAAGGAGTTTCATGTGTCAAATTGGGTTTATCTAAGCTCCCATAAATGGAACCATGCTTTGTCAAGAAGAATGTTAAACGTGGATCAGTTACCCCACCATTAACATTCCCCAAAATCCACTTACAGATACATACCAAACTCTCGTTATCGCATGGTAGCAGTTCCTGGACAACAGTGACTTTGTACGGTTTCCGTTTTAAAAATTTGGTAGCTTGCCATGCTGTTGTTACGGAAATTTCTGTTCCCTGTGCAAGTCGTCAGAGTGATTTTTGAGGAGTACATTCTAATATTGCTCCGACTTCATCCAATTTCTCCTCTGTAAGTACTCTTTTTTACCATTCACTTCTTATTGAGAATAGATCCTGTTTCTCTCAATATGTTCACAAGGTTTCACACAGTATTTCCGTGTGGAGCAGGCACACCTGAAAATTCTGTTGAAAATCTACAGATATCCCTTCATGTTTTTGTAATCACATACAAATTGTACATAAAAACTTTTTGTTGTAATGAATATGTATGTGCCATTATTAAAACTATAGCAAAACACAAATAACACTTGGAACACTAAACACTTTAAAAATATGACTGAACTTAAATCTTTAAGTTACTGAAATGGACTGAGGTTCAGAAATTCATAAGTAATGCTCAAAGCCATGTGTTTCAGTTGCCACTCTCGCACCTCGAGCTGTTAGGAAACTAAAGTGCCCTTTTAGCATGTCTTGTTACCAAAGCTGGACCTCCTTGATGGTGCTGTGGTAGTGTCGTCACCTTGTAATCAAGGGGTCCTGGGTTCGATCCCTGTGGAACCACAAAGTAGTTTTGTAACCCCTCAATTATTTATGAAACATCCAGTACATGATTTCAGTTAAGCATGCAGCCTTCCAGCATGGAAATTATACAAACAGATTAAGTGTATGAAAGCATTTCTTCATTAGAACCACAAAGAACATGAAGAATTTGAACTAAAGCATTTTAGGACATCAAAGATCAATTGATAGCAAGCAAGTAGGTCTTGGCACTGATGTTGGCAACAAAAAATTATGTGAAAATTTTAGTTTTATGAGATGAATTTGAAACATTTCTTTAAAGTGTACTGAGAAGTGGAAGTACAAAATACTGTAGCAGAAATAAGGAACTAACTTGAAGCTTGTTTTTCTGCCTGGCCATTAGAATGTAGGGCCTCGACAATAGTGTAGTAGTATTGCCAGCACCTTGTTATTGAGGGGTCTCTGATTCAGTACTGGTAGGACAGTAGTTCGAATCCCATTTTGAAACCCCTTGAATCTCAGCCTGTAAATAGAGAGCAGAATCTCACGACCATGGTATGCGGAGAGCATTAGGCAACACCCAGCGATTGTGCAAACAAATCATCTTATCACATTGGTTGCTAATTCCATAATTCTTGTATTCAAATGATTAGAATTAACATTATTCAGCCCCCCATCAGACACATGTAAAGGGGTGTTGAAGAACAAATAAACACAAGAAAAAATGTGAAAATCCAAACTATATTGAAAAATTGAATACAGTGTGTGGCTAACATGAACTATGTGTGGTATTCTTCTAAATGTGCGAGGCTGCAAATGCCAGGTTCATCTTCACATCCAGCACACATCGTTCTAGTGTCCTTCCTACGACCTTGTTTTGTGCAAACTCTGCATGGTTTCTGTTTCCTTTTTTTCTGTCCAGTACATGGAATTGGGACAAGCTTATGAAGTTAACTGGGTACTTTTGCTAACGGAGGATGCTGCGTGGAGCTTCCCTCTTGTTTCAATAATTCACAAAAACTAGCACTGTATCGACAGAGAATTTTATCATGTTTGTAAAATAAAATCTGTCATCCTTACTTTCCTGACAAGAGTTCTTTGAAACCGTACTCTCGCATTCAGAAGCATCCTTGCAGCCATGTGGATTCTAAATTTTTTGAACCAGGTATATGATTTTCTGGCAGGGTTATAGGGAGCAAGATCTTGATCAGTTGCATCTACTGATCCCATTAGTTCATTGTACTTCTCAATGTGCCATGGTTTGTTCAAATTCTGCACTTTTCCGCCTGCCAAGTGTCCGAGTTTTTGCTCACATCCCAACAGTATACCTTGTGGTCAATACATACACATCTCTATTGTCACAAAATTTCACTAGCAATTGATCTTTGTTGCCAATGAAACATGATTGACCCTTCTGAAGTACTTCTGTACATAAGAATTCTGGCACACCACGATTAGTACGTATGGTTCCAGTTATGTAAGTGTTTTTTTTGTCAGAAGGTATTCTGCCAACCTTGTGGAAAGGTACCAGTTATCGACAACAATATGCCTCTCTTGCTCAAGAAGGTGCTAGGCTAAATATACAACAACATGTTCTGAAACTGGAAGAATATGTGAATCAGGATGACTAGGGATTTCATATAAATATTTTCTTATGAATAATGCAACATTACACGTATATCATCTGCACTAGGACACAAACAGAAAAGTTTTAGTCCAAAACGTGAATGTTTGTCTTTTGTGTACTGCCGAAAATGTAATTTTCCTTCATACAGCATCAAACATTCGTCTATTGCAATGTGTTCAACTGGGTCAAACAACAATTGGCAAGCCTTCCTCAACAAAGCCAAGTAATGACCTAGCCGAGTAAGTGGGGCTTTGGGTTTTGCAAGAGCAGGGTCAGAAAATCGCAAAAATTTCAGAATAGATTGAAACCTATTTTGGCTCATAACCAGGGAAGTAAAACACTTAGAGCCACTACACAACACACTTGTAGACCAGTAATCAATAATTTCAGGGCAATGTGTTATCCCCATGAGAAACATAAAAGAAAAAAATACATACATTTCTGCAATTGTAACTGGATACCATTTGAGACCATAAACTGTCAATATTGGATGATCCGATTTAGCATACTCCATGTGAACTCTCTTGTTAGTCCATGCACACAAATATTTTACAACATGCGAAAAAAAAATCCTTCAAAACACTTGCCAGGTGTTGACAGTTCTTCAGCCACGAGGACAGGATGAAAATCATAGTCATTTTCAAACTTATAACATGGATTCTCACGTGCATCACTGAAAGGATCGTTCATGTATGTCCAATCTCCGACAGACTTTGTCTCATTTTCCACATCGGATATATCTGAATATTCAGACTCACTACAGTCACTTTGCTCTTCTTCCGGAACATAATCCGATGAACTACTTTCCTCCTCCTCCATAGTTTTCTGCTTTTGTTTTACAAAATATGCAACAAAACAAAAACACACAGGTCTCCTCAATAGCAAGGTTGCGTACTTTCAGCAACAGATGACGTAATGAGCATGCTTTGCTCATTGCTTGCGATAGTCACGTGCTCAAATGATGTCACAGCAACATAGAGACTTCGGTCCTTCCCAACCAGAAGCATTTGTATGTTTTCTTGGTCATTACCATGCAAGAATATTTCCTTTTCGGCCAATAGTACCAGCTATGTATGGGCCGTACATAGTGGTAGTCAAGAGGTTAAAGTCCTAATTGACCTATCTGAGCATAAAGTGGACTGTTCAACTTTTTGACATCAGAATGTAATTTTTTGGAGATGCAGCCAGACAATTGAGATGATGAGAAAATGGCTTACAAATCTTGCAAGCCATCCATTCCAGATGTGTCACGAAACCAGAAGTAGGTGGTACAAAAATCCTATTACCTTTCCACATACAGTAGAGTCTCGTTTATCGGCTTTGCTTATCCGACATACCACCGGAAAAAAAATCATCAATCAGCAACAAGAACTGCAGTTGCGAACATGAGCATAGTCTATTTTTAGTTTCAGGCCCTATTTTACAGCAAAAGGCGTTGCATTTTCGTAATGAATTCAGTAAAGGGGACCCAGATTTCACAGCAAGTGTCGGTTGGCTCGACCAATGGTGTAAAATTATAACATTAGTTTGACGTTTAATAGGCTTTTTCTTAACATCTCCCTATTATCTGACATTTTCGTTTATCCGACTTTCTGCCGGCCCATTTATGTTTGATAAGCGAGACTCTACTGTACTTTGATTTATTTGTCTGAAGTTGCTGACAATAGGCTTTTTTAGTCTGGTGACACACACTGTTTAGTGTACACAGAATGATTTTTGTGATTATGGAGACAATTAGGCAGGACCCTGCGGTGCCTGTATCACTCAATGTCTTGATCTTGAAGCTAGTGGGCAGAGCAATGTGTAAGATGGCCGCATCTACTTCAACTGACAGAAGAATATCACATCACATGCTGCTAGGCAGCAACTGCAAATGTCCATGCATGTGTGATTATTTAGGGATTTGAAAGCTCAAGTGTGTAGTTAACTAATGCTCAATGTAACAGTTTTAAACTCTTAATTAGTGGAGATTTTTGCATGATTTTTCATATGTGGCATGATATGGATTTCTTCATCATTTAGCTCGCAAGGAGGAGAAATCGAAATAGCAGATAAGTTGATGAGTGGCCATCCGTTAACACCAGTCACACACGAAAACCGTCAACTTGCTGATGTGTTGGGGCACACAGGGCTTTTTTCTCATTGACTTTTTGGGTAGATGTAAAACAGTCACCAGCAGGACAATATTCTCAAAGAAGCTGAAAGAAGTCATGAGGAAGAAGAGACTACAAAAGGACATTCATTCCACACAGATCCATTACAATAGTTCATGTCATTCTTAACAACCTAGGCGATTGCCAAAATGGGAGCCGTCCATAGGGCCTCATTCGCCTTACAGGCCTGATTTGGCCCCTTCTCATTTCTATGTGTTTGGGCCTATGCAGAACAGCCTACATGGTTTCAGATTCAACAAATTGAAAGAGGTTAAATCAGCTGTCATGATTACAAAAGCAGCCTCAAGAATTTTGACAAAAGGGATTTCGAACTTTGGTTCGACGATGGTGTAAATGTGCTGAAAGTAATGGTGACCACATTGAACAGTAGTTTTGTGTGCAGGAAACTTCAGGCTAGAATCTCTGTAAGTTTTGCTTTATGCTAGTTTTAGTAATGAAGGAGGCATTACTTCTTGATTGTTCTAGGTATTAACAGTAATATACTACGAGGGGGCATCAAAAAGTAACTAAGTAAATTTTTTACAGCCAAACGGAAATGTATTCACAAAAACTGAAATATACATTTTGAAGGTTGAATATTACTCTACTTTTCCACATAACATCCATTCACATTTATACATTTGTCCCACCGTGACACCAATTTTTCGATGCCCATTCGGAAGAAATCGTTCGGCTGGATGCATAACCAACGAGGCACGGCTGTTGCAGCTGAAGTGTTTGCCAGCAAGGTGTTCCTTCAGTGGGCCGAACAGGTGAAAGTCTGGTGGGGCCAGGTCTGGACTGTATGCTGGATTCTTTAGAATTTCCTAATGCCAGGAATTGACTTTTTGCGTCACTGATGCAGCCACTTGGGGACGAGCATTGTCATGGAGAATGATGACCTCCTCCAGAGATTTTGTTGGACGTTTCCAGCACAGAGAAGCTCGTAGACAATCCAGTGTAGCACAATATGCAGCAGCATTTACAGTTGCTCCTTTAACTCCATAATCAGCAAGAATCTGGCTGTCCCAGAAAATGGTAAGCAAAACCTTTCCTGCAGATGGAGTTGTCCTGAATTTTTTGGGTGGGGCGAGAGTATGTTTCCATACCATACTCTGTCACTCAGGGGTGTAGTGAATAACCCACGATTCATCCCCGGTAACAATGCGATCAAGGAATGTGTTTCCAGCCCTATGGTACCGGAGCAAATGCTCAAGACTGTATCCCATACGGTCCTCTGTATGCTGTGGTGTGAGCTGTCTGAGGACCGATCTTGCTGCCACTTTGTGATACCCAAATATTTCATGGATGATGGTATATGAAATGCCCACTGCATCCGCTGTTGTTTGGATTGTTGACCACCGGTCCTGAATCAATGCCTCCACAGTGTCAACATTCCTCTGTGTATGGGATGTGCGAGGCTGTCCAGAATGGGGTTCATCGAACACATTTACATGCCCTGCGTTAAACTTTCCACACCAGTTACAGACATTTGTGAATGTCATGCACATGTCACTATACACTGCACACAACTCACGACAGATTTCAGGTGGTTTCTGTCCCTTTGACCACAGAAACTGAATCACACTCCGCAGCTCAACTGTGTCAAACACAATGATATATAAATAGCTAAATAGCTGACTCGCCACGGACAAGTGAAGCCACACAGGAGGTCTCCATGTATGGCAAGAACCCATTGGCTGTATGCACGGTAGCCGTAATTATGGTTATTTCTTGCAGTGCATATAAATGTATATCCCTGGGAAAGCCAGGGTCGGATGTTTCCTTTCATAGATGTGTATTTATTAATTGTGTACCTACATTTCTACTGTGAAATACATAACTATTTTATGTATATGTTACTAGAAATGTGAGAATGCATGAAAGGAAGCCAGTTCTTGTTTCGCTCTACATATTTTTGTACTTTTATATTATTTGTGGGACAAGCATATGCACTAACTTAGGAGGTTGAGGTACTTTCGGCCCCCACCTCTCCCAAATATTTATATGAAGTTGCGGCTTCTGGGGACAAACCGCATATATGTTATGGAGGTATTAATATTTCTCTACAAAACACTACATTTGAGATTGAGTTTCTTTTGTGAGTTTTTTTTCAACACAGTTTGAAAACTTCTTATAGATAAAGGCAAGAAAGACAAGTATTTCTTTTTAATTTTTTAATTTATGGCATGGCATTTTTTCATGGCAACATATTTCTTTTGTAACTGCTATGCAGTTTGATAGCCCCTGAATTAGTCGGTTAACTTGTCAAACAAAATGCAACTTATGTAATTATTTCTTTTTTAAGGGGAATAAATGTTTCCTAAAAGAAGCAAGGGATGTTCTTTTCTTAGGAAAATGTCCAATTAACATGGTTTTTGTGCACTTTCAAAGAATTTTAGATATACAAAACCTGTTAACATTACAAACGTTTCTATTATTATTTATTAATAAATTAAGCGAAATGAATGGCATATTTTATGTTCAGGCATGTATCCAGAAATATATTTCAGAGACTGAGGGTCTGAACCAAATAATAACAATAACGTTTAAAATTATACGTTAATATAATTTATAGGTTTATTCATGATTGTGAAAATAAATTAATGTTGTATTGTTATTATTACATGAATAGATAAAAAGAATAGATTTAGAATAGAGATATAACCAGTGGCATGCATTCTGGGTAGGCTAGGTAAGCTCTGTCTACCCAGGTAAAATAATAAGTGTATGTAAAATCGTAACATGCGCGATTGATGGAAATAAAACATTTCCATCCTTGTCACTTTGTGTACCGACGGCTTGCAAGCCTTGGAAGCACAGCCTGTTTCGGACCTGGGCCTCTGCAGAGAGTATAGGTTCATTGAATGTGGCACCTACTGGCCCTGTAGTGAGTGTACAAACATGCTTTACTTAGTTGCATTGGCCAGTTGGTGCATGCGTTATGGATTCACTGTGCTTCTCCATTGAATGCATTGTAGACAGCGGTAGGCGCAGCATATTAGCCGTAGTGTGATGGGATACCACCCTCTTATTTTGTGTATTGCTCTCTCTGTGTATTTGCAATGAAAGATATTGTATTGCACTGGCAGAAAGTGTGTTTGTAATTGATGGTGTGTTGAAGAAACCATTTGGATGTCACACTTTTAGTGAGAAACGTAATATTATAAATATAGTGAGACCTGTGCCAGCACTTCCAAATTTGAAATTTTTACAAAAAGAAAAGGGAAGGGAATACTTTTGCTATTTTAATGTTCAACACATCAATATGAAATGACTGATTGGTTATTAGGTAGCTGTAAACTCAGTAAATTATTTTGCTGGCCATGCTTATTGTTTCCTAATGAACAGAGTGTGTAAAGAAGGTTACAACTTGAATAATCTCACCAACCAATGCTATCACCATGGACGTCCGGAAGGGGAACAAGGGCAGCCCCCCCCCCTTTCCCGGAAAATGAATGTCTACTTAAAAAGTCTATATTTCACACATAATTTCATTTCAGTCACAGTAATTTATATTAATTACTATAAGAGCGTTGAAGAAACATGATAATTTCAGAGTGAAACAATGCTTTTTGAGGAGGTATCACTATTATGGGGGGAAATGTGCTATCGCAAAACACGAAATATCTCTGAGCAATATCTTCACTTGTTCAGTTACAGTTCAGGTAGTCGCAGTTCCAAAACTGGTGCAGGGACAAGGACAGTTTACTTTCCCTTGGTAGTACGGTTTAGCATAGTGCAGTGGGGGGGGGGGGCAGTTACCACCCACAACTTCGCAAACTCTACATAGCGAAGCATTTTCTGCGGTCTTATTGGCTATATTATTGACTTATTGACAGTATTGACGTCACACCTAGGATGACGCGGCTGTGCATATTGTCCTCGCGAGAACATGTGGATCTAACTCAGTTTGTATATTTTCACCTTAATTTGTCCAAGTTCTTATTAGCTGCAATAACTCGCTGACATTTCTCACGAACAGCCTAACCTTTAGCACCTGGTACAGCACAAATTTGATCAACTGCAGAATGAAAACGGTCCATAGAATTTATCAGTGTTTCACTTCTCTCTTCCAGTAATGTTATTATGTCTGGCAAATTTGAATAATGGGTGGTGATGAATCCTAAGTCGATCCGCACAACAGAATTTTTCGTGTTACGCGAATTGATGTTGCATCATCTTCAGATAGCGAATTAATTACTTCAGCCACCTTCTGATAGTTGGATGCGTAATATACTGCAGCAGATATCCAAGTACCCCATCTAGTTAGTATTGGCTGTGGAGGCAAAGCACGTTCAGGGGCTGTTTCTTTAAACAGAAGAACCTGGGATGGTGCTTTGAGGAATATTTTCTTAGCATTGGAAATTAAAGAGTCAACTTATATGATGCTGCATCTGTTACAAACAAAAGCACATCTTCATGCTTAACACCATCCGGCCAAAGCAAATTTAGTGCGGAAGTGAACTGAGCAATTGCTGTACTATTTTCCAGTTGCTCACATGCAAGAAGAAATATTTTGGGCTCTACATTGTGTTCCAGTGACGTGCACTGAGGAGTAGCTAGTCTAGCAGAGATAGATCAATCAATCTCACATCTCGAATTATATTCAAATCACAATATTTATTGTCTTGTTAAAGCCACCACAGCTCATATGCAACACCTTTTTTTCCACGCTCTTCTCGTCCATCGGTGTTCTCCGCTTGCAAAGCTGGCTGGATACCCTAGCTTGCTCTTCTTCTGCCTGACCAGTTTCCAGGTAGAAACAGCGGCCCGAAGAAAAAGGAAGATTTCTACCTCTACCTCCCTCTCCCCGCTGCAATGGTTGAAAGCCCGTGCTTTCAGGTCCCCCAGTCTATCTCCTATAGGACAGATAGGGGATTGGTTTCTCATAGATTTTTTTGTAAATCCTCTAAAGAACTCAGGGTAAAATTTTCTGCAGTTCTCTATATTTAAACAACATATTACACGTTGTACAATATGTATGTATAATATGGGATGTAATTTTATTATTTATGAAATGGAAACGTCTTATGTGCAGACAATAATGTTATGCTTTCTTTCTTTTTTTCTTTCAAGTATGGAATATATAATGATTATATTACAAATATGTGCTCGGGCTCACTCTCGCTTTCGTTTTAGTAGTGTTTTATTTAAATATACTACTCTTGGCCTCTAACAGTCATAAATACGGATGTATTTATTTGGGCAAGAGAACGCGTGTTCATATTGTTGTTGGTTTGGTATATTTCACTTCGCTTTTCTGCCACATTTGGTTATTGCGAAAATGAGGATTACTGATGATATGATAAAATTGATGAAGGGACCTCGTATGAACAATCCAGGCCATCCAGGCAGGATTCGAACCTGTGATGAGTGCGCATTCGTGTCCTATGTGTTGTACTCTGCAGTGAATAATGAAATAATTTGGAATGAAAAATGTATCTCAGAACTCAAAAAGCCAAATGAATACGAGGGTCACTATTTGTATTTTGAGCCTAACAATGAAAAAACAGGAATTTGGCATTGAAAACTGCTTTATTGTTTTTCGAAGTATTCTCCTTTATGGTCAATACACTTTTGCATTCGTTCGAACCATTTGTCAAAGCAGTTTTTCCAATCTTCTTGAGACACCTCCATAATATGGTTTTTGAACGCATCAACGGCGTCTTCCACCGACAAAAATCGTTGTCCACACAATTTATTCTTGACATTCGGGAACAAGAAGAAGTCATTGGGTGCCAAATCAGGACTGTACGGTGGATGACCCATCAATTCGATTTTTTGACTGTTCATAAAGTCGGTTGTTAGACGAGATGTGTGACAGCTGGCATTGTCTTGATGAAGAATGATCCGACGGCGTTTGTTTGTTTTCCGTATTTGACCGAAGACCTCTGGCAAACAAATTGTTGTGTACCATTCAGAGTTGACCGTTCTATGTTCCTCTAAAGGCACAGTTGCCACATGACCAGTTTTCCCGAAAAAACAGGCGACCATTTGTTTCGATGTGCTTTGAGCGCGAACAACTTTTGTTGGATTGGGTTCATCTTGAAACACCCATACAGTCGACTGCTGTTTACGTTCCGGCTCATATGCATATATCCATGATTCGTCACCTGTTAGAATCTTATATACGTCTTTTGAAGCACCACGATTGTATTTATTGAGCATTTGTTTGCACCAATTGACGTGAGTTTTTGTCAAATTGTGTGGGATCCAACGAGAACATACCTTTCTCACAGCTAAATGATCATGTAATATTTTATGTATGCTGGTGGAACTAATGCCTATGGTTGCCTCAATCTCACAGTATGTCACATGACGATCTTGCAGTATTAGGTTTTGCACAGCATCAATGTTTTCTTGAACAACAACTGATTTTGGACGACCTTCGCGAATCTCGTCGGTGAGCGAATGGCGGCCACGATTAAATTCGTTATACCAGCGTTTCACAGTGGCAAAGGATGGGGCTTCATCGCCAAATGTGGAAGTAAGTTGATCAATGCACTCTTGTCTTGATAATCCACGTCGAAAATCGTAAAAATCATCGCACGAAAATGTTCACGAGTTAATTCCATTTTATTGTTGTCGCGCAATCTCCAAGGCAACATAAACAACACAAATGAAGCTATTGACAAAACATTTGAAGTACGTTATGGTCAATAATGCCAGACGATTCCTTGCAAACGTCAAATCGCGCCTAACTTCAATCAGTGTTGCTAAGGTTCAAAATATAAATAGTGGCCCTCGTATTATTGAAGAAATTACAAAAAAGTGTGTTTTGTTTCTGTGCATAAAGTGGACTTATAACATCAAATCAACCAACTGTGCGGGAGTGGTTATCACAGCGCGCTACGACACCAGGAGTTCCGGGTTCGAACCCCGTCCTGGGCATGGGTGTTCTTTGTGTTTGTACCTTCATTAATTTTATCTTATCATCTTCGCAATTAACCAAATGTGACAAAAAAGCGACGCTAAGTAACAAAAATGAAATCAAATCATTGATTAATTGCTCGATTTGATTTATTTTACTTCATTTTTGTGCCACTTTTGCCTAATCGCGAAGATGATACGATAAAATTGATGAAGGGACACACACAAAGAATACCCATGGCCAAGCTGAGATTCTAACCCAGGATCTTTGGCTTAGTAGTCAAATCAAATCGTTTTTTATTTTCGAATGTGGGTGGGGTTTACATGTACTTTTTTTTTGGAACTCGTTCATCATTTTGTAATCTTTTCCTGTTATTGACATTCTTTTTTTAAGAATAATGGGTCCTAAAGGGGGAAGGGTGTGACTCACACAAACCCCACCCCTCCTTGAGCACGCCACTGTCTGCTACCCCATGTGTCGACGTCGCCGCACGTCACTGTTGTGTTCCATTGTACCAATTACAACATTAGCAAGAAACATTCCCATAGCATCGGTTGTTTCATCAATAGACACCCAAATCCCCCCCCTAATTTCCTCCCTTATTTTTTCAGTGACACCCATGTAACACCCTTCGACGTAATTTTTACGCAGTGTTGACTCATTCGGTACATGTTCACCTGTGTATACTTTGCAATTTCCACAAAGGAATGTCTGCCTGTATGAATACCTTACACAAATCTGCAGAAAACTGAGACTGCCTAGGAGAAATAGCATATGATGTAATTAGTGACGGTTTTACCTCGCATGACTTTTGCTTCTCAATAGAAACCAATTTGTGTTTAGCAGTTTCTAAGCCTTGCGTAATGTAATATTTTTTCGTGAAATTCACAGACTTTTCACATAACTTACAGTATAACACCGATCCATCAGTTGTAAACACACTGGACCCGAATTATTTCACATAGTTGCTCAATTTGGTTCTCAGAGAAGATGCTTCCTTGGGCATTTCTACGAGCACAAATACACCCAAAAATTTCCACCACAAACCACGAGAAAGAAAACTACAGTGATTCTTTGAAGAGCTTTCTCCAGACTAGGTCCACCTTGGAATGCAACTCAGATAGCCAGCCCAGGGAAGTGCGAGGGGGAGAGGCATATCACCCCCTTGGCAACATTCTTCCAATGAATCAGGGGTGGAGCTTGACCTTGAGCAGACCAATCAGCTTTCTACTGTAAACTGTTATTTTTAAATTTCTTGGAAGCATCGGAAACTAATCCTGGGAACAGGAAATTGTATGCACCAAGTTCAGTCATGTCCCAATTTTAAAGAAAATGCCTAAAATAGGCAATATCTGGCATTTATGAAATAATATAGGCAATATCGTATGAAATAGGCAAAATTAAATTGCCTTTAAATGAAGCTAATCCCTCCTCCCTGGCCTTTGCAACATTCGTTTTCATCATATCTCTAACAGGAAAGAATAGGCATTTTGCCTAACATCTGGTCTCTACTTATAAGGAACGGATGCTTGCAAATGGTGCAACAAACTTTTTAATAAATTTCAGTGACGTGCACTGAGGAGTAGCTAGTCTAGCAGAGATAGATTAATCAATCTCACATCTATAATTATTTTCAAATCACAATATTTATTGTCTTGTTAAAGCCACAGTTCATATGCAACACTTTCTTTTTCACGCGCTTCTCGTCCCTCAGTGTGATCCACGGGCAAAACTGGCCTAGCTCGCCTTTCTTCCGCCATACCAGTTCCACGTAGAAACGGTCCCCCGAAGGAAAAGGGCCAAGATTTCTGCCTCTACCTCCCTTGTCCCCTCGCCCCTGCTGCAATGGTTGAAAGCCCATAGTTTCAGGTCCCCCAGTCTATCTCCTATAGGACAGATAGAGGATTGGTTTTCATTGATTCTTTGTAAATCTAAAGAACTCAAGGAAAAATTTTCTGCAGTACTTACGTATGTTCTCTGTATTTACAGAACCTTATGGGATGTAGTTTTATTATTTATGAAATGGGAACATGTTATGTGCTGACAATAATGTTATGCTTTCTTTATTTTTTTTTTTTTTCAAATATGAACTAGTATATAATGATTAAATTACAAATATTTGCTCAGGCTCTCTCTCGCTCTCGTTTTAGTAGTGTTATATTTAAATATATTAATCTTTTGGCCTCCAACGGATGTATTTATTTGGGCAAAAGAATGCACATTCATATTGTTGTTGGGTTGGTTTATTTTACTTCGCTTTTCTGCCACATTTGGTTATCGCCAAAATGAGGATGAGTGATGATATGATGAAATTGATGAAGGGACCTCGAATAATCCAGGCCGGGATTCGAACCTGTGATGAGCGCACATTCTTGTTCCTGTGTTGTACTCTGCAGTGAATAATGAAATAATTTGAAATGAAAAATGTATCTCAGAACTCAACAGTGGCGTCTCGTCCCTTGGGGCTTCCGGGGCTTAGCCCCTAAAGAAAAACGAACGTATTCACGTAATTATCAATCACCATAACGCATAACTATCACACAGTCTTTTAAAAGGCGATTTTTACCCACGTAAATTCATCGTCTGTTGCAATGGATACGACAGCGCTCCTAGCGGCATTGATGTCAATTATCGTTTTCCGGGGCACATCGCAAAGGAAGGCATGGCCTACACCCACCTACGCTACAGTGAAGGTCACGTGCTAGCAGAGAGAGAAGGGAAGAGTCCAATGGATTTGAGTGCTGATTCGGGGCTACTTCCTTCGCGTCGCGTTCGATCTCGCATGTTGTTCTGTAGTGTTTTGGTGGCTTTCATTCGCTATGTTTGAGTGAGTTTGGCAGGGTTGATGTTCGAACACAAATTGATGAAGGACATAGGCTGTCAATTACAAGACACAATGAATTTGTCCGGAAAAATAAGCATATATTAAATAGAATTATCGGTTGCTTAAAATTCTGTGGTCGACATGAACTTGCTCTACGAGGACATAATGAAAGAGAACAATCTTTAAACAGAGGCATCTTCCCAGATTTATTATTCCTTCATAGTAGAGGGAAAACTAAAGAGGGAACTTCGTGTTCTTTATTGTAGTGAAGAATTGAAAAACATAAACTCTATCAGTAGATTGCATTCATTTTTTATTTAAAATAATTTAGAGGGTACCTTTTCAGAAACAGTAAAAATGACAAAGATATAATAACTCCAGTGGCAACAGCTGAATCTGAACGATGTTTCAGCACATTGAAGCGTATTAAAACCTGCTTAAGAAATGCAATGGGACAAGACAGACCAAATGCCTTGGCACTTGCTTGCAATAGAGATAGAATACATTTCAAACATAGAGGGCTTCAACGAAAAAGTAATAACAAAACTTGCTGAGCAGAAGAACAGGAATCAACGTTCGTAGAAAGGTATGTTTCACAACAATACCTGTTTCTTTTGTAATCATGTGAATTGTCATTATATTTTAAATTCTTTAAAAAAATAAGTCCAGTTTTGTAGTTTAGAAGAAGATAAATACCCGTTTTTTGTAATTCAGTAATTCATGTAATTTGTCATCACATTTTAAATTCTTTCAAAAAAGTAAGTCCAGTTTTGTAGTCTAGAAGAAAAAAATACCTATTTTTTGTAATTCATGTGAATTGTCATTATATTTTAAATTCTTTAAAAAATAAGCCCCATCCAAATTTGAGGCCACGAGACGCCACTGGAACTCAAGAAGCCAAATTAATAGCTATTATTGAAGAAACTACAAAAAAGTGTGTTTTGTTACCTGTTTTGTTTCTGAGCATAAAGTGGACTTAAAACACTAAATCAACCAACCGTGGGGGAGTGGTTATCACGGCACGCTACAACACCAGGAGTTTTGGGTTCGAACCCCAACCTGGGCATGGGTGTTCTTTGTGTTTGTCCCTTCATTTATTTATCGTATCATCTTTGCAATTAACCAAATATGAGAAAAAAGCGGCGCTAAGTAACAAAAACCAAGTCAAATCATTGATTGATTGCTTGATTTGGTTTATTTTACTTCGCTTCTCCGCCACTTTTGGCTAATCGCGAAGATGATACAATATAATTGATGAAGGGACACACTCAAATAATACCCATGGTCAAGCCGAGATTCGAACCCAGGATCTCTGGCTTAGTAGTCAAATCAAATATTTTTTTTTTCGAATGGGGGTGGAGGTTATGTCTATTTTTTTTAGTACTCATTCATCATTGAAAATCTTTTCCTGTTATTGTGGTTCAATTTTTAGGGATAAGTGTCCTAAAGGGTGGGTATGACCCACATCAACCCCCCCCCCCTTGAGCACGCCACTCATTGCAACCCCAAGTGTCGATGTCACCGCACGTCATTGATAAATTTAATCTTTGTAAACCAAAAGCAATAACTCACCATAAATTCAAGGTATGCCTGTCGTTTACTTTTTTTTTTTTTTTTTTTTTTTGATCGTTCGATACAACCTAATTCTTACCCGCACACGCACCCTCATGTTACGAACATATTTCGCGATTAAACAATTCACATTTATTACACAGTTTATGCACAGAAAGTGAGTTAAAAATTAAAAATTGTATGGTTTAGGGCCAGTTTTTCAATGTCCTGTTAATTTTTCTGTTAACTAACTGCCAGTTGGAGATAATAGCCAGTCTTAACCAGCACCGGGTTTTTCAATGTGAAAGTAACTGCTAGTAAACTAAACCATGGTTCGTTCTCCGAAACAGTGTGTTGGCAATTCTGAAGCACGGAAATTACATCAAATCGATCTGCGCGCCATCTGTTAGAATAGTTTCAAACCGCGTCGACTGGCACACAGCCTGGCGTTTAAATATAGAACTACAAGCGCGCCGCGCTCGAAAGCACGTTATTGCATTTTGAAACGGTAGGAACAATGGCTGCGCATCCATTTTGTATGCTTACGAAATAAATTAACGAAATACAGCACTACAAATTTGGTTTTCTTCTAATAAAGGCCAATTCCACGTGGGGAAATGATGTTATGAGGAGCAAGCGCAGATACTTTCTTGCAGAAGAAGCGTGAAGAACTCGAAAGTCGAGACATTAATAATACCTGTTTGTTGATATAAACACTATTATTATTATTATTATTAATATGTAAATATTGTACATTTCACTGCATGCTTTGTACCTCTCTATGCATGTTGTTGAGCGAAAGAACATGTTAATAGTAAGCATGCTTTGTAAAGTTCTAAAAATATGAAGGTACGAGTAAAAATAAAATTTAAAATTTACGGTAATATTTATACGAGAAGATCATTCAACAATAAAGCGTGAATTGAATGCACCACACGTAATAAATAATTGACAAAAAAAAAAAAAAAATACCCGTGACCAGGACTCGAACTCGTATTACGAAACACAAAACTCTCCGAAAGGTGGTGCTGCTAACCACTGCACCAAATTACTGTTTGGAGATTGTACCGCCTGGTAGACCAGATATCCTGGCCACAAATTCTCCAACACAACCTTGCCAAGCTAATTCTAGCAACTACGCTGCTTAATTTCCATATTTGCATGGACGTTGGTAAGCTCTGCCAAACAAAATAAGTCTTTTTCTGTACGAATTTAAAAGTTTTATGAATCATATCTTGTTTAATCTGACAGTGAAGTTGCGAGTGTGGAACTTCGATAGCTGCACAAGGCATCCATGTTGCTTCGCAACTCCCAGTTAGGCTGGTAACTGCAAGAAGAAGTACCAGTAAAGATAATCGCCACCAGAGTAGCCAGTTACGAGCTAACTGTACATTGAAAAACCGAAATTTTCGCTAACTTCCAGTTACGTGCTAACATGAACCTTAACTGAACATTGAAAAACCGGCCCTTAGGAGACTAGGTAGAAATACATTCTGCTTCACATGCATGAACGGGTTTTGATGTGTTGGCAATACTGCTGATTCTCTCATTGTCTGCGATACGAAGAGCGGATTAAAAGCATAAAATTGAAAAAAGCTTCCTCCCGAGATTTTTCGCGTACGAGCTCTCTTGGAGATAGGTTCACTAGAAAAAGTGCTACATATCCGACGGAGCTGATATTCGCGAGTGATAGGATCAGATTATTAGTGCTTGAATTTGAATTTGAATTTTATTTTTCTTCCGTTAACCCTTGTTTAAAAGGGCATGGAAAACGTCAAGATACATAATGAAATAATAATTAGTTAAGTACATCATAACAAAAAGAAGAAACATTGCGTAGTACATTACATCACTACACCAAAGTAAAAATGAAAAAATACACTTCATTACACTACAATAAAAATAAAAAAAACACATTATCATTGTTGCATGATTGAAATAAGAATACAATTAAAATACACCTTTTTTAGTACATTGGCCTTGTATTGTCTTGTTCCATGAATTCTCCGATACTGTAGAGAGCTCTATCTGTCAAATATTTTTTTATTGATTGTATTTGATTATCTTTTGGAGATATCAGTTTTATGTCATGAGGCAGCTGGTTGTAGAATATTTTTCCGGCATTCATTGGTGATTGTTTTGAGATATTGAGTCTGTGTTGGTTCTGGTAATAATTATCTTTCCCCCTTGTATTGTGGTTGTGTAATTGGTTATTTTTAGTCATGCTTCCAGTATTTAGAACAAACGTTATAGCCTTATAGATGTATAGGGAGTATATTGTCATTATTTGTTTTCCCCTGAATAACTCTTTGCAAGATTCCCTACAGCCTAGTTTGTACATTATTCTAAGTGCTCTCTTTTGAAGTCTCAGTATTCTGACAGTATTATTATAAAATGATCCACCCCAAGCTATTATGCCATATTCAACATAGGGGTAAATTAGTCCATAATATATGCATTTGTTAATTTCTGTTAAATTATATTCATCCATTTGTTTTAGCAGGTATAGATTAGATGATAATTTACTGCAGATGTTGTTAATTTGTTCTTCCCACGTTAATTTTTGATCTAGTGTTATTCCCAAAAACTTTACTGAAGATACAGTTTCTATAAGCACATTGTCTATGCATAGTGTTTGTGACTCAAAATCCATGTTTCGGATTGTATTGAATATCACCTTTCATATAACATTGTGTGTAGTGCTTCGATTTGTTATTCCTTTCACTTTTGTATTCGTGCTTGCCAGTGCCCCATTAGATCGTCGTGGATTCCGGCGGGCAGCCGGTTCCAACCCATGATGCAGATAAACCCGAGGGAGAGAGCGGCAGCGTAAGGTTTAGTTGACCTTGCCACAACGGAGATTCCTGTATCCCAACACGATGATGACGTTTCCATGACTGAATTCGCGCAATGGCCAGGTAAAAGGTCCTTGGACGAGGTGAGTGACGCCGACCGTACTCAAGATAAATTGTTTCGCCCCTCACAACCGGAACACCGACCCCCAAACCTTTGGTACTCGGCCGAGGTCCAAGGCCCTTATGTAGTCCTTTTAGAAGGACTGAACCAAAACATCGGAAAACTTTCCAGTGGTAGCCTGGAAAAAAATTCCGGAAGGCTGATATTCCCGTGTGCTTAGTGGAACAATGCGGTAAAAATAGGGTTCGGGCCACCTTCCAAACTGCAGATCACGCTAACACTTTTGTTCGGAACAGTTCTTTTTTGGACTCCCTTGGTGTCCGAGCGAAAATCCCGCATAGTTTGATTCAAAGGGAAGGGCTTGTGTACGGGATCGAATTCGATGTGACGGAACAGAACATTCTCCATGGAATAGATTCGCCCTTTCGTGTTACGTGTGCCAAACGTCTCAAGAAAAAAATCTGGCAAGGGGGTGGAACATTCAAACTAGTGGACACGAAGTTGATTTGCCTCACTTTCCATGGCAAATATTTGCCAGAAAAAGTGTTGATCAATAGGGAAATTTTAACGGTTCAACCGCGAGTTCGATCGGTCTTACAGTGCTCCGCTTGTTTCCGATATAACCACTCCCAGCTCCAGTGCAGGTCTAAACCCCAGTGTGCAAATTGTGGCAAAGAACGACATGGGGAAGGGTGCTCCAACCCTTCTTACTGCATTAATTGTAAGGGCCCCCATGGGGCACGTGACCGTACATGCGACATTTGGCAACGTGAACAAAAAATTCAAACCCGTATGGCAAAAAAAAACATCTCTTACTACGAAACCAAGGCCAAACTTCTTGGCACCTTCCTTCCTCCATTAACTCGGGACGATATTCTTAACCCCACGATCAACAAACGAGACTTTCCCAAATTGTCACCTAAGCCATTACCGACCCCCACAGATTGGAGCACGTCACCCTGGTGTATGGGACAACCCTTTTCACACGTTACGGACCAATCTTTCTCCAGAACCCTCAATCTCAGGCGTTCGACATAACGATATGCCCCAGGCAGTGGAGACAGTTCGTCCAAGACACAACAACCATCTTCGCCGCCGGACTGCAAAGCTTGTTACTCCCGTACCCCCTTCCACCTCGATGGAGCATAATGCGGAACCACCAGTGGCTGCAACACGAACATCCGGTGAAAATGCACGTGCAACCTCAAGTTCTACGACTTCGGACGAAGAATTTACCCCTTTTCCTCCTAGTGGGCGCAAAGCTCAACCGACTCAGCGGGTCACCCCGGACACGGTCTCATCTCCGCCCTCGGACACACTTCAAACTCTGCACTCCGACCACCAAATGATATACAAATCCTTATTGGATCTTATCCCGACTTTATGGGCATCAGTGAAACAAATATCCGTGAACAAGCGATCATCATACAGCGAATCCAAGAACTAACTACTCATTTGTTATCAATACTATCAGGTTGATTTCACATCCTATTCCAACTTGGTGTTCCTAACAACTTTCGTATTTAATTTTAATTTTATTTTTTTATTTTTCCCTCTCGACAATATGGATTTACTACAATGGAACGTTCACAGTTTTTCCGCGCGAAAATTAGAATTACTGGATCTCCTAGCGGATTTTCATCCAAAGATCCTTTGCCTCCAAGAAGTGAAAGGTACGCACTCCGAAACTTATCGGTTGGGACACTATACTATGTACGGTTCCCCCATTACGAACACCGGCACCGTTATCTATGTGCACGAAAGCGTTTGTCACGCGCCCGTAAGACTTCCTCCTCGGTTAAAGTTAATTACAGAATTTCATGTTGATATTTCAACAGTTCGTGTCCAGGCCTGGCATCTCTACATAACTATAGTTTCCATATATATTCCATCGTATTATTATTCCCAACGCATCACGACAGGCAATTTACAAGAACTTGTGAACGCCTTACCGGGCCCCATATCATCATGGCCGATTTCAATGCCCACTCCCCCCTATGGGGGGGGGGAGTGGACAAAGAGGATCGCCTTGGGGTCGCTGTGCGTACCTGGATTCAACAGAATGACTATAGTTTACAATGATCGTACTCCCACGCACTACCCGAGAAATGGCAATCGGCCTTCCAGTATCGATTTAACCCTTTCATCCCATTTTTTCTGGTATAAAGATCCTGACCTTCGGGGCAGTGATCATACCCCAAATTTTCTGCTCACTTCTCAGAGCCCCACGCATAAACCAGTCCAGCAGCGCAACCATAGGCGCAACAATGTCCCGGTGAAAAGATGGCGACCAGCCACCATTCAGTGGGATTTATTCGCTCCAACGTTTGAGCATCTCTATCTCCACGACGGTGAGTTTTCAGAATCTGACATATCTTATGTTCACTTTATTAACTTGCTTACTAACACTCTCGATCTCTGTGGGAAGCGTCAATCGTTTATTAAACACGATACATTTCCCGCTATTCGATGGTGGAACAGCGCTTGCGCTCAAATAAAAAATTTGAAAAAATTCCGGTGGCAAAATTATGGTCGGGGCCCAACGTAAGACAAGTGGATAGAGCTAAAACGATTACAAGCACGAGCACAAAAAACATATTTGAAAGCGAAACGAGAAGCGTGGAAACGCTTCTGTCAATCGCTCAATCGCCGTGAATCCATAGGAACAATTTGGCGAAAATTCAACAACTTTCGCAAACCTAAAATTGTCAAACAGCACAGTCTCACACACGAGTGGGAAGCGGAATTCACGGATATTATTACACCATCTTTTGTGGCCTCGCGACCTATCTTCCGCGCATCCCCCGATGCTAACTTCACAACGGAATTTCCTGCAGTCACAATTTCGGAACTTCGCTCCATACTTCAATCGGTCAAAAACACTGCTCCTGGCTATGATGGAATTACATATGATATTATTAGTCATATCCCTGATTTTGGCCTGGAAATCATAGCTAACATATATATCAATATATACCGCGGAGAACAGGTCCCGGTGGACTGGACTAAACATCTTGTCATACCTCTTCCCAAACCCAAGAATGAAGCTACGTCCTATAGACCTATTGTCCTTATACCAGTCCTCGCGAAATTATTCGAGAAAACTCTACATTCCAGAATTACTTGGAACTTAGAGAACCGTCAATATTTTCCCCCAACTCAAATGGGCTTCCGGCTGGGATTGGGCAGCCAGGATGCCATTTCCACACTAACAGTGGCCGTCCAAAGCTTACCATTCCGTTCCCATTGATCTCCTCTGCACTCATATTGACAAACTTCACATTCAACCCAATCTCGCCCACATTTTATGGCAATTATATCATGCACGCATTTTAGTCTATTGGTTTGGGGACAGACTGGTTGACCCCCGACAACAAAGTCACGGGTTACCTCAGGGATCTCCCCTCAGTCCATTACTGTTCAATATTTACACTCAACGATTCCATACTACGATACCTGGGCAATTCCAAATACTTCAATTTGCTGATGATTTTTGTTTTTATTTAACTATTCCTGACGCCACACAGGGCTTATTGGCCACTCAACATTTACTTCGAACCCTAGACGTCAAATTTCGCACCCTGGGCTTGACCTTTTCCCGTACCAAATCCCATATCATTCTATTTAACTTACGATCTCGATCTTGTTACCCAAACACCATAACTCAGATCGGGGACATACCAATCGTAGAAACCGGTACCTACTTGGGGGTCCGGTTTGATCGGAAATTGAATTGGAACGTTCATATCAACTACCTTGCCCAAAAAGGACGCCAAATCAATAATATTTTAAGATGCCTTGCCACTACTCGATGGGGGAGCCACCCCTATGTGATGCTTTTATTCTACAAACATTGTTTTCGGTCGCTCTTTGATTACGCCGCGGCCGCATATGGTGGGGCTCCTGTCCGACATCTACAACGACTGGATGCTTTGCAACGACAATCTTTAAGAATTTGTCTTGGCATAATGAAATCTAGTCCTAACATTAGTGTCTATATGGAAAGCCACGAAGTTTCCCTAACGCAACGTCGTCAATCGCTTACTACTCATTTCTTATTAAAAACATGGGAAAATCACGTTCATCCATTCAACAAAGCATTTGCAATACAGCGTCAATGGGAAACCGCTCAGGTTCTCACTTCCGTTGATCCTTCCTATTACTTCCTGTATTGTTATAACATAGATCGGGCGGCTTATCACACATCGTTTACATATACACAACCATTGCTTTATCAGCTGTCATTTCCCCTTGTCACACCCCCGGATATTCATTACGTAGACAGAGGACCACATCATTCTTATCGGGAACGATGGCCCACGGCAAACTTTATCTATACAGATGGTTCGAAGAGCGGCAATGAAGTGGGCTGCGCTTATTATGTAGTGGAGACGGATGACGTTCATCAATATCGCTTGCCACCCGATATTTCCATATTTTTGGCGGAGAGTTATGCCATATTTCGTGCCTTGATTTATGCCTACAACAAGGGTTTCCCTCATACTCTTATTCTGACGGACGCTTTAAGTGTCCTCCAAACTCTGGCACGTACGGGAGCAGCGTCCTTTCGTATGACCATATGGTATGACTGTCTTTATTTTCTTAATATTACAACAAGTCTCAAAAATCTGTCTACAGGGTCGTAGGGTGACCTTTACGTTTATCAAAGGACATAGCGATCTTAACGTCCTTCACGATCGAGTTGACGCTTACGCGAAAAGGGCTCGAGTGGCAGAGCATGTTATACCACTGCGATTGCCTTACACCGACCTACTCCCACGAGTAAGGAAAAAAATCCAATCTAATTGGGACGCTTGGTCTGCTCACGAACTTGCCCATACCACAACCTATAAATGGGTGGCGCAACTCGGCACCAGGCAACCAAAGCAGGCAACCCTGGTTTCGTTCTCTGCACTTGCCTCGCGAAGTTATAACCCTTGCAATTCGCCTACGCACAGGCCATGTACAAACTCGTCAACACCTGGCGCGATTGCACCTAGCACCTAATCCTTCGTGCGGTTGCGGTGCAGATACCCAAACGATCACTCATATTTTCTTTCAGTGCCCGTTACGGGAGCAAGTTAGAACCACACTTTATCAGTGCCTTGCTAGAATAGGAACACCATTTCCTTTGTCTATTTCGACTTTACTCCATAATCCCGGCCCTGATGTCCTGTGGTTTCTATACGGATTTCTCCGTAAACACAATACCTGGTTGTAAACACGCTTCTGTTGATCAACATTGTCTACCCTCAAGGTCAAGTGCGTATCGGAAATAGCGCAGACGTCCGGTGCGTGTCCTCCGGGAGATAATGGACACGGATCTTGGAACACTCAGGTGAAGGTCTTTGAAACGATTATTTCGTGCGGGTTGTCAGACATTGGCTACCCTCACCCTTCAGCCCCAAGGTACCTTTATTAGGTATGCCATTCCCGAGGTTTCGAGATTTTTTCCCATGATTCTGTGCGCGCTCTGACGTCATTAATGGCCGCGTGCACCAACGCCGATTATTTCTAAGTTCAGATGAACGAGATCAATTTTAATCCACTCTAAATGAACTTGGTTTAAAGATTTGCATTGCACCAACGAAAAACGACGTTCACGAGATTCCGTTCAAATGATCCGAGATTAATTTGCAAGGCTATACCTGATTGGTTGGCTAAAACAAATGACAATCAAGAACCCCACAGAGTAGTGTGATGTGTTAAAGTATCAACGTGTAGGAGAAGATAGTAATTCGGGCCGCAAACTTATCTGAATTTGAGAAATGTACTGATCAACCTTGTCGACGAGTACAAGGATGTAGTAGGGTGTAAAGAAATAATAATCTTAAAAAAGAACTGACGGCGCAAGACAAAAGGATAAGGAGAAAGCATGGAACCTTCTTCTACGGGACTTCAATGCCTTACGAAATGCATTCGCGAGAGAACAGCGTATGCTCATATTGTATGGTACGCTCGCCCGCTCAATAAAGATATTTTATTATTATTATTACTGTATTGTGGTAAGTATTTGAATTTTTCATTTCTTAATTCTTATATATTTATATTGTCGTGTCGTGTAAATAGCCAGTAACATTTATTTTCGTAAATTTATACAATAATATTTCCTCTGTTGTAATTTACCTTGCACATGCATATGTTTTGTGTTCTGGGATAGAAAGTACAGTATTTAGAAACATTTCGACTTTGTGCCACAGAACCACAAATTATTATTATTATTTTGGCAGTTTTTAGTTTACTTTACACATTTCTCGAATTATCGGCATTGTACATCCAACATCTCTAGCGTTTGCACGCCCTCGATATCGAATTTAGGTAAAAATGGCAAAGGAAAAAATGGCAACGGAAAAAATGGCAAAGTGAAAATGGCAAGCGGAAAAAATGGCAAAGGGTAAAAATGGCAAAAGGAAAAAATGGCAACGGTAAAAATGGCAACGGTAAAAATGGCAAGAATAAAAATGGCAAATACAATATACCTATTACGATTTTACGTGAAAATTGAGAAATTATGTGCCTTGCATTTCACAGTTTGAAATTAAATTTTAATATAATTTAATGTCTTTTAACATTAATTTGTCTTTGAATGAAAACATTTTATTTGATGTTTTCAAAAATAATGCCGTTTATTTCTTTATTTCTTTTGGCAGGAGTTACTGCCGCTATAGAATCACATACTAATAAAAGTTAACTTTTGTAAATAATTTGAAACGTGTGTGATTGATGTAACTTAAGGGGAGTGCAGCATTGAATGGGTTTTCATCTTGACTGAAAACAAGTTTATGCTTTGCGCGCACCTGCTGACCAATCACAGATGTTTGTTACTAGTAGGACTTCAAGTCAGCCCTTATCTAACCTCCTCCCACTAAGAGGGACGAACTTGTTTACTTTTTTAAAATGAAAATTGTTAAATCTTGGAAAGCTGGAGATAAGCTCTTCTTTCTACAAGAGTCTGATCTGAAGAATGTTATAAGGTGGAGGAACAATTTCAAGTGTCGAGGAATTCTAAAAACAAAATTATTGAAACAAAATCCTGTGTGTTCCTATGACCATAATCATTCGTCTGAATATGATGCTGTGAAGGTTTAAGAAATTCAAAATATTAACCCTCCCTTCATATGAAATGTCACTACATGCGAGAAAAAATATTGCGCTACGAAGTTCAATAGAATATTCATATAACACCCGAAATAATGAGCTTCTAAGGCCATACTTCACAACACGTTGACTGCCAGGAGACCCAAAAGTGGGTCTCAAGTATCGTCATTCATGAAGCCGTGAAACCCATTTGTGTGTCTCACCTCAGAAATTGCTTCAGGCCGCGATACCCCTACATGGGTTTCACTTGTCATTTGCTAACATTTGCCTACAGAGTAAAGACTGTAGGCTTTATTGTGGTAGCTAATCAGGTGCATCGAGCAAGAAAATGAAGCAGTGGTAGCGATCATTCTGCACGCTGAGAGAGCACAACTGCCAAAGAAGAAAACTTGCCATTTTCACTTTGGCCATTTCTTCCGTTTGCCATTTTTACTTTTGCCATTTTTTCCGTTTGCCATTTTTACCTTTGCCATTTTTTCCGTTTGCCATTTTTACTTGGCCATTTTTTCCGTTGCCATTTTTTCCTTTGCCATTTTTACCGGACACCTCGATATCACTTTCCGCTCTTTTTATATTCAAAAACAACTGCCTGCAGTCGATGCGTCAGTATCGTGAACCACGATCAGACACCAAAACGGTGGCGAATGGCCGATCAGAAGATAAACTCGTTTTGATGTTCCTAGATCGCGATCAAGTGTTGAACCGTCTTGGTGCAATGGAATTTTCCAGTGATCCTTTCCCGATCCGAGTTTAAAATTTGATCTTCGTTCGTGCACACGGCCATAAGAGGACAGAATGGAACTTACTTCGTTAGCGTATACGGAAGCTTGAGATAAATGGGTCGATTATTTACTTATACACACCTTTTCTTTCACACTGGGAAAGATGGCGGATAGTACTGGGAGCGTGTTTATTCGCTCTGCAAATTGTGGTTATATTTTCTTGGTGTTGTGCTTCATTTGTGTTTTTCAATACCACGTACGTGTGAATCAGAACTCTGAAGTAACTGTGGTCAATAGTGGCTCATTTTTGGAGACGTGGAAAATAGGAAATAGGAACTTTCTTTTTCCGGCTGCTGGAACTTCTTCTAGCCTGACCGCAGCCATGATGGGACTACGGACGCCCGAGGACCAACGACCGCGAGGTAAGCGATCCACTCTTGGTTACTTTCACCTCTTGTGCCTCGTACTCTTGTGCGGTGACATCCATGTCAACCCGGGACCCTCCCAAGGAAATGATGCTGTTTTTTTCCGTATATTACCAGAACGTGCAAAGTATTAAAAACAAACTTTCTGACTGTGACATTCACTTAAGCGAGCTACTGCAATATGACTGCTTAGTTTTCACCGAAACGTGGCTAAACGACACGGTGATGGATAGTGAATTTCCATTTTTAAAGCATTTCAATGTATTTAGAAATGACCGTGCAAGTCGTCGTGGTGGAGGAGTGATGATCTGCGTTAATGTTAAATGGAATTGTAAAATACGAAGAGACCTAATCAAGGACTGTGAAATTATTTGGGTAGAACTCAATTTTCAAAAAAACAAAAAACTGCTAATTGGATCATATTATCGCCCACATAAAAACTCTCCTATTTCTATCCTCGAAGCCTGCAGGGATTCGGTATTAGCAGCAATGACAAGTGGTGATATTATGTTATTTGGTGATTTCAACCTGTCCATCAATTGGGAAAGCCCAAATACGGGAACTATAAACTGCCAAAATGATCAGTGGTTTCTTGATACGTTCATTCATGGAATAGGGTTAAACCAGTTCAACTTGCATAAAACACGTGGTGACAGCAACCTTGATTATGTACTGGCAACCCTGCCTAATATGCAGGTAACTACAGGAAAAAATCTTCTAACCTCCGACCATGACTCACTCGACGTCACAATGCACCTGCCTACCATGAAGAAAGATAAGGAATCCGTCAAGCAGAACCAACCCCCCCACCACCTATGGCGAAAAGCTCCATGGAATGTCATCCAACATGCGCTCAACGCCTACCCTTGGTTTTTGTTGATGGAAGAGGAAGTGAATGAAGCCGTTGAGAACTTTGTTGAAATTCTGCATGCCACGATAAAGGACTTCGTGCCCACTGCGAGACCGAGATCTACCAAATATCCCGTCTGGTTCGACAGAGAAGTTCTCTTTGTGTTAAAAAATAAAAAACAGGCTTGGTACCTATGGAAGCAACACCCTAATGTTCACACTCACGGTACCTATTGTGACATCAGACGTCATTCAAAATACTTACTCAGAAAAAAATATAGTGAACACATAAATAACATAACAACCGAATGTACTACAAACCCTAAGAGATTCTTCACTTTACTAAATTCAAGAAAACAAAGCCCACGTATACCTAAAGAAATTGTTCACAATACTGATAGTGCTAGTGGAGAAGAAAGAGCCGAACTTTTCAATGTTTTTTTTCATCAGAACTTCTCACCTCCCTCAGTTTCCGACCCTCTCCCCCACTTAAATGCTGTCTGTTCTCACACGCTATCTTCAATCAAAACATCCCCCGAGGAAGTAAAATACCTCCTCGCTTCATTGCCCCTCCACCGGTCCCTAGGTCCAGATGAAATCCCCACAATATTCCTACGTAAAACTGCCGACTCCCTGGCTCTTCCTCTGTCTACCTTACTCAACAAATGTTTTTCTAAGGGTGTGTTTCCGAAAAACTTCAAACGGGCCAACATTGTGCCCATTCACAAAGCTGGAGATAAAAAATGTGTAAAATCCTATAGACCAATCTCACTTCTATCGCCACTATCAATTATTTGTGAAAAAATCATCAAAAACAGGTTACTTCAATTTACGTCACCATATATAAACACAGCACAACATGGTTTTCTTCCAGGCAGCTCTTGCCTAACAAATATTTCTGTCTTACTTTCGCATGCTGCCAAAGCTATTGATAATAACTCCCAACTTGAAACTATATATTTGGACATTTCGAAAGCCTTTGACAAAATTAATCACAAATTTCTTCTTCATAAATTATCGTCCAGATTTAACATCCATGGCAAATTTCTCTCTTTACTCCAGGACTACCTCCATGAGCGTGAACAACGTGTTGTTCTTTCAGGTACCTCTTCTAACTTTCTTCCCGTTCTGTCTGGAGTTCCCCAGGGGAGTGTCTTAGGGCCGCTCCTATTCCTTCTGTACATGGATGACCTCCCTGAAAAACTGTCCTCCCTCCCTATCAATATACTTTTGTTTGCGGATGACTGCAAACTCTTTAAGGAGATCTCATCGCATCATGACATGATGATTCTTCAAAATGCTCTCACAGAACTAGTTAAATGGTGTCGTCAGTGGAATTTAGAACTAAATCCTCAGAAATGCTCTTTCCTTACTTATTCCCTAAAAAAGAACAAAGTGCTGTCTACTTATTCTATTGAAAACAATCCAATCCAAAACGTCTCCACCCAAAAGGACCTAGGTATTATCATGGACGAAAAACTCACTTTTAATTATCATATTATAGCTACCACTAAAAAAGCCATGCGTCTTCTCGGTCTTCTATACAGATTTAGCGAAATTCAAAACCCATCATCTCTTGCTTTATTCTATAAATCTTTCATCTCGCCCATCCTCGAATACTGTTCCCCAATTTGGGCAATGGCCTCAAAAACCAATCTCACCAGAACAGATTCTGTTCTCAGTTTCTTTCTTGCAATTGTTCGCCATAGAATACCTTCCTTTCGACATGTATCCAAATCAGACACCATGGCTGCTCTGAATATTCACACTCCATCCTTTCGTCGTGATCTAGCTGATATGAAATTTTTATACAAGATAATAAATGGCAAAATCAGAACAGATCTCCTAATCAGTGAATTCACGCTTAGGGTACCCCAAAAGCAAACTCGAAACCTGCAACTCTTCCACAACCCAACCACTAGGCTATCGCTTCTACAACGATCCTTGTTTTACAGGCTCCCAGAAATCTACAACAAACTACCCCTGAATGTAGATATTTTCCATCCAGAACGAAATTTTTGTATATTACTGACAAAGAACATGTAAATCTATCCCATCTTGTTATTGTTTTTATATTTTGTTATTTTTTGTTTCTACTTATGTTTCAGTGTAAAATGGCCAAATAAGACTGTATCTGAAACTCTGAGTAAATAAATAAATAAATGAGAACAAATCACCCTGTTTGTGCTCTTGCCACGTGCAATAATAATAGAAGAAAATCGCCTGGAATAAAGTAATCATCGCTTCGCAAAATAGAAGTTGCTGCAGCAGGATTGATTCAATTTGTTCCTCCAAATTTCGGACTTACTCAGTGGTGCAACCACAGAGGGGGGGGGGGGGCATTGCACCCAACCTTCGACGGAAGTCAATTCTAGGAGGGGCAAACATTGATGGCCAAAGGCACCTGCACAAAGGAGCAATTGCCACCTTCTATTTCAAATTTTATACAAATAAAAATACATTTCGTAAAATTTTCTTCCTCGCTTCGCTTGCAATGTCTGCTTTTCTCAGTTTCGCCAAGTTCAGAGCCGTAGGTAGGGGACGGCGGGATTCGGCCATGGGCGCCAAATAATCTAAATTAAAAAAAAAAAAGTTCTGAAAGAGAGAATGCCTTGGCGCCATGTGATATTATTTGTTCCCTATTAAATCAATATTGTTTTAAATTGCAAAAATTGGATCTAAAAATTTTCTTTCTCGCTTCGCTCGCAATATAATTGTTTTCTGTAATGTGATGTATTTAAATAATATGTTTTGTATATATGTAATGAATAAACTTTGAATACGTACATAATTTAGTGTTAGCATCTTGCATATGTATTTTTCTTATTTTATAATATGTTTTGTATATATGTAATGAATAAACTTTGAATACGTACATAATTTAGTGTTAGCATCTTGCATATGTATTTTTCTTATTTTATGTCGCTCCATGTTGCATATGTGTACAAAAAAAAATATCTTCGGCATGCATTTAACATTCATTTTCTGCCAATCAAAAATACAGTTTGTGTTCTTGTTTTCAATTATTAGCTAATGTAAAATTTCTGGTGTTGAAAAAAATATTTCAAATAGTTTGTTCCAAATAAATGCTTATATAGTCCTTATATTTGAAGCTTAAATTCAATGCACTTCTCTGCCACCTTAAGCACAGACATCTACCTCCCTTTGCGTAATATATGAGGATAATAACGTCTTTGATACTACTACTACTACCACTAGTAATAATAATGCCATTATTAATGTTATTATTATTATTACTATTATTATTATTGGTACGTTTATCCTGGCACTTGCCCCCTCCAGACAAAAATTCGTGGTTGCGCCTCTGGCCTTACTTCCACACTCGCCTTCCATATCATCACGTATGCAACTTTCAAAAACCTTTACACAATCCGAACTCAGTTTCTAAGTATTGGTTCATTGAATATTCAGTGCAAGATAAGATTTATTAGCTTTGAAATTGAAACATCACCCGCGAGAATAATACTTTGAACATCTCGTAGGTAGCCAACACTAATTAACAATTGCACTGTGTTACTTTACTTTATGTGCGTTTGTTGAGAAAATGTGCTGAAAATATAATGTACGACTTACAGGACAGACGTTTCTCCCCTGCACATCCTTTTAATCTTCTCGTCAATCAGTGAGAAGAGCTGTCATGCCCAATGAAGCCCAAAGAAGCTATTCAATATAAAGCATACTTATAAAAGCAAGGAAAAAATTATCAATAATTTTTGTATTATCAATATAATGTGTTGTATAAACGTCTATTATATTATAATTTAAAGATATCGTACAAATATAATACTATTTTACTGGCTTTAATTTATTTTACATGTGCTTTAAAAAGCCTCGTTGGTTCAGTCGGTAAATAATCTGACTGTCACGCTGAAGACGAGGATTCTGTTCCCTGGGTGGTTGGTCTCCAGGGGGATTTTCTCAGCAACGTCCTTGCATGAAAACTGTTTTGAGGTTCTCCAGGGGTCTAAAAAAAATAGTATTTTGGGGCCGGAACGTGATGCTAACACCGCCTTCATAAATGGCCGAGATTGTGAATCATAATCCCTATATTCATTCATGGCATGTTACAACGCGCAGAAGGTAATTTTGATTTTAAAACTTGGTGCATATTTAGTCTCACACCGTGGCCGATCGGTCTAAGACGTCATGCTTTGGGCTCTGGCTACGGAACGCGCAGGTTCGAGTCTCCTATGGGGGAAGCGCAACAACTTTCCTTCTGAGATTTCGGCCTGTGTATGGGACCGGTGGCCACCCACCATTGTGAGGAAATTGGAGAGCTACGAATGAGTAGCGTAATCCGGTCATGGAAACTTACAAAAATGACTGGGGATCGTCGTGCTGACCACACGCCAACTCGTAACAGGTTGGATGATCTCCCGCCTCGGCAGGTGGAAGTGAGGCCTTAGCCTGTATTAGTACACATTTGAATACATGCCGCGAGAATACACATTATGAAATTTGTTTGACTCAACTCAAACATACTGCAGAAACTATTTCCATGTAGATTTAATAGCCGGCATCCGTGGCAGAGTGGTTAGCACATCGCGCTACGACGCCAAGGATCCCAGGTTCGAATCCCGGCCTGGGTATGGATGTTTGTGAGTGTCCATTCATCAATTTCATCATCATGACTCATCCTCATCTTCGCAATTAGCCAAAAGTGGCAGAAAAGTGAAGTAAAATAAACCAAATAAAAAAAACTAGATTTAATATTTCATATTTGTGTTTCTTGATTGAATTGGCGTTTTAAGTCCGCTTTTTGCACAGAAAGGCTAATTGGGACTGGACCTACAGTTTAAAGTTGGATCCTATCCACTATGTACCTACACCGGGTATCGAACCCGGGACCCCTTGACTGCAAGGCGACGGCGCTACCACTAGGCCATCGGGGAAGCCATATTTGTGTTGCTTCACAAGACTTATTTTCTAATTGCGCACTGTATTATTAGTAAAACGCATTTTATGTGTGTGTTGGATATGGTATGAGATTTAATTAGGAAAAGCGATGGATAATGTAATATTTATACAAAGTAAATTAATGTATTATGTTCTTACAACAAATGTAACTATTATAGAATAGGAAGCCAGTGCCGAAATTAGCCGTAAGTTGTTTTTTTTTTAAATTCCTGGCAGTAGTTAATATTGTTACAAACAAAATCTAAAAATTTAGATCCTCAACTCAGGTAGATAAGAGACCAAATTATAATTCTCAGCTTGCATTTACCTCCGATTATTAGAAGTATCAGTCGACCGAAAAGCAATCTCTGACTGTTGGATAATAACTGTGTCGTGTCTAAAATACAGGAAAACGTAACAGCATAATCGTTCCATTATTTTTGTTTTGTATTTGTATTGCTTTTATTTTATTTCAAGTATAATTTACCCCTTGGCTAATCGCACAGATGAAAATGAATGGTGAGTAGATGAAATGGATGATCACAAATCTATGGATGATCACAAACAGTACAGAGTAATACACAGATTGTTGGATTGTTGTTGATCCCTTCGGCACTCGACCCGAACTAGCACTACACTGAGGCTCCGGAAATTCCGCTGTCGTTAATGTCTTCAGCTTTGGACCCCAACTGAAACTAAGCCAAGCGTCAGGTCAATCTTGCAGCAGGTTTTATCACATGTAGATCCAAACGTGCGCGCAGAATATAGTTCCACTAAGACGGGTTCTATTCCGACACAACTGCATACTTGCAAGAAAACAGTTATTTAATTTGTAAAATACAGACAAAATAATACATCCATTAGCAGGTATGGACTTAATTGGTTGCAATCACTGTGCAGACGAACTTACAACCGCAGATTCGCCAACTCGAATCTGTATTGCATTGAAGAGACACTGAAACTTTGGAGCGAGTCGAGCGAGACTGAATGCGTTGCAGAGCGCTTGGAATCGGTGATACTCAGGGGGTGCTCGTTCGGCGGCGCAGATCGTATGCGCAGTTGTCCGTGGATGCATGACGTCATCATCGAAACGTTCGGCACGGAAAAGGTTGGTTCCTTATGCAAATATTGAGATATTTGACAACGAATATCTTCTAAAATATAGTAGCAGAGAAAAAGTTACAACTTTTACTGTTAAGATTCATCCTTTCTAATCAATTTATCACAAAGTTGATTCAAATGTGTAAAATAGTTTTCAAGAAATCGTGTTACGAAGGAACCCCTGTTTTGTTCTCTCTAGGCTTCCAATGTAAGGGAGTTTTAACTTAAGCGCCTTGGATTTCTTTTTGCTCTATGTTTTGAAATAAGATTATTTTGTTCTTGTCAACTGAAATTATGCCTAAATGCTATGGAAAGCTGTGAAAACTATTATCAGAAAACTAACGGAATAAATCTAAAATATTACAGCTGGACTGATATAAAAAAATGCGGTATTGCCCATTTTTGTGAAAAAGGCATTGTGCGAGATCTAAAGCAGAACTTTTTTAATATTGTATATAAATGTAAGGGTGTAATAAACGTGATTACTTCCCAGGCACGTATCCAAAGGGGGCTCGAGCCCCCCCCCCAAATTTTCGGTTTACTCTAGATAAAATGAGATTTTTTTGTTTCTTGTGGTGTCAAATAAAATAATGTGACGTTAATTTAAGGAGAGAAATAATTATCGAGGCAAGACGGAAAATATTACATAACCCTGTTATTGGTAACAGCTCGTATTCAAGTTGGGAATCTAGGGGCTCAAATCCCCCTTTAGAAAATTTTCAGTTTATGCTAGATAAAATTAGTTTTTGGCTTCTTGAATAATATGGTGATAATTTGAGAGATAAATATCTAGGCAAGGCGGAGAATGTTCTATAAGCCTGTTATTGTTAATAGCGCGTATCCAAGGTAGGGATCAGGTGGCTCGAAGCCCCCCCGCTCCCCAAGGGCATTTTTCAGTTTACACTGATAAAATTAGGTTTTTGACTTCTTGAATACTGTGACGATAATTTAAGGAGAGGAATAATTATCGAGACAAGACGGAGAATGTTCTATAACCCTATTATTGTTAATGGCACATGTCCAAGGTGGGGATCAGGGGTTCGAGCCCTCCCCCCCCCTTTAGGAAATTGTTTTGTTTACACTAGATGAAATTAGGTAGGTTTTTGGCTTCTTGAATAATGTGATAATAATTTGAGATATATAATTATCGACGCTAGACGGAGAATGTTCTATAACCCTGTTATTGTTAATAGTGCGTATCCAAGGTGGGCATCAGGTGTCTCGAGCCCCCTCCCCCAGCAAATTTTTCAGTTTACACGAGATAAAATTAGGTTTTTGTCTTCTTCATTAATGTGACAATAATTTAAGGAGATAATTAATTATCGAGGCAAGACGGAGAATGTTCTATAACCCTGTTATTGTTAATAGTGCGTATCCACGGTGGGCATCAGGTGTCTCGAGCCCCCTCCCCGAGGATTTTTTTCAGTTTACACTAGATAAAATTAGGTTGTTTATAACGGTCAAATATTGAGTGACAAGTAATTAATCTAATTGCCCGTTAGTAGGAATTAATTGCAATTGGTAATATTAATATCCGTCGCGAATACAGGTGTCTAGCGAACTGCCTTAGCCAACACTAGCTTGCTCAACCACCGTTTTTCGCCCAGATTCGGATTTACATGCATTTTTATGGGAATAGCAAGAAAAATGCAACTTCTAAACCAATGGACCGAATTGGATGAGATTTTAACCAGCGGAAGACCACATCATGAAAGTACTGATTCCAAGATTTGAGCCTAATCGGAGCAGAACTACGGGAGTTATGAATTATTAAAGATTCATCGCTGTATTGAGTGGGAGACGGAACCCTACGGAGTTGGCCGCTCTGAACGTGTCGAATACAATAGAGGAAGAGTTAGCCTAATCTCTGCGCGAGGGGCTGCTACCAGAGGTTAAGGACCGGAGTGAGCATTGACCAGGATAGGAGGACAACGGTCAAAGCACCAGAAACAATAAACAAGCACCTAAACATAGAGGGTAGAGCGTCACATCGTTCAAATCTGGAATAAAAGAGATGATTTGGAATAGCGAGACACAGTTTTGCCACAGTTTTGCCTAGAATCGCCACCGGAGTGTGAGCTAAGCGCAACCAAGCTGTGAGCCGCAATCAGACTCGTGGTCTGGATTTGTTTTCCTCGAGTGAGTGTTTCAGAGCCATGGAGTAGAGCAGAATAGAACCAGGGGGTCGTCTTCCCCCTCGCCGTCAACGCATCCGTGCATGTACGTGCAGTTATGTGAGAATAACGCCAGACACGTCCACCTGTGTCAATCGTCCGAAACAACGTCCTAAGTAGTAAAAGTTAATAACATTTGATATCCATGTGAAACCGCGAATGGCTCATCGCGTATGTTCGTCTCATCGCCCAAGTCACGTATCTGTACTTACGAGTGACCGCGAAGAACTGACCTATTATTGCGCAAGTTGTCGTATGGAGTCGACAGTGTACGTGTACCGTTCTGGACGTCCCTGCGAAGTGAACGAGTGAAGCCAGGATCTGATGATGCCAGATGGAGCTGCCGACTGATCCACTTTCGCCAACCAGAATAACCGCGAGGTGCAACAATGGAGTGTGGAGGCCTTCCAAAACTGTAGGACCACTTTCACCCAACCCAGGTCAGAGGGAATGCAGCGAAGGTAAGATCCAACCATGTGCGTGTGTGAGAGAGATGACGCCTATCTACCGCGAATCTGCGTAAATCAAATCATTGCATAACTTAAATCAGTGCTATGGCAACCCCAGACATCGGTATTCCGGCGGAGTAATCAAATGTTAAAGATGAGAGTTTATGTTAATAGCAAACAATAGTTCATTGAAATATATTTATACCTTCAGAAAAGATAGAAGGGGTTCGCACAAGGAACAATTATTCACTTTATACTTAAAATCCTAAACGATGAATTGTAATAGGCAATGTAGCCAAGACATAGCAAGAGTATGGTCAAAGTAGTAATTAAACTAACCTTTGTAATTGTCATATTGTCGCCATATGCCATGGAATGAGAGTATGAATGTGAGATCGAGTGAAAGAGGGCAAGATGTACTGTCTATTTATATGTGCTTTAATATATGTGTATATTCAGAAACACCGTAGTATTATGTAACGTCATTTCAGGTATTTAAAATCATATCCTCCTAGGTTTATTCTCGGTAACTCCGACTGTTAGGCACTTATCCTGACCGTGTTATATTTCATGTAATGTTTAATTCGCCCAGCAGATGAGGCGAGCGATTCTTCGTTGTTGCGTTGCTAAGCTCAGCTCCGTTGAGTTAGTTGAGTTAATTAGTTAGTTATTAAATTAGCAGCCCGTGACATGTTGTCTTCTTGAACAATGTGACGATAATTTTAGGAGAGAAATACTTATCAAGGCTAGATGAGGATGTTCTATAACCCTGCTGTTGATAATATTGCACGTAAACTTTTCTTACGCTTTCGGTGTTGTCGTAGCGAACTTGAGCTCTATGTAGAGACTTGTCAGCATTTGCAAGCTGCACAACAAAGGTAGCGCCACACGTAGGGCGATTCGGATTCATTGTAATGTTTTAATCTCTGGAAAGTGCGAGGGGGAACGTTCTTGAATAAGAGAAGGAGTCGAACTACTGGCAATATTTACGACTCGTTTTATCTACGGAACGTTCTAGAATATAATGAGGATATTAATACGCGGCTTCAATTTCCCGGTTGATCTGTACAACAGAATAGGTGGAGACTTCAGAGGTAAGTGTGGCAATTCATACAGTCGATTAGTGATCAGTCAGTGTCCATTGGTTGCTTTATAAGTTCTAGTGATTCGAAAATGAAATGGACTAAATACCGTAAAGTAACGAAGTCTACTACTAGTTCCAGTTCGGTCCCAAAGCAAAAGACATTGACGACAGCGGAACTTCGAATAGTGTTACGAGTAGTTCGGGTCGAAAGACGAAGAGATCGAAGGTCTCTCTCTCTCTCTAAAGTGAATATTTCGGCAGTATCGGGCTAAGCATTGGAGCGATTTATTAGAGAAGAAATAAGCTTCACAGATCAACTGAAAATCAAAGTTTTGAGTGATGATTTGGTTGTGCCAGGACCAAATTTTGTGTATGCAGTCCGAGAATTTCATGGCTAAAAAAAATACTTTTGTTTAAGGCTACTGGGTTCGACACACACTCAACAGATAATTTTGAACACTTGCGAGTGCTTAGGCCTGAATATGAACAATTTGGTGGGTTTCATCTTTTATAAGAGCTGCAAACATGGGAGGACAAGACACATTAGTGGTGTTCAGGCTCGAATGAGAGAGAAATATTCGTGAACTGTCTGCATCCAGTTCCCAGCACCCAGTTTGAATCTCGCGTTGTCGAGTGGATTGTGCATTCCGTGCATGTGTAACACCTTCGTAAAAATACTTCTGGTACATAGATGTTTTGATGCCTGATGAGAAGAAATGGACAAACACACATACTGAGATGGTTCCTGCACACAATGTTAATGCATGGAAACAGGGAGTTGAGTGGTAGAAAATGTCCCGATTTCGCGTTCTGATTAAAATGACAGCCTTAAACAGTGGCGACGATTTAGGAGATAGTTGCTCCCCATTCTTTTGCCTCCACACTATCACACTATGGCCTCTTAATGCTTGTCTCCTTGTCCACCCCCCACCTCCACATTTTGGAACCCAATTGCCACCACTGACCTTAAACATACAATTGTGATACCTCTTTAAAAAATGGTGTTCAGCCTCCCCCCGAAAGGAATCCCTGGATACGTGCCTGCTGCTTCCCGTAAAATATCACTCCACTCTCCACGTTTCTCTTCTGTCTTTTCTTTGGCGCCGTCAATATCTTCAACACGTTTTTCTTTTTTATATATATATATTTGTCACATATTTGTTTTAATTAGTATTCTGCTCGTTCCGCCACCTGAATGCAGCAGCTAGGGCTCAAAGGACAGTGCAGTTACACCGGAAGAAGGCTCGGAAATGGCAGGCTTCAGAAGTTAACTCATCCAAATTAAATGTGCTCTCTCTAAATTTAAATCATAGTTCACAAGTAATTTGATTAAAAGTTTTAAAAGTATCTGTTTTATTTAATAGTGTATTGATTGGTGCATTCTTCTTCAGCATAGCTATAGGCTACACTACACTACAGGGGGGAAGGCAGGAACGCCCCCCCCCCCTATTCTCGTTCGACAATATCTCTCTCTCTCTCTCTTATCTGCCCCCAGTAAAACGACAAAAATAAATAAATGAATGAATGCTCTTTTAGCCAAAATATGCATTTTTGTGTCGTATGTAACGGAAGAAGAAACATGATTGCCCCGGGAAAATATGATTTACCCCTCCATCTTTACTATTGCGCCGTCACTAGCTACAACATATTTTGATTTCTATTGTTCCCACATATTTATTTTAATTTTAGTATTGTGAATCATATTCCACTGTGTTACCTCACTTAGCCCCCCCCCCCACACGTACGATATCAGTTGTAAGTTTTAGACTAAGCTTGCCAAATGTTCACTTATATCCTTGTATTCTTGAGCCATTTTAAAAAAATCATTTCGCCCCTTCTTCTATTTCATAGCAATGATTTCCCACTGGAAGCCCCTTTGCAGATCGAGATCCGGGGCTATAGCCTTCCCAAGCCACCGTTCCCTCCAAATACTCTCTTGGCTTCATGAAAGAAAAATATATGTATTTCTACGAAATATTAATTTGACTTGGCAGTTTCTTTTTTCGAACAGGAATAAGTTTTAAATTTTAATAGCTTATAAATTTACACTAGCAATTTTGAGTAAACTTTTTGCGTAACCCCAAAAGTACATTTAGAGACTATAAGGTCAACTCTCAACATTTCAGATATATTAATAATTTTCATCAGAACGTCTTGTATAATTATTTGTTACTTCAATAACCTCCTCGCAAATGTTTCTCACATATTAAAACATATATGCCATTTTCTGTTTATTTCCTTGTAATGCTGCTCCGTGGCGAAGTGGTTAGCACAACGCTTTACGATGCCAAGGGCCCTCAGGTTCGAATCGCCGCCCGGGCATGGATCTACTTTCCTTTCTTCAATTTCATCATATCATCACTCATCCTTATCTTTGCGATTAGACATATGTGACAGATAAGCGAAGTAAAATAAAGTAAGTCTATTAATCAATTATTTTTTTAAACTCTTTAATTCTTCTTTAGCATGCAACGTTTTTGTTAAAATTACATTACAATTTGTAAAATGACGAAATTCTAAAGGAGAACACGCAACTTTCTTTGTAGGGCATCGGTCAGAAAGTTTCAGGAATATGGATTTTCAAAATACTTTTTCACACGTACTTTGCCCCCTTTTAGAAGTAGCGCGTTTTCAATTATGTTACTAATCATTAAAAGGATGCCTCAATACCATCTTGGATGATGACAATTAATATTTTCCCCCTCCTAAAAGTAATAATATTCTTTTGCTCTCTGAATCTCCCATATAAATGCTAGGGGCCGTCTTCTTCAGCCGAGCTCACTGCTTCTCCGGTGGTCACCCGTTCGTGCAAGATCGGCAATCTTCGGATGGCTTTACCTAATCTCTATGTACCTTGGGTGATACTAGTGTTGCACATCCCACTATTTTAACCCTATTTTTATTGTAGAGCGGCGAGAATGGCTGAATCTCCTGTTCAGCGCGCGGTTTTACTCGAATGTTATTTTGGGCTTCATCCGAAAGGAAATGCTCTTCAAAGTCAAGCAAGTTGTTTTAAATGCATAATCCTCCTTGTGGCAACAAGATCAAAGTAAAACAGGGCGTGAGGTGATTTGCCGTCAATGTGCACGAATTGTATCACGGGTGTTGAATGATTTGCGGTTTGAGTTTAGCAAGAGGAAACGATTGCTTGTTGTTTGACGACAAAAGAATCTCCGCTGTATTAAAAGATATCGCCGTGAGAAGAAACATGTTTATTATTTGGACGAGACGTCCTTCAACTCGGTGGGGGAAGGGGGAATAAAACATGGAAGGATACAACCGTGCAAAACCACCGCCAGGGCTGAAGAAACCGACGATAAAAGGAGAGGGGAAGTGGGAGCCTTATTGTTTCACCCACTGGCGGCAATGAAAGCTTTGTTGAAGGCGCATATTTACTGTTCCGCGCAAAGAAAGGGAAGGCTGATTATCAGCAAGAAATGGACAGACCAAGATTTGAATCCTGGTTTAGTGAAGTAATTCATAAATTGAAACCAGAGTAATAGCGCCAGACCAGGGGCGGCGCCAGAAATTTTCGACCGGGTGGGCAGAAGCTCCATATTGATAGATTAGGGTGGGCAGTATAAATTTAAGAACATATATATATGTGCATGTAAGATGTACAGTATATGTATCCCCCTCTCTCTTACACTCCCGATTTTCTTCTTCCTTATTTTCCCTTTCCTTTTCTTGTTTAACTCTTTATTCTTTTCTAATCTATTCTTGCAACTTGTCCCATTTCGTTTCGCATTGTCTCTGATGGGCACAATTATTTCAACGAAGTGTTTATCCATGCGCAGCCATGCATTCACAGTCACATTCTTTCATGCATGTTAATGTAATGAAATAAATGTAAATTAGCATTAAGCTTCTGTTGCATCACATTTTGCCCTTCGAAAAAAAAAAAAGTACAGCACATACTTGATTTTATGTATTCGGCGACAGTGATAGAAAGTGCGATGGTAGACAATCGTGAAGTTTCTCGTAATTTAAATGCATGTTCCTGAGCATAATATTTTCATCGTATGAGTTTTTGACTGAAAGAGTTCTCTTACTCTTTGGGGGTCACTTTTCTTAGCTTACAAGGTTTGTACAACTGAAAATCTATCTGAATGTTTGCAGTAGAGGCGATTGGGTTCCAACATTTGAGGGGCAAGCGCAATATACTTTATTTTGGTAGAAAAGGCTTAGCATAAAGAGGTCATAGTGCGGGGGCAAAAAATGACAAAATGTGGGAAGGGGATACACTTCCCCTCCTGCTCTCCCTAATCGCCGCCACTGAATGTTTCGATTAAAATGAACGTCTTATTAGGAATTATTTAAAACACAGACGGAAAACCAATTCTTTGTTCATTGTCCATGAAGTATTCCTAGGCTAATGAAAGGCTATTTTGACAAAATATCACTCATAAGTAATAAACAAGTAAGATTGAAAAATCTGTTCAGAATTGAAGAGATTATTAGCTAAGTTGATATTCGTTTTCTGAACTAAGCCAGAATAAAACTTTAATTTAAATTAAAACGAGAGGTGCATATTATTACATAAGATGAATTATATTAAATGAAGTTATAATTAGGAACAATATGACGAAAATTCCCCTCCAATAATCTTTCCTTATATATATGGGTTAAAAAGAATTGTTTATTATATTTTTGTTTTTATGTTTAACTAGAAATACTGAAAATAATACATAGGAAAGTCATGTAGATTTTATAAATGTTGATATTGTTAGGCAGGCAATAATAGTTTGTATAATTAGTATATTTCCTATAGATAGAGGATGTTTCATTTGTAACAATGTTACTCATGCGGGAGAAGCAATACATGTATGGTTACATGAATATATTTTTTGAGGTAACAAAATTATTTAGGACACAAGGAATTAATCGAAGTTGATCACCGTACCAGGAATAATTCATCAATTTTTCATAGATGACTTGGATTGTATAGCATGACCATTTCGAACACACTAGAATGTCAACCTCTGTCTTGTGTATAGCATACCCTGCAAACTTTATTCTTGCAGTTCAACGAGTCCCTGGTGCCTGGAACCACAGCCGAAGAAATAATTTATGGGGATTTGTATTTTGAGTGTCCACGTGTGTTTGTTTTCGCTCCTTCGTCACTTTCATCTTATCACCATTGAACCTTTTCGTCGTCATTATCCAAATTAGCAGAAAAATGACTTAAATTAGGACAAATCATCCACAACTTACTCTTCCAAAAATGTAGATTCATTAGTACATACCACTTCGAAAGTTGAGGTGGTAGTTTCTACTAATGAAACACATTGCACAGTGTTCATTAGTAGATCAAGGCAGCTATTTCCGTGAACAGTGACGTTGTTTTCCAAAAGTCTCAAATATTTGTCTCAGGCAATACACTTTCTTAAAATGGACGCATCTTCTGCGGTGGTAAAATGCTATGTTGATATAATGACATAAAATGTTGCGAGTTCTTTCTGTATATTTTTTCTCCAATGGCATATTGCTGTCGCATTATAATGAAGAGACCCCCCCCTCCTCTGGTGGAAGCACATTGCATGCTGGTTCGGACTACACGTTAAACTGTAGGTTTAGTCCCGATTAGCCAATCTGAGCATAAAAGTGGGCTTAAAAACAAACTCACAAAAACGTCTTCTGGATACTTCGTGACATAACTTTTTTCTTTACTTCAGCTGCATATACACATTCTGTCGACATTTTCGTCTGATTCATGTGGCAAAATTTATGTTTGGAATGAAGATTTCTAAATATGATAAGTCACTCGTTAGCAATTGAATAATTCTGTAGCTTTTTCCATACATAACTGGTTTATCAAAATTTATTCAGTTCGGTATTGTGTGATTATTGTGATTGTTTCTTATTAGTAGAACGAATATAAAGTTGACATTTCACATAGCCTACCATATTGGTATTTGAAGATGACAGGTATATAAAAATTGTAATGAAATAAAGAAAGGGATACTTCTGGAATTTCAATGCGGAGCTAATTAAAACTATACTACACGCGTAGAATACTTAAACCCGAAGGTTTATGACTGCAGCAACACAAGCCTTCCATCTGTCCCTATCCGGAGCAAGATCAATCAAATTTTTCCCATCCTTACTGATTTCCTTTAGGTCCATCTCAACATTATCCCTCCATCTTCGTCTTGGCCTTCCTACTGGTCTCTTACCATCAGGTTTCCCAACAAGAATCCTGTAAACTATTCTTTCCTCTGCCATTCGTGTCGCATGGCCTTCCAATCTAAGTCTTCTTGATTAAATTATTCGAATAATAATTAAGATGTCAAAATAATTTATTGTGCTGATGGAGGAAGCAACGCTAAGATGTTTTTATTTGTTTATTTGTAGATTATTTTAACCATACCCAGGCCGGGATTTATATACGTATGTGGAGGCCCAGAGCTTACAGCACCAAGACCTCGCTTCCAATCCCCTCTACACAGATTCTGTTAACTTCTCGCCAAGTTACATGGTGTGGTTTGTTATTATATTTTTTACCACATCCGAAGTACCTAATATTTTAATTATGTGGTACTTTTCAAAGCAGTCTTTCCCAGTGAAGGCCCGGAGCTGCAGTCCTCAAGTTCACTCTAAATTCTGATCTAATCTTGATCATACCCTGCATAATTTTATCCTCCTAAGCGTACTAGCTGCTTTTAATCATAGAAGTATTAATTTGATCACAGTTTTTTTTTGTTTCAATACCTCTATTAATTACTTTCACTTTCTAATGACAAAATTAGCTTTTTATGGGTTGATAATATGTGAACATTTCTAGCATAGATAATATTCACAAGTAAAATATACATGTTATGAACACCAGAATACACTTATTTATTGAGTGATTTACATATCCCCAAGCATATGTACGTACTTATTGAATTTGATTGGGTGGGCAATCGGGTGGGCACAGAAATTTTTGGGTGGGCGCTTGCCCACCCGTGCCCACCCCTGTCGCCGTCCCTGCGCCAGACAATGCATCTGATTGTATACATCACCAATAACAAATCATGCTTTTTTGGTGGTATAACTTGAAGTGCGTGTGTCTTACAGTAACGGATGTATTGCGAACGAAGCAACCAAGTTTTTCATAAATGTATTTCTTTCTAAACCAAAAACAATAATTTGTCATTAAATTCAAGAGGGGCCTATTGTTGTTTACTTTTATCTCCTTTTATTTTTCGTTTTGCGTGCTCGAAATATACACACATGCTCTCATGTTTAGATGTTATTTCGCTCTTATATTAAGTAATGACACATTTATTAAATAATATATGTGCAGAAAGTACTTTTAAAATGTTATGTTTCAGGAGACAAAGGGAAACAAAAATACATTCCACTTGACATGCATGCGGGTTTTCATGTGTTGTGCGGTTGGCAATACTGTGGATTTTCTCAGTGTCTGCGATGTAAGCAGCTCGGCGGTTGAGGCAAGACTGGCACGGAAGATTCTGAGCTCAGTTCTCTCGCGGATTGATACATAAAACCTGCTGCAAACTTAGCCTGACGCGCGGCTTAGTAGTAGACTTCGTTACTTTAAGGTATTTAGTCCTTTTCATCTTCGAATCACTAGATCTTATAAAGCCACCAATGGACACTAACTGACTGATCACTAATCGATTGTATGAACTGTCACACTTACCTTTGAACAGTGACGTGCACTGAGGAGTAGCTAGTCTATCAGAGATAGATCAATCAATCTCAAATCTCTAATTATTTTCAAATTTTCATATGCAACACTTTTTTTCACTCGCTTCTCGTCCCTCGGTGCGTTCAGCGGCCTAGCTCGCTCTTTCTCCGCCTCACAGTTCCAGGTAGAAACGAGTTTTCGAAGGGAAAGGGAAGATTTCTGCCTCTACCTCCCTTGCCCCCTGGCCCCCGCTCCAATGGTTGAAAGCCCGTGCTTTCAGGTCCTCCAGTCTATCTCCTATAGGACAGATAGGGGATTGGTTTCCCTTCGATTCCTTTGTAAATGCTCTAAGGAACTCAAGGGAAAATTTTTCTGCAGTACTTCTGTCCTCTGTATTTACACTACTTTTTACACGTTGTACAATATGTATGTATAATATGGGATGTACTTTTATCATTTATGCAATTGGAACGTCTTATGCGCAGACAAAATTTTATGCTTTTTTAAAAAATATGGAATATATAATGATTAAATAACAAATATTTGCTCACGTTCTCTCTTGCTCTCGTTTTAGTAGTGTTTTATTTAAATATACTAATCTCTTGGCCTCCAATAAAAAAATTGATAAGATAAACAATCATAAATACGGATGTACTTATTTGGGCAAGAGAACGCGCGTTCTAATTGTTGTTGTTGTTGGTTTGGTTTATTTTACTTCCCTTTTCTGCCACATTTTGTTATCGCGAAAATGATGATGAGTGATGATATGATAAAACTGATGAAGGGACCTCACAATGAACAATTCAGGCCGGGATTCGTCACGAGCGTGCATTCTTGTTCTTATGTGTTGTACTCTGCCTGCAGTGAATAATGAGAAAATTAGAAATGAAAAATGTATCCCAGAACTGAAAAAGCCAAATGAATATCATTGAAGAAAGTAGAAAAATGGTTTGTTTAAAGTTGTGTTTTATTACCCATTGCTTTTTTCTAGCTGTATAGATTTAATCGGAAAAAGTAGCTAAGAGCTTGGAAAGTCGTGAGGGACAATCATAAACAGAGAATTCTAGGCTCCTGATTTCACAGTGCCCTGCAGATGCACTGGGAGGAAATTATTTGTATTTTCTTCTCTCTTCCATCGCTTTACCTAACTTCTGCCATGACGATGAACGTTGATTAAATAAAATGGCGAAGAGTGGTTGCAAATAAACACTCATGCAAAGGCCAGGACTCGAGCCCGGATCCTTCAGTAACGAGATCGTGAGATGGGAAAATTATGGAAATCAAGCAATGCAAAATTTTTGAAAAAACGTTAATCATATATATAGACGGTATTTCAAAAATGCAATTGAAAATTACTACTCAGGAGAAATGCAGTTTGCTTTACCGATACCCACGTATCCGAATGGTTAGCGCCTTCCTCACATGTTTGTTGTCGGCCGATCTCCGTGGGGGAGTGGAAGTGGTCCCGGATCTGTACCCGATGGAGGCATATAGTGGTTCGTATCCCACATTAAACTATAGGTCTAGTCCCGATTAGCCTTTCTGTGTATAAAGTGGACTTAAAACGTCAAATCAACCAACAGTGGGGGAGTGGTTACCACAGCGCGCTACAACACCAGGAGTTCCTGGTTCGAACCCCTACCTGGACATGGGTGTTCTTTGTGTTTGTCCCTTCATTAATTTTGTCGTATCATCTTCGCGATTAACAAAATGTATAAAAAGCGAATCAAATAAAATTATTCATTGATTGATTGTTTGATTTGGTTTATTTTACTTCGCTTTCCGCCATATTTGGAAAATCGCGAAGACGATATGATAAAATTGATGAAGGGCAAGGGACACACAAAGATCACCCATTGTCAAGCCGAGATTCAAACCCGGCATCTCTGGCTCAGTAGTCAAATCAAATCGTTTTTGATTTTCGAAAGTGGGTGGAAAAGTTATGTGTACAATTTTTTGTAGTCATTCCTAACTTTGCAATTTTTCCTGTATTTGACGTTCTTCTTTTAGGAATACTGGGCCATAAAAGGGGGTGGGGGGTGGATTATGACCCGTTGGGCACGCCACTCATTGCTACCCCAAGTGTCGACGTCACCGCACGTCACTGCCTTTGAATTATCATTAACCGATTCTGTTGTACACATCAACCTGAAAATTGAAGCCGCGTATTTTAACCTCATTATATTCTAGAACGTTCCGCAGATAAACGATTCGTTAATGTTGCCAGTAGTTCGACTCCTTCTCCCTCTCTCACTTTCCAGAGATTAAAAAATTACAATGAATCGCCCTACGTGTGGCGCTACGTTTTCAGCTTCCAAATGCTGACAAGTCTTTACATAGTGATGCGACAACACCGAAAGCTCAAGAAAAGTTTTAATGCAATATTATCAACAACAGGGTTATAGAACATTCTGTGTCTTGCCTCGATAATTATTTCTCTCAAATTATCATCACATTATTCAAGAAGCCATGAACCTAATATTATGTAGCGTAATTTCCTGAAGGGGGTGCTGGAGCCCCCTGAATCCCACCTTGGATACGTGCTTGACTCGATAATTATTTCTCTCCTTAAAAATTATCGTCACATTATTTTATTTCCCACCACAAGAAACCAAAAACCTCATTTTATCTATTGTAAACCGAAAACTTTTGCGGGGGGCTAGAGTCTCCTAAGCTCCCCCTTGGATACGTGCCTGTTGCGAGTGTCCCTTCATCAATTTAAACTAAACATCACTCATCCTGTTCGTCGCGATTAGCTAAAAGTGGAAGAAGACACTAAATAACAAAAACAAATTTATCCTCATCGTGGCGATCAACTGGAGAATCTTAAAAGTAGCGTAAAATTATTAAAGGAAATTCCAGGACATTCAGTAAAAATTCATATCAGAATATGCCCGGACAAGAACTTTCCTACAGGGACAAGATATCACGCATAAACTATGCATTGTTTCGGAATAAGTGTATTCTTCTATCGCGTATTTGATCTCTTGTTGTCAAATTAAATTAACAGCTTTGGTGTATAATATCAAAAGATGCATGAAAACACAGCGTTCCATGTGCCATCTGCTACATTCTACGCATAGCTTTCTTCCGTTCGTGTCCTCTTGGTGACGTCACAAGCTCTAGCCAATAACATGCAAGTCGCTGAGTGGCCCCCTCTGCTTCAGCCCGTTGTCCAAGATCGCCTTGGTGATAAGGGACATAATCAAGAAGAAGAAGAAGAAGCTTCCTCCCGAGAAGAAGCTATGAGAAATTATTGAAGGCACATATATACAACCACCATCTATAGAGGAAATTCTGAATCCCATTGTAAACAAAACAGATTTTCCTCCTATTCAGTTTCGTGCCCGACTAAATACTTCACCTAGAGGCTCAAAAATTCCAAATCATAATGCACAACCTACCCTTACATCTAAACCTAGCATAATTGCAAATCACAGCCCCAACATTAATAAATGGCAAAATCATTCTGTTGGATCAAATTTAACTCCAGTTGCTTTAACGTTTCATCATCCTATTCCACAATCATCAGGGAAGACGATAGAAGTACATAAAAATATCAGAGTGACACCAAAAGGAAAAAGGAAACATCCTAGGAAACCAAGGATACATACTCATTCCAACCCTTCCACAACATCAATTACAGATACTTCTTCTGCTGAATCAGAACCCAAGACCTCTTTAAATATAGCACAAAATGCTTATTCTAATTCTAGCTCCTCAAGGGTACAGCATGCTAATTCAATAGATAAAAACTTAGAACAACCATCCTCTTATCTCCCATCTGAAAATATTCAAGAGGTTTACACCTCATTATTAAAGACAATACCGCTTCTATGGTCTACTCTTGTGCAAATAAAAGAATTACAGCAACAGAAATTTCTTTTACAACATATTAATACCCTATCTACAAACCTGCTGGCCGTTTTACAGAATCTCACCTCACAATAAATCAATTATATAAAAGTTGACTAATATGACATTATTACTTCAATGGAATGTCAATAGTTTCTCTGCACGTAAACCAGATCTACTAAAACTAGTGACGGAAAGACACCCTTTAATACTATGTTTACAAGAAACTAAGGGTCGTCAGCAAGAAATATATAGAATTTCCCATTATCATTGTATAGGACCTCCATACAAAGATACGGAACGGGGAATTGGTATATATGTCCATGAAAAGGTAGCCTACCAGGAAATACAATTACATAAACATAAAAAACTATTCCAGAATTATAAAGTAGAAGCAAGAGCAATCCAAATTTACATAGCAGGATATAAAATTACGATAATCAATGTGTATATTCCTTCCAATTACAATTCTCAAAATATAAAACAAACTGATTTACAAGCTTTAACATTCAACATACCCAGTCCTTATTTAATTGTCGGGGACTTTAATGGGCATCACGATGCTTGGGGTATGCATACAGCAGATAGACTTGGCACTAGTATAGTGGATTGGATGGACGACAACTCTTTCATCGTTTTAAATGATGGATCACCAACACATATACCTCGAAATGGAAGTAATCCAACATCAATTGATTTAATTATAACATCGGACTCATTATTCCCTCAATTTCAGTGGTTCATAGAGGATGAACTCCATGGTAGCGATCATTTTCCCATATATATTCGTGCCCAATTTTTACCAAGCCAACTTTTTCCCCCCGTTCAATTACCAATTCTCCGCTGGAAAACTAACAATGTAAAATGGGAATTATATAAAATATTAATAGATTCCTTTATTTTAAGAAAACATCTTACTTCCTCCCAGCCTATATCTTATTCACTGCTACTTCAATATATTACTAAAGCTTTAGATATACTAACCTCGCGTAAAAATACTCATTGTGAAACAATGTTTCCAAAGATACATTGGTGGACGACAGAATGTGAAGAGGCAAAATCAAATAGAAAAATCAGAGAAAAACAATATGCCTCATGTCCCAATCCTGAAAACCTCATATCATGGAAAAAGTCCGTAGCTCAAGCACGGAAAATATACTTACAAACCAAACGACAAGCATGGATTAACTACTGCAATTCGATAGACATGCAGGAATCATCCCGAAATATTTGGCATAAATTCAATTCTTTACGCAAACCACGTTCTCCTCAAAAAAGACCGATAGATGACAGTTGGCAACATCAATTTCTCTCCCAATTAACTCCACCATCTGTTCACCTACATTATGATAATAACGAGAATCTCCCTTCAAAATTTACAAAAGATTTTCCACCTGTAACCCGAGAGGAATTAACAACAATTCTTAAAAATGTGAAAAACACAGCACCAGGTCTTGATGGTATTCCGTACCAGGCCATAACACATTTACCGAATACCGGAACAGATATTCTTGTTTCACATTACAACAATATATATCAAACCGGCATAGTTCCGTTAGAATGAAAAAATCATGTAGTTGTTCCAATTTTAAAAGCAAACAAATCTCCGGACCATGCATCCTCATACAGACCAATAGTACTAATTTCAGTTTTGGAAAAAATATTTGAGCGCACAATGAAAAATAGACTATCCTGGTTATTAGAACGTGAAAATTTTTTTCATTCCACACAATTTGGATTTCGAACTAATCTTAGTAGTCAAGATGCTATAGCCACTCTAACAGCAGCAATTCAAAATAGTAAAATTACACGTTCCTACTGTTTCAGTTTGTTTATAGATATTGAAAAAGCTTATGATTCTATAAATTTAAATAATCTTTGTCATAAATTAGAGAATCTTCATATACACCCAAAACTTTCAACAATTGTGTGGAATCTATATTCCAACAGGATTATATTCGGGTGGTTCGCCGACAAACTAAGCGATCCTCGTTCCACTTCAATCGGCATACCTCAAGGCTCACCTCTGAGCCCTCTCTTATTTAATATCTATACGAATGAGATACATGCATTACCAATTCTACCATTTCATCCCCTTCAGTATGCAGATGATTTCTGTTTCTATAACATTACAGATGATGCTACTCAAGGTATAATAGCAATGCAGAATTTAATCGCCATCATAAGAGCGTGGTTTTTCAAAGAAGGATTATCCATCAGCGAAACAAAATCAAAAATTATTTGCTTTAATAATAAAAGATTGGATACTTATCCTAACAATATACCACACATTTCTAATATCCCAGTAATAGAAACACATAAATATTTAGGTATACATTTTGACAGGCGATTCACATGGAATACACACATCACGCATTTAATTAATAAAGGTCGTAAAATAATAAATATACTCCGTAGTATCACAACAATTAAATGGGGTGGCCACCCCAAAATCTTACTGCTATTTTATAGGAATTGTTTTCGATCAAACTTTGAGCATGCAGCCTTTAGTTATGGGGGTGCGAAATTAAGTCTTTTAGACAAAATAGACATACTACAGAGAAAAGCTTTGAGGACCTGCTTAGGTCTCATGCAGTCCTGTCCTAATGTCAGTGTATATATGGAAAGCAGAGAAACTAGTTTGACACATAGACGGATCCAATTAACAATAAAATTTCTGCTCAAAACCTGGGAAAATCATACGCACCCATTCAATAAATTATTTGAAATACAAAAACAATGGACAGAAAATAAAGCCATAGATCCTAAACACACATTCTTTTATTTTGTATATTGCCAATACATAGACCTGGAATCACGTGCAAAGTCTTTTACCTTCCAACATCCTTTAATTTATCAATTAGACATACCCTTATATACCCAATGCAATATCCATTTCAGGGATTTAGGAAGACATATCATGTATAAAGAGAAATGGCCAACACACCTAATCATATATACTGATGGATCCAAAGACCGCCTAGGTGTGGGTTGTGCTTATTTCATTCCAGATCAAAATATAAACAAACAATTCCGTTTACCACCTGACACTTCTATTTTCACTGCAGAAAGTTATGCAATATATAAAGCTCTCACATACGCTATCCATAATAATTACACAAAAATTCTCATCATAACAGATGCTTTAAGCGTATTAATGGCGCTGAGTTCCTCATATCCTCAGATTTGTAAACATCCTTTATTCATCATACTTATAATCCAACAAACTCAGTATGCTAATGGAAGAAACATCAACGTCCAGTTTAGTTACGTAAAGGCTCACCAAGTAAACACGGGAAATGAACGTGTGGACACATATGCCAAAGCCGCTCGATCATCGGAAACTACCTCACTTGTGAGACTTCCATACACGGACCTTCTTCCAAGAGTTAAATATAAACTTCAAGATAAATGGAAACAGTGGTGTATAGAACAATTTCAATCCACGGGCAACACATATAAATGGTTTGCAGAACATTCACAAAACAAACCTTGGTACTACCCATATAATTTTCCAAGATCAGTTATTACTTTTATAATACGTCTACGTACAGGTCATGTTCACACGAATGATCATTTATCACGACTACATATTACAACAAAACAAGCCTGCGCATGTGGAGAAGATAATCAAGATGCTACACATCTCTTTTTACAATGTCCCAATTTCGACAGAGAACGAGATAAATTATATAGTGGTTTACGTCGAAATAGAATTCCATTCCCTACATCTCTTACTGCCCTGCTCACGGACCCTACTCCTCCCACCATATGGCTTCTTTATGGATATGCAAGAAGATGTAATTTGACGATCTAACAAACAGTATAAATAAATATCAATAGATTTTTTTTTTCATTTTTGTGAAATATAAGTGAATAGCGAACTAAATATTAAAAAAAAAAGAAAAAAAAAACAACTCAGGAAGATGACTAAAATCGACTACCAGTTGATAGGGTCAGAAAAAGAAGAAGAAGATTCCTCCCGAGACGTCAGGACACGAGGTTGTTCAAGTTTTGTGCGATAAGTGAGACCCATTACGTAAACTCGAATAACAAACCCATAGAACAAACCTCTTGGATCTGTGCCTCAGCTTTCAAGTTTGCAAAGGACTCGCAAAAGTAAGTACAGTCATGACACAGGCCTAAGTTCCAATGTCATATATGGTTTCCAACTTTACGTCGCCTTTCTTCTTATTTAGGATAATCGCTGTCATCCGGATGAATGACAAACATATAATGGGCAAAATTTTGGTAACAGTTCCGTATATCGGAAACACATTTCTTCATATGGTACTAATTTACTATCCTTCGGACACATTTATTTATTTTTACAGAAGAAACTACTTACCGTAATTAGTTCCTGTAGCATTGTCGAACATCAGGAAGGTGTTTTGTGTGATTTGGGAATGTTTCAGAGCTGAAATTCATGTTGTTCGTTGAAAATTAATTCTCCGACGGAGATAGCGTTTGGCGCGTACATCTGCGTATACCATGAAGTTCGTACACCTTCATACACCATCACCTTCATACACCGTCGTGACTATCATGACGTGTCGTGATTGTGTTTTGTTGGTATCCAGTGTTTCGAACTCCCTGCGTTTGCGACGAGAGTTAGAACTGTGGATCGAGGGTTTGGAGAATGACGTGTGGTGGGTGTGTTGTAAAGTTTGTGCCGGGTGTGGACAAACCATTGGCGCTAGCCCCACGAACCATTGGCACGTGGATAGGTTAGTAGGGCCACGCAAAGGTTTCAATAGTTAAAAAGATAGCCCCACGAACCATTGGCGCTAGCCCCACAAACCATTGGCGCGTGGATAGGTTAGTAGGCCACGCAAAGGTTTCAATAGTGAAAAAGATAGCCCCACGAACCATTGGCGCTAGCCCCACGAACCATTGGCGCTAGCCCCACAAACCATTGGCGCGTGGATAGGTTAGTAGGCCACGCAAAGGTTTCAATAGTGAAAAAGATAGCCCCACGAACCATTGGCGCTAGCCCCACAAACCATTGGCGCGTGGATAGGTTAGTAGGCCACGCAAAGGTTTCAATAGTGAAAAAGATAGCCCCACGAACCATTGGCGCTAGCCCCACGAACCATTGGCGCTAGCCCCACGAACCATTGGCGCGTGGATAGGTTAGTAGGCCACGCAAAGGTTTCAATAGTGAAAAAGATAGCCCCACGAACCATTGGCGCTAGCCCCACGAACCATTGGCGCGTGGATAGGTTAGTAGGCCACGCAAAGGTTTCAATAGTGAAAAAGATAGCCCCACGAACCATTGGCGCTAGCCCCACAAACCATTGGCGCTAGCCCCACGAACCATTGGCGCTAGCCCCACGAACCATTGGCGCGTGGATAGGTTAGTAGGCCACGCAAAGGTTTCAATAGTGAAAAAGATAGCCCCACGAACCATTGGCGCTAGCCCCACGAACCATTGGCGCTAGCCCCACGAACCATTGGCGCTAGCCCCACACACCATTGGCGCGTGGATAGGTTAGTAGGCCACGCAAAGGTTTCAATAGTGAAAAAGATAGCCCCACGAACCATTGGCGCTAGCCCCACGAACCATTGGCGCGTGGATAGGTTAGTAGGCCACGCAAAGGTTTCAATAGTGAAAAAGATAGCCCCACGAACCATTGGCGCTAGCCCCACGAACCATTGGCGCTAGCCCCACAAACCATTGGCGCTAGCCCCACGAACCATTGGTGCGTGGATAGGTTAGTTCAGTTAGGTTGGGATACATAGTTAAAATTTGGTGTCAGAACGCGAAAAATAAAGTTAAAAAGAAATAGATCTGATTAAGTTTGTCGACGGGCATTTCTTGGGTTCCGAAGGTTGAAACACTGCATGACAATTGAAAATCGAGAAAAAACAAGGCCGATGCGTCATTCCTACGCGTTATTATTTGCGAAGGTGTGCGCTCCATGTTGTGTGTGAGGCAAACGGAAAGGTAGGAGGAAGAAGTAGAGAAATTGCTCTTACTTTCATCAAACCAACGTCAATACACGTTCAGGAATGTTCCGCGAAGCAGATACGTAAGTTCGAATGTCAAAAATTTGGCAAAAGAGAAGCCGGACGCGCAATTATGTAGGAAGGTGTACTCGCGATATTGTGTCTCAGGCAAGGGAAAACACCTACCAGAAAGACGTTGTGGTAATGTGAAAAATTGCAATTAATTTCATCAAAACAACGTTAATACACCTTCAGGAATGTTCCGCGAAGCAGATACGTAAGTATCAATGTCAAAAATTGACGAAACCAAAAAAATAGAGGTGTCCGAAGGATAGTAAATTTTTACCATGCTTGCCTAACCTAACTTAACCTAACCTAACCTTACGGAAAATGGTTTTTGGGGCTAACGTCAATGGTTTGTGGGGCTAACTTCAATGGTTTGTGGGGCTAACGTCAAAAGCATTTGACACTGTCAACCACAAACTCTTGGTAAAAAAAAATGGACCAGTATGGGATCAGGGGAGTAGCAAAAGAATGGTTTAAATCATTTTTAACGGACAGGAATCAGCTAGTAGAAATAACTCACATTGATGAGGATAATAACAAGGAAAATTATCGATCAAAGAAACAACGTATTACATATGGTGTACCCCAAGGATCCATTTTAGGACCCTTACTTCTTTTAATTTACATCAATGACTTTCCACAAAACTGTAAAGATTCAAACACAACTCTCTTTGCTGATGATACAACTGTTCTTATAGCAGGATCAAACACAGAACGGTTAAAACACAACGTAAAGAATACAATCACGCACATCTCGGAGTGGATAGAAAAAATGGTCTTGTGGTAAACACTAAAAAAACAAATGCAATTAGATTTCAAATCAACAGCTGTAGCAGTGAATCTCCAGAAATTAACTTTCAAGATCAGGACATAGAATATGTATCTAACATAAAATTTCTTGGCGTACAACTGTCTGAAAATTTAAAGTGGGATCTACACATTGAAGCTACAGCAAACAAGGTTAGTGGGTTTTGTTATGCGATAAGAACAGTAAGAAATGTAGTAAATCTAGAAGCAGCAAAAACACTATACTATGGCATCATTCACTCTGTATTACGGTACGGCATCATTTTCTTGGGGAACATGAACAAAAGCATTACATTATTCAGACTACAAAAGAGAGCTGTTAGAATTCTGGCAAATGCTCCCAACAGATGCACCATGCAAACCATTATTTCAAGAATTACAGATATTGCCAGTTCCATGCATATACCTATATGAAATCCTAACAAGCATGAAAAATTGTCAAAATACACACACAGCAAATAAGGACTACCACACCTACAACACCAGGGGAAAGAATGACTTACATATGGAATTACACAATACCACATTCTACCAAAAAGGGGTAACATATAATGGTATACGCTTATTTAACATGCTACCAAATGCATTTAAAAATATAAAGTCATTGCCAGTATACAAGTTACATCTAAAAAGATTCCTAAAGGCACATTGTTTTTACACAGTGCAAGAGTACATTGACACCGTAAGTGACAGGAATAACAACAATAATATAACAAAGTTAAACTGCCCTATCATCATTATCTTTTTATTTTTCCTTTGCTGTTTGATTTAATTTATCTAGATGTAAGTATAGGTGACTATTTAATGCTCAATTTATGTTTGTGTGTATATATACATATATATATATATATAAAAATCAAAGAAGGTAAAAGGAAACACTCACCGGACAGTAGAAAAATTCAAAATTTTCGCTAATTTCATAGCATCATCGGTGTGAGGAGAAATAGACGGAACCGGTGAGTGTTTCCTTTTACCTTCTTTGATTTTTACTTAGCCCTTTTGGCCCTCCTTGCTTTTATCCATTATATATATATATATATATATATATATATATATATATATATATATATATATATATATATATATACATGTGTGTACATAATGTCATAGCAAATGAAGCAAACATTGAATATAGAAAACATATTTTTAGCCAATTTGTCTCAAGAAAATAACATTGAGCATGCATTTATTCCCTTTATATGATATCTTGTATCTCATACTATCTATTGTATTTTATATTATATTATGCCTATAATTGTATAGATGTATTCTAAATGTACATGTACAATGTGACAATTCCAAACTTTTGTAAAGTTGAATGGATGCTAATAAATCAATCAATCAATGGTTTGTGGGGCTAACGTCAATGGTTTGCGACGTATTAGCATAATTTCAAATCCGGACATGAAAGTAGATATTTTCCGGTGAACGAGGTTGCAACACTGCATAAATCGACAAAACACTCTCAGAACGCCCCCTAAACCAGTACGCTATCACGGCCATAACGTGTTACAGATTCGAAACAACAAGTAACAGTAAGTACTCGTAAATCTAAGAAATAGACATTGATATGCATTATTTCACTTTAGGAAATGTTCCACATTCGAAAATAACACGTTAGCAATGTAAAGAAGTCCGAAATATATGATTCGTAGGTGTTTCCCTCATATGATAATAGTAGGGTTCGTACTAAAATTGAACATCATACATCATTTTATTGTTAAACAGCGGCATGGTTGGAAACAATTACAGGATATTACATTTTCGGGTAAGAATTGACAATATAGAGAAAGTCTCCATTTTTGTTAATTTTTGGTATACTAACTAATTTTGGCCTCCTAATCACGAAATCTGTTGTAAAAAACCAGTGGTCACCTCTGGAAATTGTACATTTTGATGAAACATTGTTCGTTAGCCCCAAAAACCATCCAAGGGTGGCCCCACGAACCATTCAGACGAAGTTAGGTTCCATTAGCACTCATTTCACCCCTAAATTCATAAAAAAATAGGGTTCGTACTAGAATTGAACATCATAAATCATTTTCTTGTAATACAACGGCGTGGTTGGAAACAATGACAGGAGATTGCATTCTCGTTCGTAAAACTACGCATATACATATATATATATATATATATATATATATGTATATATATATATATATATATAGGCTATATATATATATATATATATATATATATATATATATATATATATATATATATATAAATCAATCCTTTTTTTTTTTCAAATTTCCAGACGTGACCCCCGGTTTTTTACAACAGATTCGTGATTAGGAGGCTAAAATTAGTCAGTATACCGAAAATTAACAAAATTGGAGACTTTCTCTATATTGTCAATTCACTCCCGATGACATAACCCACTGTCAGTGTTTCAAACTCCTTTTTTTTTTTTTACTATGCTTGCCTAACCAAACCTAACCTAACCTTATGGAAATGGTTCGTGGGGCTATCCATCAGCTACCCATGCATAATGTATAATTTCCACCAGTGACTAACACGATAGTAGGTATTTTTTGGTGAAGAAGGTTGAAACCCTGCATACCCACAACATGAGTCAAGATGTGCCCGCCATATTGTGTGTTCCAGAAGCTAAGAATTAAAAAAAAGCACTGCGTTTGTTTTCATGTCCAAAGTATAATGGCACCTTGAACTATGTTCCGCAATACACAATTGGTAAGTACGAACCATGCAAAACACAAAATATCTGATTTTTATGTGTTTCCGATATACGGAACTGTTACCAAAATTTTAGTATGCCCGAAACATATTTCTTCAATTTTACAGGAGAAAGTACTTACCGAACTGACTTTCCGTACACTTTTGAAAAGGGTAACAGTAGGGTAAGCCGGAGACACTTAATACTCGGTTGTTTTCAAATAAAAATCATTGCTACTTACCTCATATGCAGTGCGGAAGATTTTTTAAGCTGGCGATAACTTTTTTTCCATGAAAAACACGTTACTTTTGACATTATAATCATTTATTGGTCGTTGCTAATTCGGCGGGCAAATCTTGACTCACGTTGTTGATCGTCAGCTGATATGCAGTATCGTCAGCTGATGTGCAGTGTTTCCAAACTTATGAACCGATAAATGCCGCACAAACTATTCACAAAAGGTTTTTAAGCGAAAATTGAGGCTAAACTGTACTTTACGTCCTTATCTGCATGGTGATTGCTTCTTTGCGTTCGCGGTGTGCCGATAAATGCAGCACAAACTATTCACAAAAGGTTTTTAAGCGAAAATTGAGGCTAAACTCTACTTTACGTCCTTATCTGCATGGTGATTGCTTCTTTGCGTTCGCGGTGCGCCGATAAATGCCGCACAAACTAATCACAAAAGGTTTTTAAGCGAAAATCGAGGCTAAACTCTACTTTACGTCCTTATCTGCATGGGGATTGCTTCTTTGCGCTCGCGGTGCGCGATGGTGGTGCGGCACCCGGCATCTCTTCGGGTAAATACCTTTTTCTTTTTACACTTTCTTTTCACGATAACCCCACTATCCATTCACGGGGTCGAGGTATGCCTACGAGGTTAGGTTAGGCCTGTTAGGTTAGGTTCCATTAGCACTCATTTCACCCCTAAATATGAGCTTCATTATCTAAAAAATTCCTTAATATGTTCAATTACGCATATCCGGACAACATCGGTTTTTCTCGATTTACTCTTTCAGGAAATTTTTCCTACCTTTGGGATTTATGTTGTTCAATTCCTTATAAAATAAGCTTTCCAACGATATATGACACGTATTCCTTAGGGAAAGGACGTAAACTAGAGTGTTACCTTAAATTGGAACAAAAAACCCGCTCGCACGTCATCTTGTAAAACTACCGCGTGGTTGCTACACTGTGAGGGGGTTACATAACCGAACGCACGGAACATTTGATTCACGTAGTCGACGGTAATGGCGGCACGAGCTATCGCACAACGGAGATGCATGATTCACGAAAAATACCTTATTTACGGGCAAGAAACGTAGCACGATTCTAAAAAACAATACCTCCGGCTTCGGAAAGTCCTCAAGAACACAATTCCGTAAGTACTTTCTCGTCTTTTCTCCTGTAAATTTTAAGAAATCCGTCTCCGGCTTACCCTACCGTTACCTTGAAAAGTCGTGGAAGTGTTTTTTCCCATCGCTTAATTTATTTCACCGGTAAATCATATATTTTTGAAGATTAATGTCTCCAATGCACGAAAGCTGTTGCCTCTTATGTCCTACTAGGTGAACCAAATGCTGCGTGCATTCGATGATGTAACCCCTGGCCAGTGTTTCCAACTGCACAGGTTTTTTTTTTTATGCAAGATCATGACGATTTTGAAGATGACAATTTTAACTGTTTGCCTAACCTAACTGAACCTAACCTAACCTTGCTGTGCATGGTTCGTGGGGCTATTTATGAATGGTTTGTGGGGCTACGTTCATGGTTCGTGAGGCTATCCGTGCATTGTTCGTGGTGTTTTCGAACCTGGAAAAAAATACAAAATCAGTAACACGAAAGTAGGTATTTTTTGGTGAAGAAGGTTGGATACACTGCACACCCAGTGATCATGGTCAATGCTAGTCAAGATTTGCCCGCCATATTGTATGTAAGGCAACCGGAAAATGAATGGACAATAATTACTCGATAAGCGGAAAATTGAAGTTACTGTCGTGTAAAAAATGAAATCCCACCTTCCAGAGTCCTTAGCAATGTGAAAAATAAGAAAATTAAGGAATTTCAGACGTTTGGCGGATACTAAAGTTTTACCACAAATGTAATTTTAAAGTCTTACAAGAAAATTGTGCATTCTTCTAAACTTTTGTTTTCAAAATCCAACTATCCAAATCGAATTTACAAATGCCAAAATTACATGAAAGATTTTTCTCATTTTACTACAGCTACGTAAAATTGAGGTACAGTGCACAACATAACAAACCAAGTCAAGACGATCAGCGCTTGCACCCTCCTTACCACAGTGTTGCCTTATGTCCGACAGACAACTTGAGGCACTACCAGGCAGAGGGGTGAGTGGGTGGGAGGTAGGGGAGGGATTTGAGCGCAAAGCATACGTAAATTTTACGTATGGTAGTGTTCTAGGGTTAAATGCACACACATACCAGGTACATACTTCAGAATTATAGCGATTACTTATTGCACATTTTACGGAGAACAATTTGTCCCTTTCAAAAGTTTTTTTCTTTTCTTTTCACAGAAGCCATTCATTTACAACCATCTTGGATACAGTCTGGTACTGACAACTACTTCACATGCGTGGGGGTGTGAAGTGGTTATGAATATTTCATTTATGTGAGGTGGGGCAGGTTTGGGCTGTTAGCTTTAATAAAACATCTCAAAAGGTTTAGAGCTTGTTTCCAATATCTAGTCTCAAGCATGAAATTCCCTTTGAGCCTTGCATGAAAATATACCAGAGTTTCGTGTCAGCCAAATGTAAACCTAATTTGGACTAGACCTACAGATTGAAATGAGATCCGAAGCGCTCTGCCTCCACTGAGGATTGAACATCAGACCCCTTAAAAAATCCAGCCTTTTCCAACAACAGTACTTGCAATTTGTTCTCTGTGATTTACAGGCTAAGTTAAATCATAATCTCTGATAAAGTAGCAAACAATCTTGTAAAGTATAGACAACATTCAGAAGAAAGCAACATATGGCAGTTGGGGGGATGGGGTCACATTGAAGTGACAAGTGACATGGGCCCATTCAGTCTGCAAGGAAGCATCCACCACACATGCACAAACAAGACCGAGGTGACATGTGTGCCATTGAAGCAGCTTTCAGACAAGTCACAAGTGACACAGTCTCCTTCAGTATAAAGCAAAACATTCACCATGCACGCAAGAGCAACAGACCAAAGCGGCACGATGCACGCAATTGAGAAAACAGTATAGTCTGAGCAACATGCAAGTGACATGATTAGCTCATTGTCACACTTTGGTTCAAAAAGTGAATGGATTTCTGAGTGCCTGCTTCCAAGTGACATGTCACTTGTTGCAACTGCCTGAAAGTTCTATGAGGAAAATGTACAGGACAAGCTATACTTGCAGCTTATGTTGCTTCGGTTTGAAAGGTTGCATTTACTTCTAAGGGTTGGTTGGTGTCACGTGACCTTGACCTTTGACCTTGAATATCTCAAAACACGTCATCACCAAAAATCATGAAAAAATATATTTTGTCCCTCATGCCATACTCTAAAACATATCAAAATATGATTCTGGGACTGCAATGGGATCAGAAGATACAAAATAATATGTGTAACTATGTGACTGATAAAAGCCTCATTACATGAACTATGACCCCCTACAAAATGTAAAGGAGTTATCCTGGGTATAATTGGTCATGAAAGAAATAGGTTAGGCACAGGGAGATCCCTAACTGTGTGTGTCAAGCGCAGGTCCGTCATATTGTTGACCGCCAGATTGAATTCAACGAAAAATTTAAAAGAAAAGGGGGTGATGTGATATATCAAATCAGGCTAGAATTTCACGAGAAATGAAGTCACGAAGATTTTTCCAACTTATATTTAACCAGCAAGAAGTTATTACTGCATGCTTGTAACCATTTTCTCCTTTTCGAGGTGTTAAAAGCAAAGCATTAAAATGCTCCTAACGTGTTAGGAACTCATCGAGATCACTCTGACATCTCGGGAGAGAATGAAATATACCCACCATTGCATATGATTTTAATCAGCGACATTCACCAAATAGTTGAATAGTGAAGAATATTTGGAATAGTATCTCAAACAATTACATGACATTTCCTTTGGAATGAAAAATTCTTCAGTAACGAGGCTAATTTTTATGTTCACGGTGAAGTTAATAAAAAGAATATGCAATACATTTGATTTGAGACAGATCCCTGCCAAATTGTTGTTGCTGGTAAGCTAATAATGTGGTATAGTGTATAGAGAACTGGAGTGGTTGGTCCATATTCAACAACAGAACCTTACATGGTTAGGGCTTCTTGGATTTGTTAAGTGAACAGGTTTTTCATCCTTGCTTACGGGATATGGCACTTTTCCAGAGTTTTGAAACAGGACAGAGCGTGAGCACCGTATGTGGACATTATGGCAATTTCTTTATGGTAAATTTCTAGGTAGATTGAGGGGTAGACGAGGATCTATTAAAAGGCCTGCACATTCCCCAGATCTAACATCTTAGTAGGACATTTACCTTCAGAAACATTTGAAGAGAATGGTGAATGCACTAAAAAAGTCTGTGATGTTTATCATCTGAGAGAAGGCATAGTTGCTGCTTGCGATGATCTTGCACCTGCTACATTACCAAATGTTCTATGTGAGTGTGAGAGACGTCAACGAGTGTGCTCACAGGAACATTGACAACATTATAATGTGCATATATCGTAAGTGAAAGATATGCGTATAACTTTTTGCTGGTTAAAGATACGTTGGAAAAACCTTCGTCACTTCATTTCTTGTGAAATTCTAGCCTGATTTGATGTATCACATCACTCCCTTTTCTTTGAAATTTTTCGTTGAATTCAATATGGCGGTCAACAATATGACAGACCTGCACTTGACACACACGGCTAGGGATCTCCCTGTGCCTAACCTATTTCTTTCATGACCAATTATACGCAGGATAACTCCTTTACATTTTGTAGGGGGGTATTAAGGGAAATTTGACTCGTCATAGTTCATGTAATGAGGCTTTTATCAGTCACATAGTTAGACATATTATTTTGTACCTTCTGATTCCATTGCAGTCCCAGAATCATATTTTGATATGTTTTAGATTATGGCATGAGGGACCAAATATATTTTTTTCATGATTTTTGGTGATGACATGTTTTGAGATATTCAAGATCAAGGTCACGTGACAAAATTATATTTTTATCCAAAGGTAGGCTTGTTATATATCACTTGAAAGCTTGTTCAATTCCCTGTACAATAAGCTTTATTTGAGCTTCCTAGGCAAAATAGGGGCAGAGTTACAGCACATTTAGTAAAGTTAAGCGGGCTCAAAAAGAGCAATTTATGCGATGTTTGACCTTCAATAATTTAACAATTACAAGACAAACGAAACTAAAAATTTTCATAGTTATTAAGTTCTATGCATTAAGTTCCATGCATAGTTTCAACTCCCCAAATTTCATGGATATCGGAGATGGTCAGGTTGAAAATTTCAAATATCTGTGTTGATTTGGCATGGAATGACTCAAACACATTCTTACTTTCCAAAGAAGCGCTCATATGGAATGGAAAAATGGATCCTGATCCGAAAATTCTGGATCCACAGATCCGGAACCACCTGGCAGATCCGGAACTGGGCATCCCTAGTACAAATCCCATCTTACCACCGGTGTGCAACAAAACAAACTGTGGTCCCCGAGCAGTAGGGCCTTTCAGACGTGTAGACAACCCATCCAGAAAAGCATCCTTGGGGTGTTGCTATTGTTTTCTCCTTCCAAACTTTAGACACAGTATGACCCTACATTTACCCAACTTTCATCTAAGTAAACAATGTTCCGTCCCTCATTTCTAAATTGTCTCATTTTTCGTAAATATGAATATTGCCAAAGTATTATATCGTTTCTTTCAATCAATAAAGCCTTATTTCCTCGCTTTTCAAATTCAAACCCCATGTCGACACACAACACTTCACCAGACCAACAAGAGTGATAAAATGTTACTGAACTGTTGGCCACGTACAAACTCATAACACAGGTATGACTAAGACTCACGCCAGCGCATCACCTTACTTCGCGCACTAATCGGCTTGTAAACAAACTGCATTTACAGGAAGTAATGCCTCTGGAGACCTTCGAGTGAAGACAAAAAATAATTTCATTATTATCTTTACAACTTTGTCGATGTGAGTTTTTACGTAGACTTATACAACAAAATTTGGTCAGAGACAACATTTTTCACTGCGCCAATAAAAATTCCGCACATTTTATTCGACAATTTTTTTTTTTAAGGACATCTTTTTAAAAATATTGCCAAATTTTCAGCACCACCATAACCAGTGACAACTGCATAGTAGTGTCGATTTTTTTCGTAACAATTCCTCCGATTTTACGGCATGATATAATGTTTTGGATAGAGAACATGTTCAAAATTTTGTTTCAATGAAAACTTGCATTTTAATTATTTTAAAATAATATGAAATAAAGTTCACAATTTTCGTCCTCGCCATTGTGTTCTACATCAAATTATCTACGTTATTGTAATTTTTTTTTGTACTTCATGTAAATTTCAAAATGTACATATTTGGCAATCGCGCTCTTTATTTTCCCATAAGAAAAGCATTGTCCATAAGAGCCCATTGTACCTTCATGATGTGAAAACCACTATAGCCGTTTCCCCCCTTTGCTCCATTCATGCTCCTCATGAACACCCCAACCTCCTCAGGTTCCCTTTTTCGTTTCCTCAAGTGGCAAGAAAACTGCAAGCTGAGAGCCAGAAAAATAAAAGATAAAAAACAGGGAAATGTTTTGAGAGGAGAATCAATGGTTTTGGCGAAGCTTGTAAACCGATATCCTAATACTAAATCACTATGGGGTTAATTGTAGTGCAATGACAATGGTGAAGGAAGATGGATTTCCGCAGTATATTGTTCACAAATAGTAAGGGTTGATTGCACAGACTGAAGTGCACCTTTCGGGCCTGTAGCTAGAATTGATCTCCAGGGAGGGCTCATGGCTTATCAGAGGGGCTTTGTCAACCAAGCCCATTTTTCAAAAGTTTAACAGTATTAAATGAAGGTAAATTATGTGTGTGGTGGAGGGAGGAGTACAGGGTCATTAAGTTATATATATTTGAGAAACATCATACAGATATTACATTTTTTCTATATCTTTTAGAATATCGCTTGAAGTGTCAATTGACTGCTATTGAAATCATCCCTTACTACACACTCCATTCTACTTCTGATCATAGAGATATTTATATCACACAAGAAAAATTGACAGTATTCAGTCATAGTGCCTAGCATACATTCCACCCCCTGGTCAAAACAATAAAACACCCCTTCGTTCCATGTTCACCTTTGACGCAGATACCAAGGGAATTTGCATGATGACGTCATGTCAAAGTTACTTGTTTCTGTCTAAACGGGAGTTTGCAACTTGCAACAGGGGCAGCGAAGGTAATGCTGAACTTGGGTTTAGTTGATGTCAGCCAACAATATTTAAACTGGAAGCGCGCAACTGGCAAAAACAATGTTACAACATACTTTCAGTTGATATCCCAAGAGTTTACGAGGAAAAATCAAATGAAAAGCACAAAGTAAGTCCTGTATTACAGAAAGGGTCCCACAATGAATAGCGGTTAAGCCTTCTCCATTGTATTCGCTTATAACGTGATGTTTAATTTGGCTTGTCCCCCCTTTAATTGCTGTCCTGTCAAAGAAACAAAAGAGATTGTTAAATTATACCAATTTTGCATGTAATATTAATACATTCTTAACTACAGATTACCACTACACAATCCTAAACAATGCATTAGGCAAAATGCAACGGTCATTCATTCGTTTCCTTTTTGTAGCAATTAACCCAGGTTTCTTTTCAATATGCACTTGCTTATTTTGTTTCGTACATGTCAAGAAAACACACTCCTTTAATGTAAGAAGATAACACACACACAGCTTCGTGTATTCGCTCAATTAGCACATCAGACTTTGAAAGAATCATAACACGAACTACTTTTTAACAATCAACATGAAATTTATTCATTGCAAGAACATTAACATTCTTAAAAATGTTCTCAATATTTCACAATTAAAGCCTTCTTTATGGCAAAACACAATCTCTTATATCACCTCAACAGTAATTATTATTTTTATGCGTTAGATATCACACGACCAGCGTGTCTATTCAAAAACTAATATCACACACCATCAAAAATTTGACTAGAACATTGTTATGACTTATCGGGTAATTTACTTTACAAATGCACATATGCGCGTATTTGATTGATCTCACAAAGGAACTCAGCTAGGCAAGCATTTAACAAAAGGGAGATACTCATGTTCCAACTGTAATCTTATAAATATTTCAATTCTTAAATTGAGATTCACATTTTTTAAGTCGCCCTTAAAAAGGACGTGACAACGTACCTTATTTCAGATCAAGGCAATTCTAATGCTACGAAGGGGGAAGAAAGTGATGGTGTATTTTAGGACAAGGTTACTTTACCAAAAAAAGAGGAAATCAAATATTTTTTTGCGTTATCATTATCTTGCTTGTTTTTTGTTCGCAATGGATTTTTAGTTACCTCGATAAATTTGTTATTCTTTTGATCAACTTCGCGGTGAGTATTCTAAACCACACGTCATGCATATTGTCATTCGCCAGCTATGATCAATTGTGCACAAATGTTACTAAACCTTTCATGTTCTTCCTCATAAATATTTTTTTTTATTATTGTTTCAATTGTGAACATTGTTCATTTAAGGATATAAAGACTTCGACTTCAAAACTAAACTTATTGCAATGATTTTTGTGTGATTGTGGTGATTCACACAAAGTTTAACCTAAGTTCCAAAATATTATTAAACGTTCATTTTCACTCGTAAGAACACTCAGCGGAGGATTTACGTACCTTGCAAAAATAGTTTCCAATACTGAAACTTAAAGCACCATATTCATATTAACTGTCAACTCCTAACATCATCTGTCCAATTGCAGGAGGTCCTTTGGACATAAGCTATGGCTGCTCTTCCTCTTCGTCATTTCAAAAGTCCATTACATGGGCGTAGCTCGACTGGATACTGAAGCAATGTAGTATGAGTGAACGGAGTGTTGCCGGAACGATTCCTGTCGTTGAAGTGAATTCAAATTTTACAAACTCAACCGTAACAGACGTAGTACTTGTTCTCGTTGCAAGGTGGCAGCAAGAACTGAGCTGTCAGACGGGGATGCCGTAAAGTGAACCACTTCTGTTGTGTAGATGAAGATGATCATTTTGCTTGCCTGTAAGGTTTGCGTGTAACAAATATAGTCACAAACATTACAAGATAAAGAAGCTCCCCTATGAAAGAACTTTCTAAAGTCTAGAGAAGAGAATCTTCTAAATACTTGCCGCTATTTAGACTTCTTATAAAGAAGATGAACGTTCAGCCTCTGTAAATTTATCCTTCAAAGTTGGTAGCAGAATAATATCTGCTTCTACAGTTTCACTCTTCACAAACACCCATGCCCAGCCCAGGATTCGAATCCGGGACCCCTAGGGGCTCACTCTTCACTGCAAGCAAATTACACAAATAGTTTCACCTAATGTCAAGGAGGCTGATGGATGTCTACGTGCCTGACATCTTTATAAATGGTTTGCACGCGAAAGAGAAATTATGCAAAATTACAACTTTCTTTGTGTTAACACAAAAGTCAATTACCAAGGGATTTTTTTTTGGGGGGGGGGGACTTTCCGGTAAAATTTTGTAAATATTTGTAACCTAAATTTTTTAGGTAAATATTGTGTAAATTCTATCTGGTGGTGGATTATCAACCTGCCCCACAAATGAATGACTTTTTAGCTGTCTACCATAAATAAGTTCAATGAATGTTCATTGTCAGTTTGAGATATTTCGAAGGGGGAAGGCAAATTTTGCACATCGAGAGGATTCTCTCTTAAACCTGCCAGTTTATTTTCCCATGCAGAATAGAAGTCTTGATTTCATAAAATTACTTGGTAAAGTTCGGTAGGTGGTATCGATATTGAAAATACCTGATGATCCATTATGGAAATAGTGCTGTTTTTAAATATTTTTAACGTCCGTTCAGTTTAATTTCAAATTTGTTTCCTTTCATGATTGTGTGTGTATGTGTAACAATAACGGCGCCAGCCTGAAATATGTGGGTTGCTACAATGTTTTTACTTAATACTTTAGTGCGGTATAATTTCACCAATTACATATTTTACAGTCAGACCCAAGGGTGAATTACTATGTAAGATAGTTACGTTCAATCATATACAAAAGTACTCTTAGTTTTAGGCATAGGTCTTTTATGTCAAATGAAATACATTAATTATATGTTATTTTTTTATTTTCCTAAGACATTATTTAGTGGAATAGTACCACACACTTACTATAGATAATGACCGTTCAAAAGTCACCATAAAAAAATCATTAACTTTCAACTTTCTGGATAAACGACAAATCCTAATCGTTGTTGTTAAAGGTTCAGGAATCCATAAATTCTATTGGGTTCCACTGTAGGACTGGAACCTTTTTCTGGCACAAATTAAAAGGTTCCTGGACCTATTCAGATTGATCTGAGAAAAAAGGTTCATGGACCATATTTAAATTGATCTGAGGAAAAAGATTCCTGAACTGTAAGTTGAATCAGAAAAAAATATTCCTGGACTGTAATTAAATTCAGTCTGGAAAAATGTTCCTGGACCATATTTAAATTCAGCCTGGAAAAAAGGTTCCTGGACCATATTTAAATTGATCCAGAAAAAAGTCCTGGACCATATTTAAATTGATCCGGAAGAAAGGTTCCTGGACAGTATTTAAATTGACCCAGAGAAAAGGTTCCTGGACCATATTTAAATTGATCCAGAAAAAAGGTTCCTGGACCGTATTTAAATTGAGCCTGGAAAAAGGTTCCTGGACCATATGGAAAAAGGTTCCTGGACCATATTTAAATTCAGCTGGAAAAAAATTCCTGGACCGTATTTAAATTGATCTGGAAAAAAGGTTCCTGGACCAAATTGATATACTTTACTGATAAAAAGGTTCTTTACGGTCCAGAACCCATTTACACTTGCTGATTGTCTCTACTGGACCGGAATTGAATTTATTTAAAATTCCTGTACATTTAACAACTCTGCATGTACCACTATTTCTGTGTAAAGAGTCATAGGCGTGCGCAGACCCTCTGATTATGGGGAGCAAAGGCCTTGATAAAAGTTAAGCTAGCGAAAGAAAACCGTCATTCACTCACTGTTTTCTTACATTGATGGGTGCAAAACAGGGTCGTATATAGTGTCTCCCGACCCACGTAAAATCACTGTATTAGAAGAATTCCAACTTCAGTGACACTATTGTTCTCTGCCCATCCTTTATTTCCCTCCTCTGTCATTCAAAGACTATTTACATATAAACGTGGTTTTGTACAGCAGATTCAAAACAACTACACATAATTTATTCATTTCCAATGTATGGGCAATTTAGTCTGCAGACATATACAGATAACATAACAAAAGAATAAAGTATGTGGGGGTGCTAATAAGAAATTTGCTAGTGGAAGAGTTCAATTACATACGAAGTAATGCACTACCCTTCCCCTACGTAGTTACTTGAACCTTTTTTTTTCCCCTTTAAAAGCATAATATTGTCGAAGAACCGTTATAAAATTCCTCTACACTAAATATCTAAGTGAGACTATTAGGGGGCAACTGCCCCCCCTTTACACACCATGTGCAAAGAGTGTGAATACTTTTTTTTTTTTTTTTTTTTTTTTTTTTGCAGAAATGAGAAAATGAACCACTGCAAGATAATACGTCTTTTTTATGAACAGCTGCAGAATTATCTACAAACTTGTTGAAATTCAAAATTTTCCAAGCTTGTACTCATTGGACGAAATCGAAATACATAGACAGGGGCGGTGCTAAGGTTGGGGGAGATGAAGCCCCAACAACAGGTCTCAGCTCGCTGAAGTCCCCAGATTTTTATAGTATGGTAGAAGAAGCCTTTCGATCGAAAATAAAAGAAATAGAAGCTTCCTTACTAGTCCAGGTGCATATGTCAATATTTCTGTAGTCTGTGGGTTTTTAAATTAAGGGAATTTATGACCACCAGTCAGGTGCATATATTTTAGCCTATCTCTGAAGCCCAGACTAAATTCCGAAAATAATCGACTAGCAAATGTGACTGATGTTTCACTCTCAAATAACGACCGTGGGAGAAAACAATAGCACATGGGCTCCTTTCCTTTAAAGCTATCACCAGGCTTCTTTGTCCCCGACAAACACCTGGAGGCGATCAGTGACATATTTGTACTGGCTTCCAAACTCAAGCTACAGTGACTTACCCAAGCATTGTGCAGGGAGGCCTTCATTTTACAACAGAGGTAATACCTTACAGCAGGCATGTCAAACTCGCGGGCTGCATGCGGCCTGCCTTGGCCCTGCGTACAGTTCATGCATTCAATATTATTTATACATTTGTAGTTATCCTGCATTTTCTTATGTCGAAAAACAAGCCCTGACTCAACCAAACTTCCGAAGATCCACCTATTTTTCCTGGGCAGATACAATCTTGCATTCCATTAAGGTGTAGGTGTAGTATCAACTAAGCAAGTTGTTTGACAGTTTAGTCCTGATGTGCAAGAATATCTTGCAGGTTGGGAGAGGGAAGCGTGCAGACTTTCGGTTGTCAATGAGTCAGTTCCTCCATTGTGAAGGGTTTGCCTTGATGGAACGTCAATTTTTTAAAATAGTGTCAGACAACCATGTCTATTCCTAAGCCTTGTGGTAGTTAAAGAAATAGCTATCGAACTGGAATGTTGACCTTTTTTAAGTAAAATGGGAGATTGCGTACTTTTCTTGAGAAGTAAATAGTGAAGAGTGTGTAAATTTTGTGCCCTGATAAGTGAATTCATTCAGAAATATTTCTTTCTCACTAAATACAGTTGTCAACTTCCATGGCGGAGTGGTTAACACAGCGTTCTAGGACACCAGGAGTTGGGTTCAAATCCCAGCCTGGGCATGGGTGTTCTTTGTGTGTCCCTTCATCATTTTCATTTAATAATTGCCCATCCTCGTCGTCCCTATTAACTAAAATTGGCAGAAAAGCGATGCTACATAACAAAAATCAAAACAAAAGAATCAGAAATACAGTTGAGGAGAGCATTGATCACTTAGCAGGTGATAGCAACGAACAATTGAAAGTGAAATTTGTTGCATTTTCGCTCGCAATAGATGAAAGTATATGGACATCTGTGGGGTAGCTCAGTTAACTGTATTTATTCACGGATGTGATTCTCATCTAAATGTGACAGAATATTTGCTTGAAATAATTTCTCTCCGTAACACAACGGAAGATATTTTAAAGGAAGTGGAGGCCAATTTGCATAGGTACGGTCTTTCTTCATCTCAGTTACAGTACCAACATATAATTTATAATTGCAGTCATTTCCTAACGTGTCAGGAATGTCAGTGGTCAATCTGTGAACCTCATTTAAGTCAATACTTGTCAAAAGTAAATATGCTACTTGATGAATTTGAAAAGAGGTTTCAAGACTTCAAAGAGTGCGAATGGGAATTTTCTTGTTCAATGCTCTGCTCTTTTCTCTTTTGATGCGGCGAATGCAAATCCGACATCCAAATGGAATTTATTGAATTACAATGTGACTCATATTGATAGAGAGATATCTCGGGGTGACCTTCAACCAACCATGTTTTACAATGGTGACAAAGTTTTGAACCCCTCGGCTTCTTTATTTTTGACTGGGGAATGTGGCTGACTAATTGGAAGGAAGTTTAAGAAAATTACGTACCTTACTGCGCAGATTTTATTTACTGTATTGAGTAAGTGATGTATACGTTTTGAATGATCTGTGCTGCATAGTGTAGTGAAAGAACATGATTGACATAATGAACGAACTACAGACAAAATAATATAGCAGGTGCCATGTTTATTCACAGTTTAAGGTGAGGAAATACAGTTACGCACCATGTGTTCATTTATTTGAATATCGTCAGAATGGGCAATGCTACTGAAGAAAAATGTGGGGGTACAAGAGAGTATGAATTTTTCCACATGTGGCAGGTTGAAGCGTTGTTCAAAGTTGATTATTAAGCTAGATATGACCTGTAAAAATATGACAAATAAGAATTTTCGGAATCTCATGTATTTCTTATGGGGAATCAACTTCAACATCCGGTTAAACATTTTTTTTTTTCAATACTGTCTAGAATACATTTTCAGAGTATAAGGAATTAAACTGAGTCATTTTAGAGACTTATTTGGTCCGCAATTTTGCGGTAATACTTTTAAAATAATATTTCATAGCTTAGGAGATAAGTGATGGTAAAAGGTAAAATCACGCACGTTATATTTTTGATAATATCCATAAATGCAAAGCTTTTGAGTTTCAATTTTTATAGTTGCAAGATAACTTGAAGGTTTGGTCTCACATTGTATTTGAGAAAAATTGGTCATCATGTTTTAAGGATAGTAGACGACAGACTGGTTTAACATGTTTTGCGAAAACTTTAAATTATGCTCATATTTGACTAGGTTATATTTTTGTAGATTAAGAAATAAAAGTCTCAGCAATGTTACGGCATCACTTGAGTTTTAAGTTTTTAGTAAAAACTCTGTAATGTAGTGTAGTGTGTTTTTTAGGAATATTAGGGGTAAGTCACCAATTTTGAGACCACAAATTTAGCTGAAATTAAACAGAACTAGATACACATCGGGAATGATTGTGTTTTGCATTTGCATTTGTTCAAAGTATTTCAAGATTGTAGATAAAAAATTGATTTTTCTTATAATGAGGTAAATTCCAAATCCTATTGACACTTTCAAACTACATTTTTGGAGATTAAGAAAGGAGAGACGAATTTTAGGGCTTTGCTTAAGCTATAATTTGACAATAAATGTTTTGAAATATAGTGCATGTTTGGGGATCGTTGTGGACCAAATTGGAGGTCACCAATGTTTTGACCATCGGAATTGCCATTCTCATAGCAGCCAGATATTTTGGAAGATGTATAAGGTATTCAATTTGGATGAAATAAGCCAGACAATTAAATACGGCAAACTTATAATTTGGCATGGTTAATACATGGACGAGGTATTTTTGCTTGAAACATCCAGAAAAATAATGGAAAAACAAAACTGTGATAAACTAAACAAACTGTATTGAAGCAGATTTAAAACATAGTGTTACATAGTATTTTTGGATTATTTAATGGTCTATGGCATATGAAATAAATGAGATATAAAATGTGTTTGTAGCTGTAGCATAATTCATTCCAACATATGCACAACACTAGATTCGCAAATTAATTTGTTTCATAAACTAAAATTCAGAATGGTTTTAATTGATTTTCTTTGTTTTACTTTCCTTTTTGTGTGCCACTCTTGGCTAATTTGCGAAGATGGAGATGAGTGATGATACGATGAAATTGATGAATGGACACTCACAAACATCCATGCCCAGGTCGGGATTCGAACCCAGGATCCTTGGCATCGTAGCATGTGCTAACAACTCTGCCATGGGAGCCGGCGAAGTTAAGAATGGAATATTCACTAAGAGTATTAACTAAAAATGTGCTTGAAAGAACATACTTTAATATGCCTAAATGTGAATATCATTATGTAGGAAGAAGGTAGCAAACCTGATAGAATTAAGTCTGTAAAAAGTTACAGTGATTGCTTTTTTTTCTGGGAAGAAAGGTTCCGGCACTATTCAAGTTGATATGTTACCGTGTTGTTTGTTAATGTGTTCATCATAACAACTACTCAAAATTGTGTTATGTTCATAAACGATGATGCTTCATCCAAGCTCACACACACATGCATATGCATTTCTCTTGTTTGTTTCACTGGATTGATTTGCTTTATTTTACTCCTCTTTTCTGCCACATTTGGCTAACCACAAAGATGAGAGAGTGATGATATGATGAAAATTAATGAAAGGACACAAATAATACCCATGCCCAGGCTGGGATTCGAACCCAGGACTTCTGGCATCGTAGGCATTTCTCTTGTTAGAATAAAATGTTATTAGTCCTCACCTATAATAAGGTGCCAGTATGGAGTACTGTTGTTGACTACCAGATGAAGAGAACACTGGTCATAACATACTTTGTACCCTTCCCGGTAGTCTGATTCTTGGGTACACCAAAGTGTAGATCCACAAACTCATCTGAAACCCTCGTGCGGGAGCAGTGTTGCTAGTTAAAGTTACGGAGAAGCCTGTAGTTTGCATATTTTCCAAGGTTTCAGAAAGCTTGGTGGATCTATATGTGCCTCCCCAGGGAATGCAACCCTGAACACTGATCACAAAGCAACAGCATTAGCTACTACAGCCTCCAGGAAGAGTAGAATCAAACTGTTGGTCAAATATTTTAGAACAGAATATGTTAACAGAAATGTTAAATAGCTTATGATTCAGTCAACTATTCCCTGTCACAGTTATCTCTGGAGCAAGAGTGCACATAGCATCAAAGGGGAGGAAATAGTGGGCAGAGCGAAGCAGTACATGCTGCTGTGAAGGCTGGTAACTGCAGTTGGTTACCTTCCTCTAGGCAATCCATTTCTCTCTCTGGTGTTCATTGGTGGAGCCATCTCACGTTACTACTTGCGCAGAGACTTGTTTTTGTTCGCTTGCTCCAGAGATAGTTGAGACAGGGTATAAAGCAATACAAATTGAATGTTACGATACATTACTACTAGGGGGAAAATGTATTTTATTTTTAAAATATATATTTTTAAACATAACCTGAAAAAACCCAATAAAACTCAGTTTTGCCCAGGTTTTATCTGAAAAAACCTGGATAAAATGCCAACCCTGGTATCCATCCTCCAAAATATCTGGTTGCTATGAAAACTACAGTTCCCATCAACAAGACATTAGAGTCCCCAGTTTGGCCCCCAACATAGATATGCACTATATTTTTAAAAAATTAATTGTCAAGCCATAGCTTAAGAAATGCCCTAAAATATTCAAGTCTCTTTTCTTAATGTAAAAAGACGTAGTTTAGGCAGATATTTGAAAGTGACATCAGCATTTGAAGCTACCTCAGAAATGCTTTCAACAAATGCAAATGCAAAATAAAATCATTCCCTGGGTGTATTTAGTTGCATCATGAATTTCAGCTTAAAAACTCTTAAATTTGCTAGAGATATTGTGGTCTCAAAATTGGTGTCACTCCCTCACCCTTCCTAAACCACACACTATAATACAGTGTTGTTATTAAAAACTTCAAGCTCAAATAATGTGCTTACACTGTCTCAGTGCAAGGCATTGGAAAGAAAACAGAACATTTGCACGCATACTAAATTTTGGGAAATGAAATGAATTATTTGAAAAGTGTTAGATTTAATTATACCACAATTAACTTTATTCTACTTTCATGACATTCCAATAAAATGTACTCAATTCTACTTTGTAATGTTTTATACATGATCATCACAGGTGAAACAACCTACATTCAGAAGTTACTGATATCTAAAGTTCTACCACATTTGAAAATGATAAGCTTTGTTCGTTCAATGTTTTATCTAAATATTTCAGACCCTTTTAATTTTCTTTTGTTTCTTGGATATATATATTCGTATTATTTCTGTTAAAAGTCCATTTCTATCATAATTTGAGAAAAAATATCCTGATAAAAACCACTGTGACTTGTGCCACTTTAATTATTTTGAGTATTATAAGCTTGGCTAATCCTTTATTTTACTAGTTTTCTCTTACTGTGACAATTCTAGAACCTCTCAATTATTTAAAGCAATAATTTACAACATTTTCTGAAAAAAAAGAAACACATTTTGAGTGTTTTTTTTTGGTGGGTTTTTCTTAAGAAAACTAGCATGGGGAAAATTGGGCTGGGCCCACCTGAACCAACCCTGGTTTGGGTCCCACTTGATACTATAATTCCAGTTCCAGTTAGCCAAAGAGGACTTAAACAAACATTTGATGATATGGTAGTGTAAATTGCACTCATGCTTAAGACATCTGGTGCCTTGACATTTATAATTTTTCAGTTGTATCATAAAATTTACTACGTGTGTATTATAAACTTGAATAAATTGTGTGTGTGTGTGTATGTATATATATATATATATATATATATATATATATATATTCATCTGAGGCCAAGCGCACACCAGATACAACGGATGCGACACTAGTCATTTTTGTTGCAAACCGAATCTTGGAAGGTTTAACATGAGGGTCTTATAGACAGCACCCTGCACGAAACATTTGACTCTTAAGTCACCTCAAGTCATGTTGCGACGGTTTGAAACAAAATAATGAATGTCCATGGAATTTGATCTTGCGAGGAGCAACTTGCCGCAAAACATTCTGCAAATGCGTAACTTCATTCTCTTCAGGCACAGACCAGAAGCATGAGCTAATTGAAGCCAGCAATTAAATGTAGTCATTGAACGTCACATTAAATGGTTAATATATGCTAGAAATATATTCAGTTCACAACATATAAACTGATACCTCAATTGTACATTGACACACTGATTCTGCTGTAAGCTATTATAATGCATCGTTAGCCTCTTCCCAAATTATAGAAAATAAAACCTAGACCTTTTGTGTACATTGACGAAATCTGTAATCACATTGTGATGCGTCATGTTGCATCACATTGTGTTGGATCTGGTGTGGAGCTGGCCTGAATGTGCAGTTTTCAGAGGATGAGGCACCAAAAATCAGTGCATGGCCTTAGCGTAGAACTCAAGGTATTATTTCATTTATTTGATTTTCTTACATATTAGCAGTGTTGCCACAGAGTACACAGAGAGATTACTGTGTGTCAAGTTCCTTTGATGTTTCAGTTCCTCCCGTGGCAGGCAACATGATTGGTGACTGGATTTTGAGTGATACCTGCATATAACAGAAACTGGTTTCACCGTATCTTCAGCAAGTTAACTCTTGAAAGTAGTTGTGGTAAAAGTGTTGATTTAAACTGCACAATGCCAAAAATGAAAGGTCAGGTGTGGTGTTCTGCAATAAATTGCAAGAACTATGGAGGAAAAAATGATGAACAAGGGAAACATATAAGCTTACTCCGCTTCCCATTAGAACCAGAAAGGTAAATTTCCTTTATATATTGATACACTGAACAGCATATTCTGAAGGTCGCAAGCACATTGCTTAATTTTGATTGTCAATAACATGAAAAATGTTAGATATCTTCCTCACCTTTTTGTACATTATGAAGATCTATCGCCAGGGGTGTTTTAAAAATAGTAATGCCTTCACTGTCATATAATGTCAAGAAAAAGAGAGAGAGAGAGAGAGAGAGAGAGAGAGAGAGAGAGAGAGAGAGAGAGAGAGAGAGAGAAGAGGAAAGAGAAAGAAGGAAAGGAAGAAAGTAGGAGAGAAACAAAGGAAACCTTCTCTTTTTCTTTCTTTCCTTCTTTCTTTCCTCTCTCTCTCTCTCTCTCTTTCTCTGGGAAGGAAGGAAAGAAAAAGGCAAGAAGAAAGAAGGAAAGAAAGAGAGAAGGGAAGAGGGCAGAGAGACAAGGGGGTTTCTTTCCTTCTTTTCTTCCTTCCTTCTCTCCCAGAAAAAGGAAAGAATGAAAGAAAAATAGAGAGAGACAATCTCCCTTTTTTTCTCTATCTCTCTCTCCCTCTCTCTCTAGAGAAAGAAAGAAAGAAGTAGAGAGAGAGAGAGAGAAGAAGAAGAAGAAAAGAGAAAGAAGGAGAAAAAAGAGAAAATATGTAAATAAAGGAGAGAGAAATAAAAAATTAAGGAAATAAAGAAGGAAGGAGAGAAGGGAGAAAGAATGAGAGAACTCTCTCTCTCTTTCCTCTTTCTTTTTCTCTTTCCTTCTTCTTCTTTCTCTGTCTTTTCTTTCCTTCCTTCCTTCTTTCTTTTTCTTTCTCTCTATCTCTCCTTCTTTCATGCAGAAGTGTAAATTTCACAAATAAGCAAAATGAGATCTATTAAACTGTTGCCGTGGTGTGATTTATTGTCTGTGATGATGCAGAACACCTGGTTTATGACTGTGTGCAAGGAGGGTAGGATCACTAGCAGATATGTCATTACACACTTATCTTCATTTCATTATAATTGACAATTTTTTCTAATTGTTTTGTCCCCATTACTGTCCCCATTACGGCGGCATTCACAAGGGAACAGTTATTATGTAGGCAACATGAAAAGAATGCTATTTTATTATAATATTCTCTAAGGCCTGTGGCAGGTTAAGTTTGCAACAGGTTTTATGTGTTAATCCATGTGAGAAGGGTGCTCAGCATTTCTCGTACCAGTCTTGCCTCAATCTCTGAGTTGTTCATGTCACAGAGAGTGAGAAAATCAGCAGTATCGCAGCGGAACTATATTCTTTGCGTGCGTTTGGATCTATATGTGCGAAAAGTTGCTGCAAACTTAACCTGTTGCGATGCTTATGTTAGAAACAATGAAAAGTTCAAATTTTACGAAAGATAAGGGCATATTTCTGCACGTGTGTTCTCAAAAGTCACAAATTTGCTAATTTGGTGATCAATTTTCAGGTACGTGGAGCATCAAAATAATTGGTAGAGGCACATAATTTTGGTAAATAAAAAGCAAAATTTCGGTAAAAGAATGGAGTCAATTTTTGGTTCAAAAGCGGTAAATAAAATAAATTTCGGTGCTATAGCGGTGAAAAATTGGATGAAAACTGGTATATTAAAAATATTAAAGGACATTTTTGTTTTAAAATTGTGAATGTAATCCTGAATTTGATATAAAAAATGCACTTATTACACCAAATTAATATTTCACTTCTAATAGCTCATCTACGTAGTTGTCAGAGTATTAACTTTATTTAATTTAATCAATTTTCTGTGAATTGCATAACTCACAGGATAATTCAGACCTCAGAAGGTGTCGCATCTGTAAATAAACCCTACATTGCGTGTTTAAGAGTTTATTTCACATTTTGCAGTTCATTTCGCGACAAAACATTGTAGCAATATGCATCTCTCACCTTTCAAGAACATAAAAAATGAGCACTGCAGTGTGTTTTTTGACATTTCATTTTTCGTCAAAATTGAAATATGCATGCCCCTAGTAATTGGTAAGCAAGCTGATAACTGTAGAGTATTGAGATTCTAATAGATCTTTAAAAAATGAAGTGAGAATTACGCAGAATTACATTATCTCAGTCCTTTCTGTTCATTAGAGTTGTAGTTATTTCCATGGGAGGGGGGAGACAATGTCAGTTACTTTGTGTTCTGCAATAAATGGAGGAAGAGAAGATGAACTAGAAAAACATAGTTTCTTCTGCTTCCCAAAAGAACCAGAAAGGTAAGTTTCCTTCATATATTCATACACAGAACTGCATGTTCTGAAAGTCTCACAACACTTAATTTCGATTGCCAATAATATGGAAACTGTTAGAAATATCCACATCTTTTTTTAACATTATAAAGATCCATCCACTTAGTTGGGCAGAATTTCACTTGAACCATCAAGTAGGGTATAAAGTTTTTGTTATTGCTTTTATTTACTTACTTACTTACTTATTCCGATCCTCTTCTGCCAATTGGTGTCGACGTTTTGTAGAGAGCGCGCCATCTGTCACAATCTTCTGCCAACTTCCTTCCTTCACTCCACTGATTTTATTTAATGAACATCATTTTCTGAATCAGAAACCGAATGATGGTACCCTGTTATCCTTGAGCATTTTCCGTAATGACATTAAAATATCATCATAAAAATTACGAGATAGCATCATAAGGGTAGGAAAATCATAAAATTTTCACAAAATATTTAAGGTATTGGAAGTATTTATGTGCCATGGTAAAACAGTGTTACAATGACACAAAAAGATCACACCCGAAGGTATGGCTCCATGCATTATATATCTCAGAACTGAAGGTAGTAATCGGAAATGCAGCACAATCCAACCACCTTCAACCAAGAACACAGGTTAATTTAGGGGGGAGGGGGAAGTAGCTGAATATTTCATAAATGAAGTATTGAATAAATGAATAAATAAAGAGACAATATGTGGTTAGTTCATGTGAGTATATTAGCAGCACAAGAATGTAACATTTATAGTAGTCATTCAACGTGACATAAGTTCAATTTTATGCACAGATAGTCTAATCAGGACCTACAGTTTGAAGTGAGATTGAACCACTATGTGCCTCCACCAAGTATTGAACCCTAGATCTCTTGATTAAAAGGCAACTTCATTACCAATACACCATTGGGGAGACTCCTCACGATGACATATGTTTGGTCCGCTCATAGAGGCATTTACTTCAAATACAGACACAGTTTTCATAACTACATGTAACATAGAACATATTATTAAAAAGTTTGGTATGAACTGCATTCACTCCTACTATAGAGCTGCATAAAATAATTAAAAATAAATAGTTAAATAAATCCTCAACAGTGGAACAATTTAGAGAAAGAATTTTTATCCTTTGTAGGTAGCATCAGTTCTTTGATGCAATGAAGTGGTTCGGAAGAAATTTTGAAGTCAACATTTAGTGGTTTCAAATATGCTTATTAACCCTAGCAATGCCAAGGTATTTTTTGTTACACAGAGGCCCATGAATGAAAGTTCAATTGAACTGGACTCATGTGTGTTTTCTGTCATTTGTACACATAAGTTAACTAATTAGACACTACTTTCATGTTTTTTTGTGGATTATACATGAAAGATAAATTACATAATGATTTTTAAGTAATTATAGTAAATCACTGTAACATTTATTAATTTTCTTCAATTACAAAGTTGATACTTGATACCTCATAACGACAGGATCTGTAAACTTAGAATGAAGGGCAAATTTCATAATCTTTCTTTAATATGTGTTCACGCCCCTACGGAAGACTCATCTGACGAAGATGAAAGTCAATTCTATGAAAATTTACAGTTGATCAGACACCCAGACACGATGTAACAATAATACTAGGAGATATGAATGCAAAAATAGGACGTGAAAATGCATACTTGTCAAGAACAGGCAACCACTCTCTACACAATGAATGTAATAAGAATGGTGAGTTATTATGTGAATATTCAGCTAGTAATAACACGATGATAATGAGCACAAAATTTCAACATACAAATATCCATAAAGGAACCTGGATCTCACCCGATACAAAGACTTTGAACCAGATAGATCATGTGCTTGTTGATTCAACTAAGAGTAGTACGTTCCAAGATGTTAAGACTAGACGTGGATTTAATTGTGATTCGGACCCCTTCTTGGTCCAACTAGAAATGAAACAAAAACTAATATCAATTGAACACCATCAGATTCAACTACAAAAATGGAACAAGAACAATCTAAGTGACTCTAAAATGCAAAACCTATATAGACAGTGTTTGCAAAGAAAACTAAAAGGAAAGGATGAGTCACAGGATACTAACATAGAATGGCAAAACATTAAGGAATCAATACTTGAAGCAGCTAATGAAATATTCCAACCCCAGAAAAAGAGAACATTCAATGAATGGTGGGACGAAGAATGTAGATTAGCTATAGATGAGAAGAATATAGCAAGAATGAAATGCTTAAACAGAAGAACAAGAGCAAACCAAGAAGACTACATACAAAAAAGGAAAAATGACACAAAGATCTCTAAAAGAAAAAAGAAAGAATGGATAAATAATAAAATGAAAGAAATCGAATCAAGTAGGAGAAATGAAACTAGAAAATTCTATAAAGGAATAAAAAAAATTAACAACAAAAAAATTTCAATGATTCCACTATGTAAAGATAAACAAGGAAAATTAATTTCAGAAAAGAAACTTGTATTGGAAAGATGGGGTCAATATTTCAGCGATATTTTAAACAACGAAGAAACACATGACAAGACCTACCTAAGAAATGTAAATCAGATAAATTATGAAGAGATCGATGTCCCAACATATACTGAAATAAATACCATAATAAATAAGATTAAGAATAACAAAGCTACAGGCCCAGACAATATCTCAGCAGAATTAATGAAAATGGGTGGACGAACCTTAAAGAGAAATATTTATGACCTTATACTTAAAGTATGGAATAGTGAGCAGATCCCAGATGACTGGTTGGAAGGAATAATTTGTCCTGTATTTAAGAAAGGTGATCGTAAAGACTGTAAGAATTATAGACCAATAACTTTGTTAAATGTAATCTATAAAATATATGCTATCTTATTGTACAACAGACTAAATGAGTTTGTAGAACATCAAATTGGTGAATACCAAATGGGCTTCAGATCTAACCGATCAACCATAGACAATATTTACATGATGCATCAGATATATGAAAAATGTCATGAATTTAATATCGAGCTACATAATGTGTTTCTAGATTATACCCATGCCTTTGATTCTATTAAAAGATCATTAGTCCCTCAATGCCTATTACACTTTAATGTTCCAGTAGAACTAGTAAACCTGATTCAAATTACACTGCAGAATACTAGGGCCAAAGTGAAAATTAATAATGATCTTACTGATCAGTTTGATGTAAAATCTGGAGTGAAACAAGGTGACCCTTTGTCAGCACTTCTATTCAGCATCATAAGGGATGTGATAATATCCAAACTTGAACTAAGAGGTAATATCTTTACCCGATTAAAACAGCTATCTGCCTATGCTGATGATATATTAATAATAGGCAAGAACAAAGCGGGCCATGCTAGACACATTCATAATGTTGAAAAATGAGGCAATAAAATCTGGTCTAATAGTAAATGAAAGTAAAACAAAATATATAAAATGTGGAAGGAAACCAAATATAGAGAATAAACTAATAATAGACACAATAGTGTTGAATCTTTTAAATACTTAGGCTCAATTTTGAATACCAATAATTCAATAGAAGAAGAAATAAGAGAAAGAATTATAGCAGGAAACAAAGCTTTTTATGCAAATAAAAATATTACAAAATTATCTACTCTCAAAAAAATCAAAACTGAAGTTATATTGGACAATCATTAGACCAGTGACAACATATGCCTGTGAAATATGGGCCCTGAAAGATAGCTTAATACAAAAATTACTAATATTTGAAAGGAGAATATTAAGAAAAATATTTGGCCCATCCAAATTGAGCGCTAGCTCTGGGAGAATAAAAGCAAATGACGAGTTAGACCAGTTGATTAAGCATAAGAATATAATATTCGATTCATAAGAGCCCAAAGATTAAGCTGGTTAGGGCATATCGAAATTCTAGCCCATTTTGATATGTCACACAACCCCCTTCCCATTTAAATTTCTGAAGTTGATTTCAAGATGGCTGCCGACCATGCGGCTGACGTCAATGTGGTTCCCCCTTGACCAGGCAACGATTGGTCATCGCCATTTTCATGTTCCATGCTGCAGTGGCCTTGTACTGGGGGTGTTAAGTGACTTATGGAGCCATAACTTTGTGGTATTTTTAACTCTGCAGCAATTAAAGTTAGGTGAAAACAAATGTCACAGTTGTTTTCCTGGTGAAATTCTAGCCCATTTTGATATGTCGCACGACCCCCTTCACATTTAAATTTCTGAAGTTGATTTCAAGATGGCTGCTGACCATGCGGGTGACGTCAATGTGGTTTCTCCTTGGCCAGGCAACGATTGATCATCACCATTTTCACGTCCCATGCTGCAGTGGCCTTGTACTGGGGGTGTTAAGTGACTTATTGAGCCACCCTGTAGAACGGAGCATTTACAACTCACAGCTCACCTTTTGAACCAACTTTCTGGGTTTGCCCTGGAATGTTTTGTCAAACTCGATCCACTGCCTAAACCCAAGATGATGAGTGACCAATGCTTATGTCTTTGCACAGACAACCTTTCTGCAGGAACCTAAACGGATGCTGAGAACTCTGTTGAACTGTGATCACAGATGTTTTCATATACTCTACATCATGAAAGGTTTTTCTGTTTTTTACTCGGCAGCCTTTTGTACAAATGGTGTACATACTGTACGTACGATGAGTATTTCAACTGAAACCTCTGAAGTCTAGTTGCCATCAGTACTTGTTACATATCTATCTGCACACCGGTCACGAAGAACAAAAGAGAAGAAAGAGGTACAATCTTTTCCAGATACCCTGTATTATGTAAAATGAAATGAAGTAAGTTCTAATTTGTACTTTTTCTTTGTAGTAACTGTCTTGCAATGTTCCCCTCTGCTTTTGATTAGAATAAAATCAGATATTTACTAAGGAAACGGTTACAAAGAATCCACTTAAATTTTAAATATTTTATGAATACATAATTATTAAGTTACACATATAAATAGTATACTACGTTATAAAAGATTTTTTTAAGGTATCAAACCATATCTTGATGACTGAAATGTGTACATTAGTTCCGGAGATATTAATGATTAATCAGAGATGTAACGTAAACTATGTAGTTAGACAACATGGTGCATTGATGACGTCATAGCCAGCAGAGTGGCATCATTCAGATTTTAATTCAGTACATTGTAGTTAATGAAAATATGCATAAAAAGAAAAATATACCCTACTTGATGGTGTCACAATTTTTAACATTGTCCTTGACCCCCAACTAACTGGAGTGTTTTTAAAATCATTTTCCCTTACTTGTTTGTGACTGTCACATATTGTCGTCAAGAAATTAATAAATATCCTATAAAGAAGTGTATATTGATATTTTATATTTCACAAATCGACAAAACAAGATCTACCAAACAGTTGCCCTCACAGAGTAGCACAGAGGGATAGGGAAGCATCAGTTCCTTTGATGTTCCTATCCCTCACATGGCAGAATGATCGGTCTCTGGGAAGCGGGTTTGTCGTACCATAACATTTCAGCTCGTACACGGCATGCTGCTACGACAGTGATGCATGTGTGGAACCAGTAGATAGAAGAGAGTCGTACACAGCGACTGGCAGGTACTGGACCACACAATATGACCACAGCGCGAGATGACCGCCATCTTGTCCGCATGGCTGTAACAGACCGTACAGCTTCATCCACCTTGTTGACTCAATGCTGGAGCACTGCAATGGCTGTGGACCTGTCTGCGTCGACAGTTCGATGCCGTCTCCTGCGGGCTGGATTAGTGACATGCATGCCATTGCATCGGCTTCCATTGTCCAGAAACTACAAACGCCTCAGACTGCAATGGGCACGTGAACGCCGTCGCTGGCATGCTGAGTGGCAAAATGTAGTGTTTTCGGACTAGTCCCGCTTCAAATTGTCCTACAGTGATGGCTGCATACGTGTTAGATGCTACCATGGTGAACGCAATCTGGCAGCCTGCATTGTTGAGCGGCATAGCTGACAATTGCCAAGTTTGATGGTTTGGTGCACCATTGGATACAACATGTGATCTTGCCTGCTACGTATTGAAGGCAATCTGAACAGCAACCACTACATCAGGGAGGTTTTAGAGCCCAAGGTACTGCCTCTTCTTCAGGCAACTGTACAGGACATATTTCAGCAGGACAATGCCCGGGCACATGAGGCGAGGAATGTGCAAGCAGTCTTCGAAGAACGACTGGTACCACTGCTTCCCTGGCCTGCACGTTCATCTGACATGTCGCCCATCGAACATTTCTGGGATAGGGTTGGTCGGCAACTTGTTCGTCATGGTCCTCCAGCAACCACTGTTGATACTTTGTGGACTCGCATACAAACCGCATGGAGGGAAATTCCCCAGGAACATATCCAGCCCCTCTTTGATTCCTTGCCACAACGTGTATAGACTCTGTTTTGCAGCATGGGGGGGGGGGGGCTTCACACCTTACTGAATTCTCAAGGTCAGAGATCATGTACAGTTCTGTAATCCTAATCATTTGTGTATTGTCATGTACCTAATTTGTGGTATAAAGTTCATTTCAATCACATGTATCCTTGTTGGTGTTGTAATTTTCACAAACAGCAGTGTATTAGACTTGGCCAACAAATATGTTGATAGTTACAAATTTTTCAAGATTTTCAGAAATTGGATGGATGAAGAAACACACCATATGACACAATATATGTCATATCTCGGAAACCATGTGGAATATTGTGACGATTTAGATATTGTTGGAGAGGAGAAGAGCAATCTTAACTGAAAGTAACTGTGTTACCACTTTTACCTGCTCAAAAAGTAGAAAAAATCTTTGAAGAAAATAACAAGAAACACTCCACTTTGTGTGATTGTTTGATAGGGAATTCCAGGTTTTAGCACAATGAAAATTATTATACAGCATAATCAATATATGTTCAACATAATATTGAAAAATCAGGAAGGTAATATTGTCCATATTAAGATTGATTGATTGATTGAATTGGTGTTTAAAGACCACTTTATGCACAGTAAGGTTAATCAGGACTACCTACAGTTTAAAGTAGGATCCGAACCACTATGAGCCTCCACTTGGTATCGAACCCGGGACCCCTTGATTACAAGGTGACGATGCTACCACTGCGCCGACTTAGTACAAGGGAGAGTCAAATGAAAACCTTAAAAGTGCTGTAAAAATATATGTATTCAGTGGAAGTGAAACAAATGGTTATCATTTTTCTACATAATCCCCTCCACGTTGAATGCAAGTTTCCCATCGTTTACAAAGTGCTTGTATGCCCCGGAAGAAAAAGTATTTTGGTTGGTTCCGTAACCACGTATGCACCTTCTCTCCGACTTCGTCATCAGAATGCCACTTCTGTCCTCCTAGGGCCTCTCTAAGTGTTCCAAACAAGTGGTAATCACTTGGGGCCTAATATGGGGAGTAAGAAGGATTGAGTAGGCACTCAAAATGCAAGTCTTTAATTGTCGCAACAGGCATTCGGGCAGTATGTGGCTTAGCATTGTCATGCTGCAAAATGACACCTGACGACAGCAGTCCACGTCGCTTTGACCTTATTGCAGATTTCAGATGGTTCTTCATGAGATCACAATATGAAGCACTAGCTACTGTGTGTGTCCCCTAGGCATGTAGTGCTTCAGAATAACGTCGTTTTGGTCCCAGAAAAGGGTCAGCATGACCTTACTTTTTGGGTTTAGATAAAGATGAATGGTGCCAATCCATGCTTGTTTTCTTCGTTTTGGGAATGTAATAATGGACCCATGTTTCATCTCCAGTTACAAGTCTCTTAAAAATGTCATTACCATCTTGTTTGGAGCGCCGCAAAAGTTCCTCACACGCATCAACACGTCGCATTTTCAGCGCGTCTGTCAGATGACGTGGTACCCACCTGGCCGACACTTTACGAAACAGGAGCACGTCATGAATGATGTTATGTGCTGAACCATGACTAATACCTATAATGGCAGCTATTTCATCCACAGTCACTTCACGATTATCCCGTCGACCGGCCTCAACAGCTACTATATTCTCCGGTGTCACAACTCTATGTACTTGGCCTGGGCGAGGAGCATGTACAACAGATGTCACACCATTTCTGAATTTCCTACTCCACTCATATACCTGTTGCTGTGACACACAAGCTTCGTCATACTGAGTCTTCATTCTACGATGAATATCCATAGGTTTAATACCCTCACTCGTCAAAAATCTGATCACAGAACGCTGTTCTTCCTTGGTGTATGTTGTTAGTGGGGTGGCCATCTTGAAACTGCTCCTACAACGACGACTGGTCACCAACACTCTTCTACCACCTATTGGAGACAAAGTAAAGTACGAACAACAGCACCACCAAATCTCATCACAATAGCATAAATATTAAACATTTTATAACACTTTTAAGGTTTTCATTTCACTCCTTGTAAAATAATTATAATAATACATACGTAAATATATTAATATCATAATTGCTCGAATCTTTCAATCCTCAAAGCATATCACTTCCTTCAGTAATTGACGTTTCTCTCCCAGTCCTGCTAAATTTTCATCTACTGATTTATACAGGGGGCATCCAGAAAGTAAGTTCCAATTGGTAGCGACCTTGATTTTTCCAAACGCGATAACTGTGAAAAATGTTAATTGCTGTGAAGTAGTGTTTATGAATGCAGTGATGTCTGGACACATTTTTCACCCATTCGAAATAACTCAATTAGGCATAAAATGTGCATTGTTTGTATTTTTCGCAGATTTTAAAGAAAATGTGTCTTGTCTTTTTAGGCTTAAAGAAGCACAATATGCCACATTTGGGATTATAAAACTTACAAGTTTTCCAACTGTTTATCCAAGAGAAAACTATAATGTATGTTGAACATGGAAAAATTACGACAGCCACATTAAATCACACATTTCTCACGATTTTTGCAACTTCTATCAGAACAATTTACACGACAGAGCAAAGTGAAGGGGTTCTGATCGAGTGCATACAGGGTCTGTATTTTAAGTAATGAGAATAAATCCCAAAAACAAAATTTATTACAGATATCGCTACAAACCTTTAGTAGTCTTCAAAGTATGCCCCTTGAGCATCAACACACTTCTGCAGGCGAGTTATCCACGCGTCGTACGCTCCCTGAAAGTCAGCAACTGGAACAGCATTCAGTGCACGCGTGCAAGCTGCTTTGACCGCATCAAGGGTTCCATGGTGGTGTCCTTTGAGGGGTTTTTACTCTGGGAAAGAGGAAAAAATCTGCAGGGGCAAGGTCGAGGCTGTAGGGAAGCTGAGGAATCGTTGTGATGCCAGATTTCGCCAGGAACTCTCTAACCACGAAGCACGTGTGACTTGGTGCATTGTCATGATGGAGCTTCCAATCGGCGGCAATTTCTGGTCGCACTCGGTTGACCCATCTCTTCAACCTTTTTAACACCCCCACGTAGAAGGAGCCATTGACTGTCTGTCCTGCAGGCACAAATTCCGCGTGGACCACACCTTTCTTGTCGAAAAACACAATCAGCAATGCTTTGGTTCTGGACTTGGACATGCGCGCCTTTTTTGGTCGAGGCGACTGTGGAGTGTGCCATGCGGTGCTCTGCCGTTTTGTTTTGGGATCGTACTCGAAGATCCAACTTTCATCTCCGGTAATGACATTGTCAAAAAACTGTGGGTTGTCTTGAATGCGTTCCAAAAGATCTTGCGACACGACTGCGCGGTTGTGCAATTGCTCGTTCGTCAAAACTTTCGGGACGAGCTTGGCGCAAATTTTTCTCATCCCAAGATCTTTGGTGATGATTTTGTGAACAACCATTTTATCGAGTCCTAGCGTATCCACGATAAACAGCACACTGACACGCCTGCCCGCGTTCAGCAAATCTCGCACACGTTGTTCGTTGTCTGTGGTTCTTGAGGTTGACGGGCGCCCTGCGCGAGTTTCGTCATCCACGCTCTTTCGGCCTTCTTTGAACATTTTGTGCCACCGAAACACTTGCGCTTGTGATAAACTGTCACTGCCGTATGCTTGCCGAATCATTTCCAGCGTTGCTGCACCAGATCTTCCAAGGCGCACACAAAATTTGATCATGCACTGCTGTTCCATGCTTTGCTGCATTTTGCTCTTGCACACACTACTTTGCAGATGTCCACGCCACGCATGATCATGCCTCAACGGACGCCAACAGGCAACTGCCGCTTGGAGCGCTTTCAAGGCCACACCCCCCACTACCGACTCCAAGAGGTCCCAGCGCGCTCTGACGTCTAGTCGCGGCAGAAAAAAAATATTCTCATTACTTAAAATACAGACCCTGTATCTACTGTCATACAGGAGCCGCATCATCAGTATTTGTCATTCGAGATATAATGGAAAATAACGTCCTAAAAAATTTGTTCCAACATATCAAACTGTCACGAAAATACGTAGACCATGTGACCTACAATTTAAAATAATAATTTAAAAGCACAATAAAAGTATAAGTTTTGGTATATTTGGCAGAAAAATGTTTCTCAAAAACATGAAACGTAACATGAAAAAGTAAAAAAAAAAAAAAAAAAAAAAAAGAAGATAATTCCAATTTTTGGAGCCATAATATTTTGCACCCTACAGTAAATATGGGGAAAAATCCACTTATCTAAAACTCTTACCTTAAAATTAAAAAGGAGCACAGAAAATAACACTCTCAAAATAACTTCCATCCCGGGTTCGATACCCGGTGGAGGCACATAGTGGTTCAGATCCCACTTTAAAGTGTAGGTCCAGTCCCGATTAGCCGTACAGTGCATAAAGTAGACTTAAAACACCAACTCAATCAAAATAACTTTCAAGGGACCAAAACTCTCACGAAGAGGTGTAGTAGTAGCACAGTAAAACGGTAGTTTAAAAACAATATGCTAGAAAAGGCACTAAAACGAAAATGTGAATTTTGGAGAAATAAATATATATATAAAGAATTACACAAATTTCGAAAAAAAAATAATAATGATAAATCAAGGTCCTAATTAGGCATAAATAAAACAAGAATATCAGTAGTAATTTATTGTATTAGTTATAGGGACGCCTAACCTAATTTTCGGCATAATCACCACCGTTGTTCTGGTATTTGTTGTAGCATGCCCATGTCATGTGTGTCTGACAGCAAAGATGAACTATCTGTACCAAGTGTAGCTGTCAAATCCTTGTCCTGTTAGAAACCTCGTCAGCAGAACAAGGAGATGAAAGTCAGTACATGCAAGGCCAGGGCTGTACAGGGAGTGATCAAAGATCTCTCACTTGAAGTGATACAAAAAACCATGTGTGTGCTCGGCTGTATGAGATAGGGCACATTGGATTGGCCTTCCATGAATTGTCTGCGACATGGTCTGACCATACTATCGCTCACAATGTCCGGTCTATACACCTCACATGGTTGCTGGTGGCTCTATGCCAGATTCTGATCATTCAAAAATATGATTACCACACGTACTTTGCAGTCGGTGGGATACTGTATGAATACAGTCGGTGGATACATCTTGAATGTAGAACTGTCCTAAAACGGCTGCGCTGAGATTGCACCATATTACAGCCAAATACCACTTCTTCCTGCCTGCATATGCATGTCATGCTCTGACTAGTAGCACCACGTACAAGCACCATTGGACCTTTTTTCTGGATGCCCCTCGTATATAAATTTTCGGAACCTGTTATCAACAGCATGTTCCTGTTTTAATATTTGATTAGTCAAATCAGGGACCTGCACAATGCAGTAGATTCCCCTTCTATAAATTGCTTGCGTTAAATTTTTAATATTTATGTATGTAATACAACACAAATGAAGCTATTGACAAAACATTTGAAGTACTTCATGGTCAATAATGCCAGACGATTCCGTGCAAACGTCAAATAGCGCCTAACTTCAATCAGTGTTGCCAAGGCTCAAAATATAAATAGTGACCCTCGTATACTCTGTGTGCCAGCAATAATGGCATGACTGTGTGTTGTCAGTTTCACAGTACTTCATTTGGATATTCTGTGAATGTACTGAAGGAGAAGGTACATTGATAATGCAAGGATTCTGTATGTTCTGTACAATTGAATTATTTCACTTATGTGCAAGGGTAAGTTGTTTGCTTTGCAGAGAAAAGAGAAGTTTATGCATTGAAAACTGAGTCTGCACTCATGGTTCGTGCAAGCAGTGTGTTCTAAACCTCGGTGGAAATATCAACATATAATAACAAGAAAGCATAAGGAGATTGATAAATTACAAAATTTATTTCATCATCAATAACGCTTCACTCTAATCTCATTTAGTCGTAACTTTAAAAATAATCAAATTTTTTTATTGAAAATACAAGGGATGTTGCAGAGAAGGTGAGACAGATTTTTCCTGGCTTGGAAACACTGACTATGGTTTCGGCACTAGATGCGTCATGTAGGATGACTCATTCTGTTTCCGTAGCAAGTTGTCACATGTTGCGAAACCACGTTAGTGAGCAGCTGTGTTGATTTACGTGGAATGTGTTTCGTTTACCTCTCCAGGTTTTTGTGTATTACATTGCTTTTTTGCGATGAGTATTCAAGATGAACAGCGACATGCGATAAAATTTTGTTGGTGTTTAGGGAAAAGTGCTGCGGAAACATATGCTATGTTTCAACAGGCATATGGCGATCAAGGCAGACTGAGTAGAGCCACAGTGTACCGATGGCACAAGTTGTTCGAAGATGGTCGCGAATCAGGCACTTTGCTTCCACATCCTGGACAAAGATCGTCCGTGAATAACGAGATGCTATACGGCGCACGCTTTTAGAAGGAACATGAGTTCGGCCAATACCCAGCCAGTGCTATTGCGCTGTTGCCAAACTAACAGCTAGCGCAAGGGAAGGACAGAAAATTCACGATGTGTCCATTATTTTGATAATGCATGCACAGTATTTATGAGTACAGTGAAATAATATAGTGAATATTTCTACACAGGATTATAATATCATATCACTGTAGCATATACGAGAAACCCATACCTGAAAGAAGTTCTCATTAATCTTCCTTGGTCTCCGTGTCACTGATTTCACTCATTTCCGAGTCACTCTCCTGGAGGTTAATGATTAGATTTTGCACCCTTGCTGCCTGTACTACTGGTACTAGGTTTTGAGAGTGACATTATTTAAAATAAAAAGAACACACAGAACACACACTATCGGACGAAAGATCTGTATTTAATCTTTTCACAAACTGTTTTTTGTGGTGCACGGGTGAACGATAAGCGAATAATTTTACACCGACCTTGCTACGAAAATGCTGAACTCAAACTGATTCAGACTTTGAATGTTCGAGAATGCCCAGAACAATGAAGGGTCATTGTTTATATCGAGGCGAATTTAACACCCACAGTTTTCCCTAGACACACCAACTCAGCTGCGTCAACACGGTGGCAACGAAAAACAAACAGGCTGAAGGAAATGAAAGGTGTTTCCCTTGTTTCTTCAAGGAACGATAACTCCGGCTGTAGGCGACGGAAATTCATGGGACTTGGACAGTCAGGTTCAAAATGTCTTTCCTTATCTTATGATGAACCTTAAAGTGGCAAGTTTTATGAAAACTTCTTGCACGCAAGAAAAATACAGAACATGGCTTTTAACTTCCGCGCCACAGTCTCCTAACTGTACAACGTTACACTCCTGCCATTGGCTGATCACCACGCACACCCTCTGCATGGTCCCACCCGATATCGCTACTAAAAGCGTGCATCGTATAGTGAATACTGTTGCAGCAATTATTCGTGATAGGCATATGTCTGTGAGGGTGCATCCAGCATACAGCCTGGACCTTGCACCCTGCGACTTTTGGCTATTTCCACTTTTAAAGGCTGCTTTACATGGTAGTCATTTCATGACTAACCAAAAAGTGATCACCGCATCACAAGTTTTCTTCAGTTCGCTACCTGACGACGAATTTTCAAAGACATTCACAAAGTGGCAGGAGCGTAAGGACGCTTGCTTAGCTGTCAATGGTGCCTATTTTGAAAAAGATGTACGTCTACTTGATATGGCTGATTCTGAACAAAAATTTTGTGGTTTTTAATTTTTTTTTTTCTTTTATTTTAATGATTCTTGGAGGGGTCTATGTACATGCTTGTATTTTAACTGCTATGGAGTCACGACTTTTTGACCTATTGCGCTCATTTTGGTCTCAATCAGCAGCTAATGAACCATATTTTCACCCTAGTACATTTGCTAGCCAATGGAGGTTGCTGTTTTCCTATACAGGAATTAGATTCACCTTCTCTGCGACAGCCTTTGTATATCCACATGAGAAAATCCCGTAATCGCTTGTGAATTGTAATAATTTTCCAAATTCACTATTTTGCAGTTTGAATGCAAATTATAGAGAAATTTAGTCAATTTCTTGGAAGCTAATACAGGTACTTAATACAATGCATACCTGGATCTGTATGACTTTATTTCCATTTTCAAAAACGTGGATTTACTTTAGTTTATAATTGTCAGGGAAAAATTTAAATTTTATCCTGGTAATGTCAGGGAATTTCATTTCTGCTTGTTTGTAGCCACCCTGATGATAACTCAGCTAAGAGTAATGATAGTAAGCTGTGGTAAAAAACATTGTTTACAGTACATTGCAAACTTTATTTTATGTTCTGTACTTTTTTGACCATCTCTAATGAGAATGTCTGAAATTTAGGGCCAAAACTGATATTACATTTTGAAGAAAAATCAAACTTTTGGATTATTTAGTGGAGAAGTAATGTCATATCAGAGCTATAATTCTTTTAGAGGAAACATATACATCCAAAGTTTTGGCAGAAAATGCTTGAGAGCTCTGCTACTGCTTTTCTCTATTAGTTATAGCTTATAGCTCTTTGAAAATGTCAGTTTTTGTCTTTTTTTTTTTTTTTTTCAAAATTTGTACCCCAATATTTCTGTTGGGGGACCTAACAAAAATATGATACTTAATACAACAGAAATAGAACTGTAGTGCCTGTAAAAAAGGAATTTCGATTTTTTTTATTATTATCACCATCATCATTGTTACTTGCCCCCCCCCCCCCCTCATTTTTGCCCCTCTGGTGTCAATACACATATATATTACCCATAGCTGCGATCAAATTTGAACTTTCCAATCTTTCTAACCTGATAAAAATAGCATAATTGTTATGTACAAATTATAAATGTCCCCTCGTGAGTCCCACCAATACAGGTATACAAGTTAGGGACATTCATGTTAGAATGCACCTAACCAAATTAGAATAAATTATTACAAATTGTATTGGAATGGTAATGAACATGATGATAAACACGAAACTGCAAATCTGCTACAGACCCCGGTCCTCCTTGCATGCACAGTCATAAACCAGGTATTTCACATCACAGAATCAATCACACCACACCAACCACAAACCATACGGAGTACTAGTTGGTGAGAATATCTGTCCCCAGGCAGGCGGAGATTACGCTGGCATGGTTACCACTATGTCAGACTCATATGTTTGCTGTGGTCGGAAGAGAATCAAGAAAATATAATCCCATGTTGAATCAACAATGCCTCATGGAAGATATAACAAAACGGTTTTAAGTTTAAATGTGTGAACTAACTATTAACTAACTTCAATTAGAAGCAGCGAATTTAAAGATAAAAGAGGAAATCTGGTAACCCCAGCAGCGGCCGCCAACTACCTTTTGCATTCATCCCACTTGTCCTTAATGTTAAATCATACGTGTCACAAGCCGGAATAAAATGCTGTATAATCAAAAGCGCCAGCAGTCCTCAGGTGATGAGGTGTCGCCGGGAGAGTCTTGACCGAGAGGATGAAGTGCGAAGGTGTTGTGAGTGATAGTGTTAAGTCGGTCCGCTTACAAGGTTTGGGCGAACCCACTTAGGACACCTTCGACATATCGAGACAGCGCTGCGACATGACTCAGCCAAGGAACCTCGAAAGAGACCAGGTACAGTGGTGGCACTTTGGGTTTATCATTATCAGTGTTGATATCTAACTGGGTCGTGCCTACTCACTTGTATAGTCTCTATTAAATATTGGTAAAGGGCTATGAACATAAATTATTCCATTCCTCATTCGCATATTGTCTCGCAGCCAACACTTCAAGCCAGTGAAAGGCCTAAACGTAACATACGCATAATACTTTGCATTGTGATTTACATATTTTTTTTACCTTTTCTTTTCACTAAGTTGCTTGATTTGCACAAATGTCATGATCATGATAATGAGTAATATTCTCGAATGCATTTGCATTTGCAAATTCTGTCCTACACATTTCCTACAAATGATTTTTTAGTGAAAAAAAAAAATAATAAAAATTTGACATTCAGGAGACAAAAATCTACAGCTTTTTTCAAAGTATGATTGAATGCAGTGGCTCAACCACAGTGGGTAAATTAATAACGGAAATAAATTGTATAGGAAACAGGCAAGAGGGGGCAAACATTAAAGTTAGAAGTGTTAGGCTCAGCCAATAAATAACGAGACCGAGGATATTTCACAGTACTTATGTAACAAACCTCAGAAGTATTGTCCGCCACTGTTTAGGCATTTATCACATTGTGACACCAGTCACAAAATGGCATGCTCGTAGAACTCCTTTGGCTGCTGTTGAAATCAATTGCGCACATAGTCTTGACGTCATCGTCCGATTGAAAACCGTTGGTTAGCAGCCTTTACGGATCCCTTGCTAGACACGTAATGCCATCTAGCAGGAAAACACACGCAAATCAGTTTCGTCACACCTGCATCTCCATTTCAGGCCCGTCGACCCATTTCTAACTACCATAATATCCTCTGCCTCGTTATCAGTGGCATAGCATGGACATTTCGGGTGGGAACGCCAAGTCCGAAGGAAGGGTCGGCCCTTTCTTGCTTAATAATTTACTTATGTTACTTATGGTATTAGTCGCCACGGGTATTGTTTATTTGCCTGAAGTCAGCTGGGTTTTCAATAAAACATCATCCATGCATGTTTTAACTAGAAAATTAGATGCCTCACTATGCCCCAAATGTTTTGAACTCTGGTGTTTTATACCTTTCTGCATGATGCAAGTTGTTAAAAACCTAGGGTCTCCCCATGGCGCAGTGGTTGCGTCATTGCCTTGTAATCAAGGGTTCCCGGGTTCGATACCCTGTGGAGGCACAAGTGGTTCGGATCCCACTTTAAACTGTAGGTCCAGTCCCGATTAGCCTTACTGTGCATAAAGGGGACTCAAAACACCAAATCAAACCATTAAAAACCTACCTGAATCATAAGCGCCTCTGCACAAAAGTAGACATCATTGTTGTGGATGATCCAACTACTGATTGATTTGGTTTATTTTGCTTCGCTTTTCTACCACTTTTGGTTAATTGCGAATATGAATTTGAGTGATGATATTGATGAAGGAACACTGACAAAGAACACCCGTGCTCACGCCGGCATACGAACCAGGGACCTCTATCGTCTTAGTGTGCTTTGCTTGCACAGTCTGCCGACACGGAGGTGGGTGGATGATCCAAATATCATACACTCGACTGATGTAACAGTGGCGATTAGTAATTCAGACCACTGTTTATTACATCTTGAGAATGCTGATAAACATTTTAAAATAATTTTGTCCAGAGACCATTCGATGTTAAGAGTTTTCAAATGAATGCTAAACATTTCCATTGACACAATATTAAGCAGTTAGATAATAACAAAAAAATAATAACAATAAAAAAATAATAGTTTTGCGGGTTAAGTGGTAGAGCAGCAACACGCTGAATTTCTACCACAAGGACAACTTATTTGACAAAAACGGTGTTGATCTTTTAGTTTCTAATGCACATCGCTGTTCGTGCGATAAATTATACAATGCAGTGGCAATTAAGAAGCGGTATATTTGAGATTGGTAAAGTTACGTCAGTCAATATTGCGTATTGTAGCATCACAAAGCATGAGTTGCATGAGCGCGAAGAACCGGATAGGAATTCTACCTCTCTCATCTGCTTCAGAAGGCAGGAAGGGTCACATGAACCAATAACGGTTGACCTCAGCTCCGTACGCTGGCATACGAGAGACCATTTACGCACGTGCTGTAGAGATTGGAGCTTTCCCTCCAGAAAGGCAGCAAGGAATATAGTCCTTTTCGCCGAACCTGCTCGGCGTCCGGCCAGGAAAGGCATTGAAAAAAGATGCTAGGACAAGTGTTGAGAGTGGAACGTTGCAAGCGGATCGCAAAAAATAGCTATTATAATGTCATGAAGGTCAAACATATATGAAATTAGTCACGTTTTACTTTATATTCACAGCTAGTATGCATTTTTAAAATTTTAAATCTGGGAATGCCGGGCATACTATAACGCTACGCCACTGCTAGTTATTTATTGACTGAACCTCAGAACTAACAAAATCTAAGATTAGCCTAACAAAAAAGGATATTGAAGATATTACTTTTAGGGAAAACTGACACCGAAGCATAAAAACTGTATTTTTGAAAGATAGAAAATGCATGATGAATATAATTCTTTTGTATGTATGACATGTTGTATGCATATGCAACATGGAGCGACGTAAAATGACAAAATATGCAAGATATTAACACTCAATTGTGTACGTATTAATCCGGCTGATAGTTTTGCTGAATTGTGCATTTTTGTGATGGAATCATGAAACTTCGAATGTGGTTTAATAGCCATCTTAATACCATTTTAAAGATTGGAGGCATTGAAAATACCTCATTGGTCAGCAATGGTGGATGTTTTAAAAATGGCGACCGATTTGTTACTATATCTTCTGACACAAGGGGTGTAAATAAACTTGTATTGGTCCTGTTTGAAGATTTATCTCTGTTATTGGTCAAAGGAAAGGAAAACTTTCCAATAAGGCATTCAAAAGCACTCTAAATGCTTGTTAGTGATGAAAAATACCTTGATTTCCTTAAGGGGCACATTTTTCAAGATTGCTTATAATAGCATGTTGCTGTTCAAGCAGCTTCAGTTTTGAAGTTTGAAGTGTAATCGTTAAATATCAGCTTATATCTTATGAATGTGAAGATATGGGTTGTATAAATTCCAGGAGCAAAAACACAAACAAAGCCTGAACCATTTAATGATACTTGAGAGAGTCTCTTGCAAATCAACAAGGGTATTAAATTTTATTCATTAATCAAATTGTTTTAATTTTCAATTTTTTCCTTATAATGATGTTCAGTGCCTGAGGAGATGTTAATACAATCAGTAAATGCTTTTAGTAGCATTACAAAATCATAATTGACATCGTCAAGGGGTGTCTTGTCCTTCGTCACTCCCACCGCATCTGCATAGTTGGGTACATGGAAGGTTTACAGTTAACCAGTAGAAAAATGATACAATTGGTCTCAGCCTATGAAGCTCGCAACTGAGCTCGAACACCGTGAAGATCAGGTCCTTGCTGGAAAATCAATTGTACATGTCCACATAGCTGCTTCAAAATTTCCATACATGCTCCATTCTCAGTGCCAGTGTTAGCCATTTCAGCTTTTATTCGCTGTCTCTAACAAACCTGTGTAGTTCTTGAGACTTTTCCAGATCTCGACCCCATACTTGGCCAGCCTGGTAGGCCACTCGAATGTTATGTTAGTGTAGCATCTCTTGTAGAGGAAATATGTTTAATTTATTTTCCTTTTTAACTCTTGGGGCATCGTTGACGTTCCCCTGGGTCTCCACAGATCGTACTGAGCTATGATGTAGCTCTCAATGTCTGGATGAACGTTGAAAGTATTCTCAACAGGTGGTGTCACTAGCAAGAACTGGAACGTAGGTCAGTTCTTCAAAGGTGTTTCAGGACACCCATGCCAAATGCTCTTTCTTCCCCGCGAATCTTAGTGTTGGTCACTAGATGAGATAAGGGGCTATTTTCGGGACTAGACAGCATTTTTCACGAGACAAAACAAAATGAGACAGACGAAAGTCCCATTTCGTGGGCAACGCTAGCTAAAATTGGTGTTGCACCCACTTATGGCACAGAGAGCTGAGATATTATTGTACTTTGCCTCACCCCTAGGTGCGTACACTTTAGTGGCATCCAGATATCTGAAATTTTGGAAGTTCCGCTTGCCACCATCAAACGTTTGCATCCGAGCTTCTAAGCGAAACTGATGGCAAAGACGCTCACAACTGTGTCCATTGTTCGGAGTCGACCTTTTTAGAATCTGCAGGCAACACCATTTAGAGAATGCAGAAACATTAGAGGGTTTACTGTTGCTGAGAGCACGGTGAAAGTCAGTCTGTGTTTGTGTCCACAGTGGCCTTCCCATAATCTGCGCAGGTAGATATGATTTAATAAGGCTGACGGTTTACGAGAAAATTTAGAGAAAATTTCTTCTTTTTCCTCATATACACGAAGGAACTCATGCTAGTTTTGGAGAACATTTCTTTGCTCGCCTTCAAATTTTCTTTCCTCTTTTGCTGGTGTGGGTCTCGTGGTGTGATACATGTCAAAAACCACGGCTACTTGTCGAACTGACTTGAACTGTTATGTATCTCAGATTCAAACAAAGTTAATTACTGCCCCATCATCTATGACAAACATACCTACTCGTATTTCAGGGTGGTAAGTATTTCTTCTTGCAATTCCTCTAGACATGGCAAAACATCAGACTTAGCTCCCAGCTTGCATCCATTTACCGACAAAGATGCCATTCATCAATTGGCAAGAAACATACAGAACCAAGATCAAGTTTCTGTCATATTTTACGGGGACAAGATGTTCCTTTTCATGCAATTTTGTTCTCACAGGAGGACGACTGAAGATGAAAAGATGGTTCTCTTAGATACTGTTCGAAGAAATTACTCATTTATTCCGTCCAAGTTCCTGGATGTCACTAGCAGACTGAGCTACCACTGCATCTACCACTATTCGTGTGCCTAAAACGAGACATTGGTGCTGCTATCGGAAAACGTGTTTCCAAGTTCTCTCGTAGGCGACCCATAGGATATAAAACGCATCACATAAGATTCTTGTTTTCTGGATTAATGTTCTCGGTTTCTTCAATTCAGGTACCTTGATTGCAGCGAGGAATTCTTCGACGACCCGTGCTCTTTCTGGTTCAGTAACCATCCTATACTACATCTAGGGAGTCTGGGGAATAGTGCCGGGCATAATGGTAGAGAAGGGATGGAAGCGAGAGGGTGGAACTAGGCAGTGCTTACTTATGCTGCAAACTGCCTGCAATATCTTCCCCTCTCACGAGTTTGTTGGTCGAACCCTCTCGAGTCACTACTCGCAAGGATGACTAGTTTTTGTTTGCTTGCTCCACAGACTCTTGAGACAGAGTAGAAGTAGTTGCGCTGGGTTCTCTGTTAATCCTATTGCTCCTCCAGTCCCCTTAACTAACACACTGTTTTGCTCGTGAGCCTTGTCAAGAAAAGCCTCTAGTTTTCTTGCACTGCAGATTTTCCTTCATAAAGCGACCACAAACAAATGATCCTTCTGCCAGAAGCCTTCCTGCATCTTCCCCTCCATCCCTTCAGTTCGGCCTAGGGAGAAGCCTGCTTCATTCTGCCCCTCCCCTACATGCGCAAGTACGATACACACGACACATGATTCTGCGCAGTTTCCTTTGCTTGTGATCCCACCATAAGAAATTCATCAAATACTGTTGGATTCTGTTCATTGAAATCCATCTATCTTGTACTCGTAATGCGACAGCATGGGTTAAGTATGGTGATCGAGGGCAAAAAATATCCACAAATTAACCAAAGACTCCACGTAGAGAGGAAAGTTGCCTTCGTGGGCAGATCAATCCCAGGTGAGAAGAATGCCTAACTCTAATTGAAGGAGGATCTCCCGAAAAGCAAAGTGGGAACTCTGCTTTCTTCTTTTTAACGGGTCTTGGGATCTTAATTGTTGTTGATCTTGCCTATGAAGATCATAAACTTTGTGCTGAAGTTGACTGCGGAAGCTGTGACTTCATGTGCACGAAGTGTTCTCTTCACATGTTTAAATAATTAGTACGATGTTCCGCTGCAAGCCACTTGAGCTAGAATTCAACAGTTCAATATGCAAATATTAGCACTCCGCATCAATTTTAATGGTCTGCTCCCGATAGTGTAAGGTGCTGTCTCTTTCGCCACACTTCTTCGTTTGTCGGACCACCAAGTCTATGGGTGGATTAGGTTTCTCCTTCGACAGAAAACCAGAAATATGGAAAATATACATATTAGAAATCTGTAAAGGGTAGGTTGTACACAAAGTGTGGGTTCTGTCAATGTTTGTAGTAATTTTCTCCCTGATAAGTACAGTAATAAAATGTTAAAAATTTATAATTACTTTGATTTCAACATGATTCAAAGCAGTTGTAATTAATGCTATTACTATAGAGCTCACTAGGCGTTAGATTTGGTAGTGCCATCTATTATTCTCATTGTGATACTATAAAGGCGTTATTAGTTATTGATGGCTTCAAGACAAGAATCTGCAGGTTTCACACTGCTGCTTGATTGTAACGTTAAAATTTTATAAGGTCATTCGCTGAAGTAACCTCAATGGAAGTAACTTAAATAATCTTTTATATACTGTTAAAATTTCAACTGTCATATGATCCAGGCAATTAATAGAGAATCGTTGTTCAAGAATCGCCCCTGCAATTTAGGCAATCTGCATTTACCTTTTATCAGGCATCTTTGTTAAAATAGAATAATTACTTTTATAGATCTCCTGCACTATTTTCATTACATTATAAAAGAAGTAACGATAGTATCAACATGTAGTCCATAAGATGTATTGAGGATCCCTATGATGCCCATTTTGAAAATTTACCCTCACCCCCCTCTTATGGGGTATTTTCAGTGCCACCGATCTTCAAATTGTTTGATATGATATTGCTAATTTATTGACCAATTTTCATGCTTTCACCACAAAAATGCATAATTCAGCAAATATCTGCACATATTGGCTGTACTATAAATGGTTCAGTGTTTGTGATTTTGCCCCTGGAATTTATACAACCTATATATCCACATCTGAGAGATATGAAAATTAGTAACTATATGTGCTGATAATTAACGATTACACTTCAGACTTCAAAACTGAAGCTGTTTGAACAGCAACATGCTATTATAAGGACTTGAAAAATATGCCCCTTAAACATAGGCAATCAAGGTATTATTCATCACAAACACGCATTTAGAGTGCTTTCGTAGGCCTTACTGGAAAGTTTTACATTCCTTAGACCAATAACAGAGATAAATCTTCAAACAGGACCAATAAATGTTCATTTACACCACTTGTGTCTTTAAAATGGTATTAAACCACATTCGAAATTTTATGCTTTTATCAGTAATATGCATGATTTTACACATAACTGCCATATTATATTCAAAGTTCCTCTAATACACACACACATATGATATATTTATGATAAAAAATGAATTACACATTTGTTAACCCATTAACTGTGGCGGATCAATTTTTGTGGAACTTGTATATATTGTGGGGAGAACGAAGAGACATCATAAACACCATAATTTCCAAGCCATCTATCGGAACTCGATCAGTCATAACAAATAATATTTCATTGCAAGATCAGCAGTGATGTAGGAAACTCACTGCCAGGTCCGACAGTTGAAATAAACAAGTAAACAACTGCCAACCCGGAACGATTAATAAGCAAAACATCACGCCGCCAAAGACAAATAAAAACCTAAATGGTTTTCAAAAAGGGACAGTTGCTAAGAATCATCCAAGAACCATGAGAGTCAGCGAACTTTCTCGGCCTCGCGGCCGTGACAGCGAGCATCGTAGGAGACGGCAACCGCCGAGCATTACCATCATCACACAGTCGTTGCCCTTCTCCATCCTACCAGCCCGACTGCTTGCCATCTCCTTCCCCCATGCTTCACGGGACCGATGCTCGCTCATCATCCTTCATGCTGCAACTTCAACGGGAGCTTCAAGATCCGATCGCAGCCTGAGAATCACACTAGCTGATCACACTGAGGCCATTCCATTTATCAGCCGACGGGCTGGAGCCCCAGCTGCTCCAGACGACTCACAATGTCCGATCGCCAGCCTGTCGAGGAAGCTGGTCGAATTTGCGCATCCATCTCCCCTACAGACTCTTCAGACTGCCTGACCGAGAGGTGAGTTGTCTTTCAACTTTATATCCCTTGCTTCTCTCCACACCTTGTTGCAGGGCTATTGAGAGGGAATGTAGGGGGACCGATGTACCATCTAATGCTCTATTCTCTGACTTCAAGCAAGTGTTCACTCATCAATTCCTGTTAGTAATCCAAAAACCGGTGAACACATCAATATAGATGGTATTTTGAAATTAGAGGTTCTTGTATTGCAGCAAGTCATTTTTATAGACACCACATTTTTGTGCTATTATTAGTCTATGTTGGCTATTGGCAATCAAACAATCCATTGTTGAAGCTTTGTAAGTTCATAAAAAATATTTTTTGCAATATGGAGTTAGAACCACGGTGGTCTAGTTGGAAGGGTGTCTGACTGCCATGTAGGAAACCCTCGTTCAATATCTGTTGTCGATGTTCTAACGTTGGAATTTTCCCTACCTTGTCCCTGCATAAAGCAGCTCTGAGGTTCACCCAGCCTCAAATAAACGGGTGCCTAAGGACAACCCTGGAGGGTAATTGCAGCCGGAAGGTGATGCTGGTCACCTCCAAAATGACCCGAGATTGAGAATATGTGGTAGGGCTCTACCCCAACATCCCATAAATGAGCCTTCATGGCATGGTGCTGTATGCAGGGGGAACTTTACCTTTTACCTTTCCTAATATGGAATGTATATTTATCTATATATAGATTGCTTTCCTTAGTTTCATTATTCGGCAAGTATTTTTATAGTTATTTTTTTTCACTGTTTACAATGAAATTAATTTGCGGTTGCATCTATATATAGATGATTTCTTTTTTGGCACCAATGTCACACCAGGGAAGGAGTTATTCAGTAATCAATTTTCAGGTACAAGGAGCATAGAAACTAATTGGTAAATAAGCTGATAAACTAGCAATTACTGACAATCTAGTAAATATTTAAAAAAGTGAAGTGAAAATGATACAAAATTATATTTTAACAGGTTTTATATTATCTCAGTCATTTCTGTGCATGAGAGTTGTAGAGTTGTAGATATATCCATGGGGGAGAAAGTGCCAGTTATTATCTCCTTTTTGGTCAGACTGAGCACTTAAAAGAACTTACACACCCATACGAAATTGTGCACCTGCATCTCATATTTGTTACTGTTAAACAATTGATAAGCGACAATTAATATCAAGATGATCTATTTAACACTAGGTATAGATATGAATGCCATTTTAATTTCTCCTTTGTATTTATATAACTGCAGGTGCAAGAAGTGGGTCAGTTCAGCTAGAAGAGCAGATTTAATGGATAAAGATCCTCCTTATCTGTATACAAGTTGCAGAATATGCAGTGAACATTTTGAAAATGCCATATTTTGAAATAACGAAAGGAACAGGCTACACAAGAATATAGTCCCAATGTTATTCAATGTACCAAATCTACCACCGCTAAGACATTCACAAAGAAAACAAAAAATTACCTGCACCAAAAAGAAGTATGTATTTTTTCATTGTGTTTGTGTGAGGATGAGAATTTTGGATAAATGATACCATTGACAAATGAGGTCAAGGTTAAAATTGTTGATAATTTAAGCTGACTTACTAATGTAAATTTTGAATTTGAAGTGGGAATTTATCCTTTTTTGACTTTCCTTTTGATGCCCTTGGGGGTGGGGGGGGGGACAAGTACCAGTATTGGTAATGTCAGATAGAAATCGGTAAACATGAATACGTAATTATATTTAAATGAAAAAAATTGTAATGAAAAATCAAGAACTGCCTACCAGAAAGCAACATACGCAAATATGAAGTCTTTGCATGAAAGTGCAATCATATACAGTCACGGACACTCCTTCATTGTAGTAGCGATTCCATTGAAAGTAAATGAGGCTATTACAACGTAGAAGTGTCAGCGAGTATTACCACACACGTGAAAATTATATATGAAATAGTAGATATAATTTATAATTAAAGATGATGAAGAGAAAGATAAAATTTCTTGTATAAAATTAGAAGCTTGTACCAGTATGAGTTTGTCTTTGTTCAGTGACTCGTGAAAATCACTTATCATATAGCCCTGTGAAAGAGAGAGTGGTGATTTCAAGATGACAGTCGATATTTGGTGTCAGTTTTCCATAAAAATTATTCAACTTTGAATATCCCCTTTCTTCAGGCTACTGTTAGATTTTGTTAGTCTTACTTGTTACTTCAATGTTTGTTTCTTCTTGCCTGTTATACCTATAATTTATTTCCGTCTAAGGTTAAGAGGGCTATGCCCACTGACTCCACTGTGGTTGTGCCACTGCATTCAATCATACTCTGCAATAAGCTGTAGATTTTAGTCCACTGAATATCATTATTTTATTCCTATTATTCTTTTTCTTTCACTAAAAAGTCATTTGCAGGAAATGCATAGGATGGAATTTGCAATGCATTTGAGAATATTACTCATTATCATGGTCATGATATTTGCACACATTTTGAAAAGCATATCAGGCAACTTAGTGAAAGGAAAAGGTCAAGAAATTTCTGTAAATCGCAATGCAAAGTTATGTGCGTTTGCTTTAAAATTATGTTGAAGTGGGATGAATGCGCCAAATGTTGCGACCCTAGCCGGATTTATTGTTGTCGTACATTCCCCTTTTATCTTTAAGTACTTCTAAGTGCTTCTAATTGAAGTAATATTCAACATTAAAACATCGTTTGTGAACATAATAGTTAGTTTACACATTCAAACTTAAAACCGTTTTGTTATACCTCTTATGAAGCATTGTTAAAACAACATGAGAGTCGATTTTATTGGTTCTCGTCCGACCGCTGCAAACATGAGTCAGACGTAGCGGCAACCATGCCAGCGTAATCTCCGCCCGCCTGGGGACAGGAATTCTCCCCAAATAGCACTCTGTATGCTTCGTGGTTAAGGCATGTGTGCTATTTTAATTTCTCCTTTGTATTTATTTAACTGCAGGTGCAAGAAGTGGGTGATTTCAAGTAGAAGATCAGATTTGATGAATAAAGATCCTGCTTATCTGTATGCTAATTGCAGAATATGCAGTGAACATTTTGAAAGTATCATGTTTCTAAATGACCTAAGGAACAGACTACACAAGCATGCAGTCCCAACATTATTTAATGTTCCAAATCTGCCACCGCTAAGACATTCACAAAGGATACGAAAAATTAGAAGGGAATCAAGCAAACCTGCACCAAAAGGAAGTAGGTATTTTTTTAATTTGTTCCAACGCTCATTCCACATATGTCATGTCAATAACCTAACCTATACCTGATTGCTTATTCTGCATTCCTTTCTCTATTTCCTGCTATGCTAAGAATGACAGAAGACTTGTCCCTTCTTACCCAATACCTTGGGTACGATACGCCCGTCTGCCCCCTTAAGAAAATCTCTTGATTTTCTCTTAAATATGAAAATATTAAAGTTGCATTCCATACCGATTCTTTCAATGGAGAGATTTTTTTTTATTATAAAATATTGCCCCAAAAATATTGAATTAACATACCATTACTGGAAATATGTAATTTGATTAATGCAGTTCCTAAAATGGAAAAGAAAAGGAAAAAAAATAAACAATACCTGTCAGCCTATGAAAGGTAAACACTGACACATGAGTTTGTTATGCTGACTCATGCGTGTAATGATTGAGAGTCTTACGACACACCTCAGTTCTAGTATGACGTTATGATTTTCCATGCATAAAATATGTAAACACACACAACATGACACAATTATAAGGTCATTGTTCCACCAGTTTTGACCTAGTTAAAAGTTTATGTCTCAATGACACACTAGCGAGGTGGTAGGTAATCAATCCTGCAAGCACTGACACTGCACAACACTGTTAAATATTGTGAAGTTAATGTTTACAAAAAGAAAATTCGTAATCCTCATTTGAGTTACACCTGTACTTGTATATTATATTTTCGATGTAAATTTCACCGTCTCTTACTTTAGGATATCATGTAAAATATCGCTGTCATATGTATTGATAATATATGTTAACTTATTACAGGAAATATTTAAATAGAGAACTTTGAAGTTGCTCAAAATATATATACACTATCAGTAACTGCCCTTGAGTAGCAATATATGTACATGAATTTATGTATTTAAATAAAATAATAGTGTTCTATATATGAAATTCACTAGCTGTTGTCCATAAAAAAAAATGATCCTGATCGGAATTCTCACAAAAAGTTCAGGTAAATCCCATAATTTAACTCTTTGTAACAGCACTTGATAGTCTCTTCCTAAAGCAATGAATTTCTCTCTTCTTGAAGCAGACAACTTATATATTTGTATTAGTTCCTTATCTGTGCGAACATATTTTTTGCACACTTTGATGCATTAACTTTTACAGCATCGGATATTGTCATTGAAGAAAACATACGGTAGAGGCCTCCATATCGTCAAACTATGAATGGGAAGTATTTAGTTATATACCATGCGTCCATTTCGATCTTCAGCCGAGAGATCGGGAGAAGCGTGGCGGGCGGCGCTGACGGAGATGCCGACATTTGCAGCCTGTAATGCCCGCTTATTTTTATGGACATATGCAGACATTTATATAAATATTGCAAAACAGCACTAACCTGTGTTATAAGAGTTGTTCAAACTGATATCCACCAAGTGCCAAGTGTGTAGACTTTCGGGGAGAATACGTTGAATAGCCTGAAACTTTCGTGCCTGTAGCTAAAGTCCTTCTGGGTCGGGCCGAGAACTTATCAGCCCCCTCGTAACGTGAACCTTGCGGCTGGCATTCCAATCCTCTCACTGACACAATACACATACACACTGCAATAACACAAACAAGTAACGGCAAGTGTAACCAATAATAACACTCTTGCACACAGTACGAAATTAACACGCTCTTGGTTTACATCTGCTCGCCACTATATTCACAGCTCTGTCGCGAAGGAACAAAAAACTCGAGCTCAGAGATTTTGGATTGCAAGGAAGCTCACGAACACCATTGATTTTTAACGGTTTCGTCTACAGCGTAATCTTGATACAGTGTTGCACATTCGAAACCTCCAAACGATCCCCATCGGCACAAAACTCCTTCAAGGATATAAACTTAAGCAGGACGTTACTGGTCAAAACTATGATTAAAATGTGTTATTATCTGTGGCTCTTAACATCGTTTCTAAAGCGTATTTTTTGTGTATATAAGGGCAGAACTTGGATGAATTACAGATGATAAATTATAACACAGGTTAGTGCTCGTTTTGCAATATTTATATAAATGTCTGCATATGTCCATAAAAATAAGTGGGCATTACAGGTCGCAAATGTCGGCATCTCCGCCAGCGCCGCCCGCCACGCTTCTCCCGATTTCTCGGCTGCAGATCGAAATGGACGCACTGTATATAAATATTGCTTTAAATTGATGTATGTAGTTATCAGCATTGAATGTTAAGTCTCGCTACCACTTGACTTTAGTAGGAGTTAATTATAATAATCTAATGAATGAGATCCGTGTTGGACAATTTGGTGCTTATAAATGACTTCGCTGTATTGCGTAATTAATAAAGATGAAAGGTCTAATTTTAATCCACGTGTTGAAAAAGTTTTATAAGAAAAATCTTGAAAATTCTTAAGAGAGTTTGTAGGTGAATTAATTCCTCTGCGTTCTTCATGTGTAAGCTCCGTTGGTTAGTTATTGCTCCAAAGTTTTTGCTGGTGACCATCTCTGGACATTGACATCTGTGAAAAGCTGAACTGTAGATTTTATCATGGTTCCATAATATTGTAAAAATGTTCATTTCACCGTTAATATTTTAATTGCCTGTGAGGCAGTTGAGGTGGGTTTTGGAAAGGAAATTTTCATTATACAGGGTGTTTCAGACTGACGCAAACACTACCTTTTTCTCGAGAACGGGAGATCGTATCAAGTTGAAACAAAAAAATGCACCACTAAGTTGGTCCCAAAGAATCTGTAGAAAGTATTTGCAACAGCCCGAAAGCCACCCTTTGTGGTTTTAGTTGGGGGCACATGCCCCGTTCGTGCGATTTTCAAATAGGAAGGGTATGTTTGGAATGCAGATTCGGAAAGGCAGGCAAAAAATACGATTGTCATATGAAACATTTGTCTGTACCACCTACCGTTTTCTGTATAGAAAATTGTTTTACAAAAAAAGGAAGGTGAGCGAAATCGAGTATACTGAACTTAACAATTAAGATAAGTGCAGCACCATAACAGTTTCTGAAAGTGCAGGACACAAGCTTTCCAACAATATGCCACATGATGACTGCGAGACTAAAAAAGGATGAAACTGCGTGACCCAAAAAAGGGGGTCTAAAGTTAGGGAAGAACTCGAAAATTTCAAATGGCAAGGGTGGTCGAGTAATACCTCATTTTAAAGGTCACAGAAAACGTGAAAAGGATGCGAACAAGATTTTGTAATCCACTGACCGGTTTCAAAATGGCGACCAAAACTATTCCAACCCCTGAAGTTGTTGTTCCAAAGTGAGGAATTACGTACGTAAATAGCAAAACACAAACACTGGACAGAGTACATAAGATCCTGTACAAACAATTATGGTAATGGGTCCGCTCTTGAAACACCGTACTACTGTAAGCTTTGTTTGAGCTGCAACTCTGACCGCCCTTCACACTTTCTCCAGGCTTAGGACTGGCAACGAACGATTAACTGTCACGCACAATAAGGAATTCGTTGGCATATTTAATGGCTGCTTCACCAACGAAAAAGGTCATTTTCTCACAATTGATTGCCAAACCATTGTTTGACAAGAGAAATAGGCCTAACTGAAATGCTGATAAGAAAAATGAAAGAGAAATCAGAAACCAATGAACAACAAAAACGAGAAGAATAGGTAAAGCACCCAGTGTGATGCACATTTACCAACTTACAGTAGATGTTCGAAAAGTCTTCCCTCGGTCTCAATGCATTTCTGCACACGGGCACTGAAATCATTCTGTGCTGCAATAACTTCTGCCTCACTAATCTGCCTGCTTGCAGCAACTATGCGCTCGATCATGTCGTCCCTCATTGTAGGGTGATTTTGGTAAGCGTTTTCTTTCAATCGTCCCCAGAGGTAATAATCTAAACATGTTAAGTCTGGTGACCTAGGAGGCCAGGGTGCAGGACCACCTCTACCTACCCAACGATCACGAAATATTGCATTCACCTGATTCCTCTCTGTCAGCTCAAAATGTGCTGGACAGCCATCTTGTTGTAGCCACATGTGTGTTATGATGTGTAAGGCGACGTCTTCGAGAAGACTGGCCAATTGTTCTTGAAGAAATGTGCGGTACACAACACCCGTAAGCCTCGCTTGAAAAAAATGAGGTCCAATTATTCGTCCGCCGATGATTCTACACCACACATTCACAGACCATCTACATTGATGATCAACCTCTTGCATCCACCGTGGGTTTTCGGCGGCCCAGTAATGCATGTTATGCCGATTTACCTGACCATCACCTTTAAGTGTAGCCTCGTCAGACCACAACATTTCGTCAAAGAATCAAACATTTGCATTCATTTGAGCTTGAGACCACATGCAAAAATCTAGCCTGCTTTGAAAATCAGTCCCGTGTAGCTCTTGATGCAAGGACACGTGGTACGGATGAAATCTGTGATCCTTTAAAAATCATTCTCACTGAACTTGCACTGACACCAGAATCACGAGCAACTTGCCTGATACTCACGTGAGGATTGAGATGGAATGCTGCAAGTACACCAGCAGACCTTTCATCTCAAACAGGCCGAGCAATGCTTTCATGTTTGTGACTGCTAGAAGGCTGAACATTGCCCCTTCTGCGTACACGATCGGCAAGGGTGCGAAAAACATGTCTTGAACGATGTTCCTGATCGGGATACCTTGCAGCATACACACGAGCAGCAGCAGAACTATTTCGTTGGCACTCACCCAACACCATGAGCATATCAAATGCTTCTTCGTTCATGAAAGACATTATTAGTTCACATTCAACAATTTGCCACTGCGAATTAAGTACAGGAATGCACACTACCCACAAGGAATGCACTGTAGAATGTCCTGAGGTACCACACAATGCCTTCGATGATGCAACCACTTGTAATAGACAACGGTGAATGAGACCAAGATTGCAGGGGCATATTCGCATTATCAGTGGAAGCACACTAGAACCGACTGCTATGCAGGAGAGCTCGTCGCACCTCGACCCATGGTACTTTCCGATTGCCTTTGTTGAACTGGGCAGTGGGAACAGCATACGTTTTTTGTCAAATGGAACTGGACACACCGGCAATTGGCGTACTTTGTAATTTGTCGACTGTGTCACCATGCTGTGTTGTGTACTGCAGCCTACCCAACACGTGGGTGTATGCTTATTCCTACTCATACACCAGGCACGTCAAACTCAAAATCTGAACTGGGCCAAATATTCAGTAGTGTTAGATAGGGTGGGCTGCAAGGAAAAAATTAAATTATCTTTAATAGCTACTTTATTTTAAAGAATGACTAACATAACACTTAATAAAGTATATTGAAAATTCATTGAAACTTGATCATTGCTTCTTGCCTGACAGCTGGCATCTTTTTTTTGCCACCAACTTATCAATATCAGGAGAAATCTTATTTAAAGCAGCTACTTTCAGAACACAGCTAAGATGAACGTCTGATAATCTGGTGACTTGTTTCCTTTCACGAGTGAGAAAAGTTTTTCACACTGGTAAATGCTACCGAACATGGAAATTATTTCACACGTGAATTTGCGGGTTTCTGGAAAACGTGCAGGCAAGTACTTGTAAAAGTCAGGGATACCCACTTTGCTGTACTTTTGTTTCAAAGTTGAGTCGCACTGAATTTCAATTAGTTCCATCTGCAAATGTGCTGCCACTTTTTCTACGTCAGTCGTAAACAGGGCTGAAAACAAGGAGATCTTGTCTTCGAAAGAATGAACATCGTGGTACCTTTTCCCGAATTCAGTATTCAAAAGCTGAATTTCTTCAGCGTACTTTTTGTACAAAACAGGGTCCTTTGAACTTGATCTGTATTTAGAACAAGTTGGAAAGTGCGTCAAATCTTCGTTTCTTAACGGTTTTTCCCAAAGCAATAACTTACGCTCGAATGTTTTGACTTGATCATTTATGTTGGTGATTAATTGATCTTTTCTTTGCAGTTTCAAATTTAAATCTGACAAGTGTTTCATTATATCAACAAGAAAGGAAAGATCTTGGAACCACGTTGGTTGCGAAAAAAGGCTGGTGTCTTGTTCCTTCATTTCCAAAAATTGGCATATTTCATCTTTCAAATTCCAGAATCTTTCCAGAACTAAAGAACATGATAGCCAGCGCACTTCTGTGTAGTAGGGCATTCCAGAATATTCACTTTCTAAATCTGCTAAGAAAGCAAAAAATTGTCGCTGGTTTAAGCCACGGGATCTTATGAAGTTGATAGCTTTTTTCACAGGCTTCATCACACTTTCCATGTTGATTACTTTTGAACACAAGACCTCTTGGTGAATGATGCAATGCACATGATGGAACATGTGTTTATCGCAGGTTTCACGAAATTAGTTTTGCAGTTTTGTCACAAAACCATTGTTTTTTCCCATCATTGAAGGGGCACCATCCGTAGCTACACAGGATAACTTTGACAGAGGTAAATCATACTTCCGCAAAAGTTCACGAACAGCAATAAATATATCCTCATCGGTAGTAGTGTCATGCAAAGTTACAATGTCCAATAGCTCCTCGAAAATGTTGAACTCCTCATCACAAGCACGAAGAAACACAGCTACCGATGTCTGTACTCTCATCACAAGCGATGAATAAGCAGTGAAATTTGACACTTTTGTTTTAATTTGATCACTCAAATCACAGGCCAGTTTGGTTACTCTTTCAGCAAAGCGTGTTGCGGGATAGTGAAATGCCTTGAAAAGTTTTTACACTTGCGGGATTAACTATTTCAGCAACTTTTACCAGACACCGTTTAATAAACTTGCCTTTGGCAAAAGGTTTTGAGTGTTAAGCTATCAACTCCGACAGTGTGTAGTTTGTGCGTACCGCAGCTTCGCTTTCATGAGCTACTTTAGTAAACATACGTTGTTGTTGTTTTAATCCTCATACTGACGTTTGACATTATATAACTTCTTTACACTAATGGTTGATCTGCACACCAAGCAGGCAGACGACTTAGCCTTGGACTCTGAACAACTGGCAATCACTACATTCGTCAACCACCCCAATAATGCAACACGACCACCTTTTTTCACCTACCGACGGGTATATTCTGTCCAAGAGGAAAACATGTGAAATTTCACATCGTGTTATATGATAACACATATTTTAGAAACTACTACATCTGAAGGCTCTACTACTTAAAAACAGGTAATACCAAAGGGGCCGCACAAAAATATATCGAGGGATGGGCCGGGCCGCACAAAAATATATCGAGGGCCTCATGTGGCCCGCGGGCTACGTGTTTGACATGCCTGTCGTACACAATGGACCTGAAGTTCTATTCACTTCATGTTGTACACTCACAGAGGCATGTACTACAGTGCTCAAAAAAAGTTTTGCATATTATGATTGCATGCGGTTTGAGTCGCGATATTCCCAAAAGTTATACAATGTTCATTATGTGAGAAATGCCCGAGACAGAAACCGACATAATGCCCCAAGTGAGTTCGATATTCAGCAGATAGAGGGCAGTAGTTGCCACATGATCCCTGAGCAGATTTGAAAGCAGCCCGATGGGAGGCATTGTCCATGTCTTATCCGCACTTGTGAGTTGGAAACTGCACAGAGAGCGGGTGGAAAACGAAGGGCAACATGCCTCGAGCAACCGTTCCTGCTACAGACCGTATTTGAATTGTGACTCTGCTTCAAGAGGGATATGGCCAAGTAGACGTCGATGCCCATGTTGGAGTGAGCCAAGGTGATGTCCCTCGAGTGGAAGAAGTTCAGGGAGACACAATCAGTTGCTAATCGACCAAGGACAGGGCCGCCACTGTAGCGATTTATTGCAATTCAGATCGCAAAATCGTACAACTTCCAACTTGTGTGTTGGAAATTGGTCCACTCAAAAATAAGTGATAAAAATCACTCTTCCTTTTAATTCCCTGAAATTCCGACAGATGGCACCACTATCTATTTGTGAGATATCTCGTCGCAATCATGCCATCTGGAACACGGACGTAACCAGGAAGTGAAAGAGCGGGGTATGTGCGTGTGCACAGCGGACAGTTGCGTCTTTTGCTTGATATCACCAACAGTCATTATTCATGCGCTCCACTGCAAATGTTTCTCAGGGACGTAGTTTGAACTTTATTGTCTGGACTGTTTCTTCAGAACTCGTGATGAATTGCATAAGTTTGTTGA